>NW_011494524.1:40383-47505 GCF_000754665.1 Bison bison bison
TTGAGTTTTAAGCCAGCTTTTTCACTCTCCTCTTTCACTTTCATCAAGAGGCTCTTTAGTTTCTCTTTGTTTTCTGCCCTAAGGGTGGTTCTTCATTCAACTGCATATCTGAGGTTACTGATAATTCTTTTGGCAATCTTGATTCCAGCTTGTGTTTCATCCAGCCAGCGTTTCTTATGATGTACTCTGCATATAAGTTAAATAAGCAGGGTGGCAATATACAGCCTTGACAATACTCCTTTCCCAATTTTGATCTAGTCCATGGTTCTGTGTCTTGTTCTAACTGTTGCCTCTTAACCTGCATACAGGTTTCATAGGAGGCAGGTTAGGTGGTCTGGTATTGCCATCTCTTTAAGAAATTAACAGAGTTTGTTGTGATCCACACTGTCAAAGGCTTAGCATAGTCACTGAAGCAGAAGTAGATGTTTCTCTGCAATTCTTTTCTTTTTCTATGATCCAGTGGATGTTGGCAAAAACCCAGCTTGAACATCTGGAAATTCTCAGTTCATATACTGTTGAAGCCTAACTTGGAGAATTTTGAGCATTACTCTGCTAGCATGTGAGATGAATGCAATCGTGCAGTAGTTTGAGCATTCTTTGGCACTGCCTTTCCTTTGGATTTGAATGAAAACCAACATATTCCAGTCCTGTGGCCAGTGCTTAGTTTTCAAAATTTGCTGGTATGTTGAGTGCAGCACTTTAACAGTACCATATTTTAGGTTTTTTAATGGCTCCTCTGGAATTCCCTCACCTCCACTAGCTTTGTTCATTGTAATGCTTCCAAAGGCCCACTTGACCTAGAAATTCAGAATGTCTGGGTATAGGTGAGTGATCACAGCATCACGGATATCTGAGTCTTAAAATCTTTTTGGTATAGTTCTTCAGTGTATGCTTGCTGCCTCTTCTTAATATCCTCTGCTTCTGTTAGGTCCAAACTGTTTCTGTCCTTTATTGTACCCATCTTTGTATGAAATATTCCCTTGATATCTCTAATTTTCTTGAAGAGATCTGTAGTCTTTTCCAACACTTAAAACAGTGTATTTCATATAATAGATACTTAAATATTTATGGTGAATGAGTTTATAAATAAATGAAATCTATTTATGAAACAAATGAGTTATGCATGGTTCAGTTTTTACTGACCTGAATTTCTAATTATCATAAATTTGGGCAGGTAACTCAGGTCATTTATAAAAACCATACAATAAATCAATACAGTTCTAAATCACATACAGAATTTTCTTCCTTAAGAAGAAATGCAAGCATATCATGAGTTACTTTTCAAAGAATTTTTCAAGTATATATAGAAATGCAAAATATATGCAATATATTCATGTATATGCTAAGATAAACTTATATGTGTATGCTACATTCACTACAGATACATTTGTGGCAGAATTTTAGAGCTTATTTTGTTTAATTTAAATTTTGTGCCTGTTGATTATTGATTTCACTTTTCCCTCTCATGCCAGCCATTGACAACTACCATTTCCCCTTTGATACTATGAACTTGACTATTTTCAATACTTCACAGTAAGCAGAATCATGCAGTATGTTTCTTTCTGTGACTGGCCTATTTCATTTTGCATAATGTCCAAAATTTCCATACATACTATTGCTTATTGCAGAATAGTCTTCTTTTATAAGGCATATACTAAATTTGTATTCATCCATTATTGGTATATACCTATGTTCCCACCATTTTGGCTGATATAAATAGTGCTACAATTAACATGGTTGTACATATATATTTTCAAGATTCTGATTGATAAATACCCACAAATATATTGCTAGATCATAGAATAGTTTTGGAGAAGGGCATGGCAATCCACTTCAATATTCTTGCCTGGAAAATCCCTTTGACAGAGGAGACTGGTGGGCTGCAGTCCATAGGGTCACAAAGAGTCAGACACAACTGAAGCGACTTAACACACACACACACACACACACACACACTCACACACTCTTCACCTTATGCATGCTGCTCTGTGTTGGCACATAGGTTGCTTGCCCTCTGGATCCTGTGTCCAAACCAGGAGCCTGAATCCACAGGTACCACCAGTTACTAACTGAAAGACAAGGAGACTAAATAGACTCCAGCCATCTGATTAAGAGCCACCAACATGACTTCTTCTGGTGGCTCAGATGGTAAAGAATCTACCTTCAATGCAGGAGGCCCAGGTTCAATCCTTGAATCAGGAAGATCCCATGGAGAAGGAAATGACAGCCCACTTCAGTATTCTCTGGAGAAATCCGTGGACAGAGGAGCATGGTGGGCTACAGTCCATGGGGTCTCAAAGAGTTGGACACGGCTGAACAAATAACACTTTCACTTTCAGTTCATAGATGAACCAAATAATATGCAAATATTTTGCTTCATCGATATTATTTAGAACATCTTTATTTTTTATATCTTTAATTAACCTAAATTAATATAATCTGATATGAAGATGTAATTTCTGAGAACTTCCAGATGTTCAAGCTGGTTTTAGAAAAGGCAAAGGAACCAGAGATCAAATTGCCAACATCCGCTGGATCATCGAAAAAGAAAGAGTTCCAGAAAAACATCTATTTCTGCTTTATTGACTATGCCAAAGCCTTTGACTGTGGGGATCACAATAAACTGTGGAAAATCCTGAAAGAGAAGGGACTACCAGATGACCTGACCTGCCTCTTGAGAAATCTGTATGCAGGTCAGGAAGTAACAGTTCAAACTGGACATAGAACAACAGACTGGTTCCTAATGGGAAAAGGCGTACATCAAGTCTGTATATTGTCACCCTGCTTATTTTAACTTTTATGCAGAGTACATCATGCGAAATGCCAGGCTGGATGAAGCACATGTTGGAATCAAGATTGCTGGAAGAAATATCAATAAACTGAGGTATGCAGATGACGCTACCCTTATCGAAGAAAGTGAAGAAGAACTAAAAAGCCTCTTGATGAAAGTGAAAGAGGAGAGTGAAAAAGTTGGCTTAAAGCTCAACATGCAGAAAATTAAGATCATGGAATCTGGTCCCATCACTTCATGGCAAATAGATGAGGAAACAGTGGCATACTTTATTTTGGGGGGCTCCACAATCCCTGCACATGGTGACTGCAGCCATGAAATTAAAAGATACTTACTCCTGGGAAGGAAAGTTATGACCAACCTTGACAAGATATTAAAAAGCAGAGACATTACTTTGCCAGCAAAGGTCAGTCTAGTCAAGGCTATGGTTTTTCCAGTAGTCATGTATGGATGTGAGAGTTGAGCTAGAAAGAAAACTTAGAGCCAAAGCCATGATGCTTTTATACTGTGGTGTTGGAGAAGACTCTTGAGAATCCCCTGGACTGCAAGGAGATCCAACCAGTCCATCTTAAAGGAAATCAGCCCTGGGTGTTCATTGGAAGGACTGATGTTGAAGCTGAAACTCCAATACTTTGGCCACCTGATGTGAAGAACTGACTCATCTGCAAGGACCCTGAGGCTGGGAAAGATTGAAGGTGGAGGAGAAGGGGAAGACAGAGGAGATATGGTTGGATGGCATTACTGAGTCAATGGATATAGGTTTGAGTGAACTCTGGGAGTTGGTGATGGACAGGGAGGCCTGGGGTGCTGTAGTCAATGGGATTTCAAAAAGTTGGACAGGACTGAGGGATTGAACTGAGCTGAACAACTCATCAGCAGATAATTGGATTAAAATTTACTGAACAAGGCCCTGCTCACCAGAGAAAGACACAGTTTTTCCCACACCAATCCCTCCCAACAGGAAGCTTACACAAGCCTCTTAGCCTCCTCTGTTAGAGTTAGGACAGAAAAAGCAAGAAGAAACACAATCTCACAGGTACTAAAACAAAACCACATTACAGAAGGTTAATCAATATAAAAAAGCAGAAAGTTTTGTTCCAGATGAAAGGACAAGACATAACTCCAGAAAAACAACTAAATAAAGTGGCATCACTTCCAGAAAAAGAGTTCAGAATGATAATAGTGAATATGATTCAAGATCTTGGAAAAAGAATTAGGGCAAAAAATGAGTAGATGCAAGAAATGTTTACCAAAGACTTAGAAGAACTAAAGAACAAACCGAGATGAATAATACATTAGAAGGCATCCACAGTAGAATATCTGAGGCAGAAGAATGGATAAATGACTGGGAGAACAGAGTGGTGGAATTCATTACCAGAGAACAGAATATAGAAAAAAAATAATGAAAAGAAATGAAGACAGCCATTGAGACTTCTGGGATAATAATAAATGCACAAATATTTGCATTTTAGGGGTTACAGGAGAGGAGAGAGAGAAAGGAATTGAGGAAATATTTGAAGAAATAATAACTGAAAAATTCCCTAATGTTGGAAAGGAAATAATCAACCATGTCCAAGACACACAGAAAGTCCCAGGTAGGATAAACCCAAGGAACACACTGAGACACATAGATATCAAACTGGGAAAAATTAAAGACAGAGATAAAATATTAAAAGCAGCAAGGGAAAAACAACAAAAAACCATTCACAGGAACTCCCATCATGCTGTCACCTGATCTGTCCACAGAAACTCTACAGGCCAAAAGGGAATGGCATGATATATTTAAAGTGATGAAGATGCTACAACTGATAATGCAATACCCACTAAGGTTATCCTTCTGATTTAATGGAGAAATCAAAAGTTTCTGGACAAGCAAAAGAGAATTCAGCGTCACCAAGTCACCTTTACAAAAAATGCTAAAGGAACTTCTCTAGGCAGAAAGCAAGATAAGAAAAAGCCCTACCTACAGAAAATAAATCCCGAACAGTTAAGAACATGCTAATAGGATCATACATATCAATAATGACCTTAAATGTACCTGGATTAAATGCACCAACCAAAAGACAGACTGGCTGAGCAAAACATGTTCATGTATGCACTTCCACTTACCACATCACTCTCTGCTTGACTCCCCAAATTGTATGTAACTATTTTATATTGTTAAACTAATCATGTTCCCATTATGTCTTGCAATTGTAATTATCTTTTATTTTTTGACTGGCTATTCATTTTGAAAACTGATAAACATCTATTACTATTGTGATTATGCAACTATTACTCACTTAATACAATTGTTTCATGATTGGTCAACAGAAAAAATTATAGAATTCTATATCACCAAAACTACCATTTATTACAAAAACCTGTAATCACTTTTAAAAATCCCGATGTATATCAGAATTATCTTAGAATTTTTTGAAAAGTACAAATATCCATTTATTGTTTTGCCTTTTTTTTTTTTCTTCCCAGCCACAGCTCCAGATACATTTCTAACGAGCATCCATGGTAAAGTCAACTGGACTATATGAGAGTCTTTTACTTTTACCTAGTTTATTTCACTTTTTCTATTTCATACTCAATGCTCCAATTTCGTTTAGTTTATGTTTTCTAATTTTTCCATCTTTTTTTTTTTATGTTCTTTCTTAAGCCTTTATCAAGCATAGTAGAAAAGATTTTGTGTATATATATATATATAATGTGTATAATATATATAGTTTAGAAAACATAAATTTTTGCCTAATAAAAATTTTATGACATTTTGATTTGAATTATTTCACTTAGTATGAATAGAATGCTAGATTTCTAATTAAAAATAGGTATGTATCAACAAAGGTTTACTGTATAGCACAGGGAAATATAGTCAATATTTTTAATAACCTATAATGGAAAATAATTTCAAAAATAATATAGGTCGATATGTGTAACTGAATCACACAGACATAAATATTTCTACTTTTTAAAATTTAGTAATGTTTATTGCTCAGACAGTAAAGAATCTTCCTCCAATGTAAGAGACCTAGGTTTGACCCCTGGGTTGGAAAGATCCCTGGAGGAGGGCATGGCAAGCCACTCCAGTATTATTTGCTGGAGAATCCCCATGGATAGAGGTGCCTGGTGGGCTACAGTCCATGAGGTTGCAGAATCAGACATGACTGAGTGACTAAGCACAGCACAGTATATATTATATGTTGTATAGTTGGATAGGGTGTCTGGTGGGCTACAGTCCATGGGGTCTCAAAGAGTTGGCCATGAATGAGTGACTAAGCACACATCTTTTTTCCTAGTTTTTCAAAATATTCTATGGATATCAAATAACAATGTATGAAATACAAAATTTTAAATACATTTGTGTAGGATATAAGATTAACATGAATTAATTCAATATAAATCTATTATATTTAATTTAATAACATCATTCAATATGCTCCTATTCTTATGTTTTCTGCACTTGATAAAATAGTCTCAGAGAAATGTTAATATGTCTCAGTAAGATTATATATTTTTTTCTTTTCCCTTATATTTCTTCTGACTTTTGTTTTTATGTATCTTTGTTGCTAAGGTGTCTAATGGTTTATGATGTCATCTTCTTTGTGAATTGTACCTTTTATCATTAAATATATTCACCTTTGTTTCATTTTTAAAACATAAATAAATTAGTTATTGATACAAAACAATAAATAAAGTGTCATAAAAGACAGATGACGGTATTTACACAAGCTGGAAGATCATCTGTATCAAAGGCAGTGGGGAAGATAAATGAATATTATCAACTATGCTTTGCAAAATGGTGGCCATCACTGACCTTATGGATAATAATCTCTATGGCCTTGTTCAAGTAGACACTAACCTTCTATGGTTTTAAGTGCCTGTAAACTTTTGGTTTTGATCCTGTGTTGGACTAGATATAGGTGGATGAATTCTAAAAATGATTAAATATATGATAAGATGTTGAAGTCCTTTGCTGAGAAGGTGTATAACATAATGAAGCCACAGGGACCAGAAACCAAACATGGATTTGTATAAAATCTTAGCAGAGAAAGGTATAAATCTTTATTAAGGAAATAAATTGATTCCTTAGGGAGATACAACATGTTTGTGGGCAGAAAGACTCAACATTATTAGGTTACTGCTATGCTAAGTCACTTCAGTCATGTCCGACTCTGTGCGACCCCATAGACGGCAGCCCACCAGGCTCCCCCGTCCCTGGGATTCTCCAGGCAAAAACGCTGGAGTGGGTTGCCATTTCCTTCTCCAATGCATGAAAGTGAAAGTGAAGTCGCTCAGTCGTGTCCGACTTTTAGCGACCCTATGGATTGCAGCCTAACAGGCTC
>NW_011494524.1:48112-54902 GCF_000754665.1 Bison bison bison
ATATGTTGAGCAGGAAGGATTTTTAGATATGCAAATTACTAGAGCCTGCATGAATATTTATGAGGGTGAGTCATTGGAGGGGCAGAGCTGAAGAAATAGAAGATAAATAATGGAGGAGACAAGATCCAGGAATACAAAGAGAGGCCAGACTTCGGTAGGAGCAGGAACCCTGCAGAAGCACTGATGCTGATAGACCTTCAGATTTTTGTTGAGAAGGGAATGATTAATAGAGAGGGGCTTTGGAGTCATATCCTGAGTCTGAATTTCCTGCTTTGACTCTTACTAGCTGTGTGACTCTGGGAAAATTACTTATGCCCATCTGTCAGTTTCCTCATTGGTTAAGTAGCAATAAAAATAGAATCTAATTTGAAGGCTAAGGAAAGTTATGAAAGATACTTTCAACAGTTCCTCGAACAATGTGTTTAGTGTCTGCTAAGTCACTTCAGTCATGTCCTTCTCTTTGCAACCCTATGGGCCATAGCCCACTAGGCTCCTCTGTCCATGGGATCCTCCAGGCAAAAATACTGGAGTGGATTACCATGTCCTCCTCCAGGGGATCTTCCCAACCCAGGAATCAAAGTGGCATCTCTTATGTCTCCTGTACTGGGGAATGGATTATTTACCACCAGTGCCATTTGGGAAGCCCAATGTGTTAAGTATGGTTGACTACTATTACAATCTTAGCTCCTCCCTAAGGATTATATAGTAAGGTTGTCAGATGATTGAAAATGTAAACATTTTTAAGAGAATTAAGAAAGCAAGAAAAGTGACTGAATAATAAAAGATAATAAGAATAATAAAATAATTTGATTGTTAGACAATTTTAAGGGCTCATTCAAGGCTGGAAATTGTGAATAGCTAGTTTAATAAATTGTCTAGAAATAGTATCTCCACCCATGCACATGAAGAGATGATTTTTATAAGTATGCACTACATATTTTATTTAGCATTTCCTCTGTATCAGGGATTGTTGTTAAGCTCTTGACAAATATACCCTCATTTAATTCTCAAAATCAATTACTGTGTAAAAAGCAAACAATATCAGCTTTACCTCTACACCCCAAACTATGTGTTTAAGCAGTGGACTCACCATCATCCATTCCAACCATTATAGTATAGTTGTGGTCTATTTATGACCTAGCAACCATGGAAATCCTTCCAAAGTATAAAGAGAGTATATCACCTTTTTGTTCAAACCCTCCTATGATCTCACCTAACAATCAAAGTTCCATACTGCAATAAGACAAGGTGCAAATAATCAGGCATCCTGTGAAGTCTCTGACTTAAGACCTTTCTGATGTCTCTCACAGCCTCTAGACACATGAGAATCTTGCTACACCTTGAATATTGCAAGGGTATGCTCGAACCTCAGGGCCAGAAAATAGTTTTACAATTCTGGCCATATGTCTAATATAATTTAAAGGATAAGTGAAATAAATGGAAATTAATAAAGAGACAACTTATTAAAATTATTTCTCTTTCATCTAGATTACTCTCCATTTCATTTAAAGTGTTCATTATTCTATTGCACTACAAAATATATATTCTGCAAATTAGATTATGTCTAAATGGGAAATCCATATTTCTATTTGTCTACTTTTGTAGCTGGAACATTAAAAATAGTGGCAGGTTCATCACTTAGGAGTTTTAATATTTTCCAAAATTATTTGACATAAAAGACATCTCATGAGAAAAAAAAATCTCTTAGAAATAACTTTGGGAAAGGCTACAGGAGAAAGAGTACTTTTCCCATTCTTTTCCCTATTTAGATTTGAAATTATGGTACTACATAATCTAAACGTTAGCTTCATTATCTTGTAAAATTTCCTAAAGAAATAAGCTTACAGAGCAGTGTTTATTCAGAGAAGATGCTACCAGCATGTGAAAAATTGACCAATCAATGACATTTAATTGAATCATATATATATATGATTGAATATATACATAATATATATATTATATATATATATAGAGAGAGAGAGACATCTTCAGATGCTATAAAACTTTTGGCAAAAGTTACAGGTGTCAAACAGTACTTATTAAATTATTGATCCTTTAGGTACTTCACTAATCAAATCCAAATAGTTGATTGCATAATTAGGGGAGGAAAAAGATGGCAAAGGAGCAGGTGGATGTGAAATATATTTCTCTCCACTGATACATCAGGAATAGACCTTAAAACACAGAAGTGCATGCAGAACATTAGCTGAGAGCAGGCAGGAGTACCTGATCACCAGAAAAGAATATATGGAGCCACACAAAACTTGGTAGAATGAAGGAAGTAGGGGGGAAGCGAGGAGAGTTAGTACGACTGGACCTGTCCTCAGTGGTTGGGGGAACTGAAGCAAGGGTCTGATTCCCACATCACAGCAATTATTTGGGAGAAAGGAGAAACATTTGAGGCTGACAGTGAAGCAGCTGGTCTGTGACAGTCTATATGAAATGAGAATCATACAGACAATCCTTGTCATAGTCCTCTATACCTTGGACAAGAACACAGGTCCCCTAGAAGGCTGGGAGTTGGAGCACAGGATTGTGGAGAAATCCCAGGGTGAGGTTTGCTGTTGACTGTGGGGGGACAGCCTAAGGGGAAGTGATGGATGAGATTGTAGTGGAGAATGCCTGTGGAGGAAAACCAGGCAGCCATGAAAGCAAACTGATACTGCTGAGTCATACATAGCAGGTGGAGGCATCACTATAGCCTCTCTCTCTCCGCATGCCAATACTGGCAGCTGAACAATAGAGAGGAGAGGCGGGTCCTCAAGCACCTGATGCAGGAAACACCAGAGTAGGGCCCCAGCCAGGGGGCCCCTTTGTGTGCCTGACATGCCAAGCAACAGAGAAGCAGTTCAGCCAGGAGAACGCTCTAAGTGACTGAATGCGCAGAGTAACAGAGAAGGATTAGCCAAAGAGGCCTTTTGATCGCCAACTGACAGAGCGTCAAAAAATGACTCTAATAGGGCCATAGATCCTGAGGTTGAGGCAGTCTGTGTCCCTTACATTTGGTGCCACCAGAGTTTCTGCAACACAAGCAGCTACGCCACCTACACGCTTAATCCTCAGTGGGGCAGAGCTGCCACAGCCTAAAAAAAAAGCTCTAATAACCCCATATCTCCTGTGACAGTAGCTGCCAGGGCTCCTGAATTGTCTGCATAGCCAGGGTTCCTGTGATCCAAGCAACCGCACCTCCATCATTCCCACTGGGACAGAGCTGCCAGAGGCTAGAACTCTTTGCAACCCTGTTGACTGTGACCTGCAGGGTTCTCTGGAGAATTCTCTAGGCAGGAATACTGGAGTGAGTTGTCATACCCTTCTAGAGCACAATAGTTCCTGCTGCCTGAGCACCTCGTGCATCCAGGGCCCCTGTGACCCAAGCAGCTGCACCATCTCCGCACCTGGCCCTCACTGGGGCAACCAAAGTCCTCCAGCGCAGCCTCATGGGCAAAGCCCTGGGGACAACACAGAGGCAGAGGTGGGGATAAACCCACAATTGAAACCCAAGGGCAGTGTGGCTAAGAAAGAGGACCAAAAACCTTCCCACCATCTGTACAGGCTGCAGAATAAATCTACACAATCAACTAGGCAGATTCTGTGTCTATGGAATATGTAAAAAGACAATGAGAGTTCTCAGAAAATAAAATGCATTGGTTCTGACAGCTGTGGACATTGGAGGCAAGAACACACAAGAATAGGACTTGACCAATTAGAGAACAGCCCATTGTTGGAGGGCATCCTAGGGAGGTGAGATGGACTGTGACTCACAGCTGTGGAAAGGATGCTGATAGCAGAGACTCAAGAAAAACATATATTATTCTTACATTTTTACTTGTTCTGTAGTTGTTTCTGGATTTTCTTTTTCTTTCTTTCTTTTTCCCCCCCTGTTTTCCCCTCTGTTGTGGTAGTTGTTGATTTTATTAGTATTATTAAATCTACTTAAATTTTTGAGAAATTTTTAAATCACAAATTTACTTCGGTTATATATGTCTGCCTCTCCATTCGCCTTTTGTGTTTCTATGGGGTTTTCCTTTTTTTTTTTTCCCTTTCTCTCGTTTCTTTCTTTTTACTTTTTTTTAATTTTAATTTTTAAAATTTATTTTTTTCTACACATCCATCGTGTCCTTTTCCTGTTATTATTTTCCCATTGCAGTTAAAGTTAAATACATATAAATCTTCTTTATCTACTTTGATCTAAGTTAGCATTCAATCCTTTCTCTCTTGTCTTTCTTTATTCACCATACTTGTTAGTTTGTTTTGTTTTCATTGTTTTATTCCCCAGTTGATGCTGCTGCTAAGTCACTTCAGTCGTGTCTGACTCTGTGCAACCCCGTAGATGGCAGCCCACCAGCCTTCCCCATCCCTGGGATTCTCCAGGCAAGAACACTGGAGTGTGTTACCATT
The DNA here is from genome assembly GCF_000754665.1 of Bison bison bison. Taxonomy (NCBI): domain Eukaryota; kingdom Metazoa; phylum Chordata; class Mammalia; order Artiodactyla; family Bovidae; genus Bison; species Bison bison. The sequence continues at coordinate 52,511 of NW_011494524.1, forward strand.
TCCTTCTCCAATGCATGAAAGTGAAAAGTCAAAGTGAAGTCGCTCAGTCGTGTCCAACTCTAGCGACCCCATGGACTGCAACCTACCAGGCTCCTCTATCCATGGGATTTTCTAGGCAAAAGTACTGGAGTGGGGTGCCCTTTCCTTCTCTGTTATTCCCCAGTTGACACCTTGTTTAGTTTTTATTTCAAGTTTGTTCTTTAGTTAGTTTTTTTCCTAACTGGTGGATATAATTTTTTATTTCCTTTGCTTCCTGGGTCAATTATACTGTACTTTATTTTTTATCTTTTTGAACTGTTTTATTTTCCTTATCGGTGTATGTTTATGTGTGTATATTTCATTATTTTAGTTATTATTTGCTTGATTTTTTAATTGCTGTTTGTCTGAGGTGAACCTTTTTTTCCTCCTTTTTGTTATTTGTTTTAATCCCATTTAATGGCATAAAAAAACACCTTCAGAATCTCTGTGCCTGACCAGAGATCAGGCCCTGAGTCTTTGGAGTGGGAGCACTGAATCCAAGACCCTAGACTACCACAGAACTTCTAACTTTAAAGAGTATCAAATAGTGAGAATTCCCATCTGACAAAACCTGACACCACCCAACTGTCAGTAGCGCCCTGTGAAGCACACATTATCCAATCAGTAAACAAGACAAAACTACAAACCCAATCATCATCAGATAGGATTTCCACTTCATTCAGCCCTGCCTATCAGAGGGAAAAAAAAAAAAAAAAAAAAAAACACCTCATCTCCTTCTACCAGAATGCAAGCCCAGGTCATACCCTACATGAAACTAACACACACCACTGGACCAACCTTACAAGGGCAGAAACCAAAAGGAAGAAAAAATTCAGCCTCAAAGCCTGGGAAAAGAAGACCTCAAACACAGTAAGTTAAAATAATGATAATAATAATGAAAAGGCAGAAAAATACTGTGTAAATGAAAGAACAACCTAAAACTCACAGGTCCAAATAAATGAAGAGGAAATAGGCAAAAAACCTGAAAAATAATTTATAATAATGATAATAAAGATAAACTAGAATGGAGAAAATGTAAGAATCAATTAACAAGACTACAAGAAATAAGAAATAAACATACAGAGACAAATAACAAATTTAATTGCTGAAATTCAAAATACTCTGGAAGGAATCAATAGCATAATGCATGAGGCAGAAGAACAGATAAGTGAGCTAGAAGATAGAATGGTACAAATAACTAATGAAGAGAAGCATAAAGGAAAAAGACTGAAAAGGACTGAGGGAGACCTCTGGGACAATATCAAACACACCGATATTCGAATTATAGGGATCCCAGAAGAAGAAAAGAAAAAGAAAGAGTATAAGAACATTTTTGAAGAGATTATAGAGGAAAATTTCTCCAACATGGGAAAGGACAGAGTCATTCAAGTGCAAGAAGCACAGAGTCTCATACAGGATAAACCAAGGAGAAACATGTCAAGACACATACAAATCAAACAAACAAAGATTAAACAAAAAGAAAGAATATTGAAAGCAGCAAGTGAAAAGCAACAAGTAACATACAAGGAAAACTCTATATGTTCAACAGCTGATCTTTTAGAAGAAACTCTGCAGGCCAGAAGAGAATGGCAAGATATAGGGAACATGTGTATACCCGTGGCAGATTTATGTTGATGTATGGCAAAACCAATACAATATTGTAAAGTAATTAGCCTCCAGTTAAAATAAATACATTTAAATTAAAAAAAAAAAGTACTGAAAGGGAAAAATCTACAATGAAGATTATTCTACCCAGCAATGATCTCATTCAAAATTGATGGAGAAATAAAAAGCTTTTCAGACAAGCAAAAGTTAAGAGAATTCAGCACCACCAAACTAGCTTTCCCAACAAATATTAAAGACTTACATAGTCAGGAAATACAAGAGAAGAAAAAGATCTACAAAAAATAAATACCAAACAATTAAGGAAATGGCAATAGGAATATATGTGTGTATGTGTATATGTGTGTATATAGATATAGATATATAATTACTTTAAAATTAAATTGATTAAATGTTCCAGCCAAAAGACACAGACCAGCTGAATCAGTACAAAAACAAGACCCATATTCTTCCTCATAGGTCAGTCAAGAATCTGCCTGAAGTGCAGGAGACCTGGGTGTGATTCCCTGGGTCAGGAAGATGCCTTGGAGAAGGAAATGGCAACCCAGTCCAGTATCCTTGTCTGAAAATTCCTAGAACAGAGGAGCCTGGTGGGGGCAGTCCATGGGGTCACAAAGAATTAGGCACGACTGCGTGACTAACACTCAGTCACTCACAAGAACCCCACTTCAGACCTAAGTGCACATATAGACTGAAAGTGAGAGGATGGAAAATTATTCCATGCAAATGGAAAAAAAAAAAAAAAAGATGG
>NW_011494524.1:55002-65597 GCF_000754665.1 Bison bison bison
AAGGAAATTACCTAATGATCCAAGAATCAACCTAAAAGGAAGCCATAACAATTGTAAATATCTATGTACCAGATGTGGGAGCACCTCAAGACAAACACTAACAGACATAAAAGGAGAAATTGACAGTAACATAATAATAGTAAGACACTTTAACACCCCACTTACACCAAAGTACAGATCATCAAAACAGAAAATTAATAAGGTCTGCCACATTAGACCAGATTAATTGCTTTAATATCTTCAGGATATTCCATCCAAATGCAGAAGAATACACTTTCTTCTCAAGTGCACATGGAGTATTCTCCAGGATAGACCACATCTTGGGTCACAAATGAAAACTCAGTGAATTTAAGAAAATAAAAATCATATCAAGCATCTTTTCTGACTCCAACACTATCAGACTACATATCAATTAAAAGAAAAAAAAAAAAACACAATCATATGGAGATTAAACAATATGTTTCTAGATAATGAACAGGTTACTGAAGAAATCAAAAGGGAAATTAAAAGTTCCTAAAAACAAATGACAATGAAAACACGACAACTCAACACCTGTGGGATGCAGTAACACAGTTCTCAGAGGGAAGTTTATAGCAATGCAATCCTACCTCAAGAAACAAGAAAAACATCGAATAAACAACTTAACTTCACACCTAAAACAACTGCAAAAAGCACAACAGAAATGCAGAGTTAGCAGAAGAAAGAAATCATAAAGACCAAGGCAGAAATAAATGAAAAACAGATGAAAGGAAAAATAGTAAAGATTAACAAAATTAAAAGCCGGTCCTTTGAAAAGTTAAACAAAATTGACTAACGTTTAGCCAGACTCATCAAGAGAAAAACAGAGAAGGATCTAATCAACGAAGTTAGAAATGAAAAAGGAGAGATTACAACAGACAACACAGAAATGCAAACTATTATAAGAGACTTTTATGAGCAGCTATACAGCAATAAAATGGATAACCTAGAAGAAATGGACAGATTCTTAGAAATGTTCAATCTTCCAAGACTGAACCAGGAAGAAATAGAAATTATGAACAACACAATTATAAGCATTGGTATTGAAACTGTGATAAGTTTTGTTGTGAAAACTTAAACTGAAAATATGTTCTTTAAAGGTATGGATCTCTCAGTTTAGAAAGAGTGTGAATGTTGTTATGGACTTACTGGGCTTCACCTCAACTTCTCTTACTGCCCCCATCACTAAGAAAGTCTGGCTATGTTTCATTTTCTTCTAGCTGAGATGGGTGGGTGTTTATTTCACAAAATTTTGTGCAAGGACCTCTGACATCTTACATGCCCCCATGAACCTCCTGGTGAGTTCTGGGTCCTAACACATTCTGGAACCAATGGTAGGTTAAAAAGACTTTAACTTAACAGCCTTTTATGCCTAAACCTTTTGCACTGCCAAATATGTACAGCTGACCCTTCAGTGGTTCAGGTAAATCTGCCAGGAGGGCCTCATCCCAGGGTCTGGGACTCAATGGGTTTTTTGATCAGTTATTACTCCAAGGTATTCAACACACCTGATGTCTATAAATGTATTTCATTTTCTTCTATAGTCCTAAATTTGAAGTTCAGTTCAGTTTAGTTGCTCAGTCATGTCTGACTCTATGCAACCCCATGGACTCTAGCCCACCAGGCTTCTTTATCTGTAGAAGTTTTCAGGCAAGTATACTGGAGCAGCTTACCATTTCCTTCTCCAGGGGATCTTCCCAACCCAGGAATCAAAACTGCAGCTCTCTCTCTCTCTCTTTTAATTAATTTATTTTTTTGAAGGATAATTTTTTTACAGCATTTTGTTGTTTTCTGTCAAACCTCAACATGAATCAGCCATGGGTATACATATATCCCCTCCATTCTGAACCTCTCTCTCCCATCTCCCTCCCCATCTCACCCCTGTAGGTTGAAACAGAGCCCCTGTTTGAGCTTCCTGAGACATACAGCATATTCTTGTTGGCTGTCTATTTTACATATGGTAATGTAAGTTCCTATGTTACTCTTTCCATACATCTCACCCTCCCCTCCCCTCTCCTCATGTCCATAAGTCTATTCTCTACATTTGTTTCTTCAGTGCTGCCCTGTAAGTAAATTGTTCAGTACCATTTTTATAGATTCGGTGTATATACCTTAGAATACTATATTTCTCTTTCTCTTTATGACTTATTTCACTCTATGTAGTAGGTTTTAGGTTCATCCACCTCATTAGAACTGACTCAAATGCATTTCTTTTTATGGCTAAGCAATATTCCATTGTGTATAAGTACCACAACTACTTTTTCCATTCATCTCTCGATGGACATCTAGGCTACTTGCATGTTCTAGCTATTGTAAATACTGTTGCAATGAACAATGGAATACACGTGTCTTTTTCAGTTTTGGATGTCTCAGTGTATATGCCTAAGAGTGTGATTCCTGGGTCATGTGGTGGTTTTAATTCTAGTTCTTTAAGGAACCTCGGTAAGGTCTTCCATAGTGGTTGTATCAACTTACATTCCCACAAACAGTGCAACAGTGTTCTCTTTTCTTCACACCCACTCTAGTATTTATTGTTTGTAGACTTTTTGATGACAGACATTCTGACCTGTGTGAGGTATTATCTCATTGTAGTTTCAATTTGCATTTCTCTAATAATGAGCAACGTTGAGCATCTTTTCATGTGTTTGTTAGCCATATGTATGTCTTCTTTGGATAAAGGTCTGTTTAGGTTTTTTTTTTTTTTTTCCAACTTTTTGATTGGGTTGTTTGTTTTTCTGGTATTGAGTTCTATGAACTTCTTGTTTATTTTAGAAATTAATAATTTCGATACTTTAAATATATCTTGCGATTTCCTTCTGGCCTGCATAGTTTCTGCTGAAAGAGCAGTTGTTAAGTATATGGAGTTTTTCTTGTATGTTACTTGTTGCTTTTCCTTTGCTACTTTTAGTATTGTTTCTTTGTGCTTAGTCTTTGTTTGCTTGAGTAGTATGTGTCTGGTGTGTTTCTCCTTGGGTTTTTCCTGTATGGGGCTCTTTGTGCCTCTTGGACTTGGTTGACTATTTCCTTCTCCATGTTGGGAAATTTTTCAACAATTATCTTTTCAAAATTTTTCTCGTATTTTTTTTCCTCTTCTTCTTCTAGGACTCCTATAATTCGAATGTTGTTGCATTTGGTGTTGTTCCAGAGGTCTCCGAGACTATCCTGAGTTCTTTCCATTCTTTTTACTTTATTCTACTCTTCAGAAGTTATTTCCACCATTTTAACTTCCAGCTCACTGATTCGTTCTTCTGCTTCTGATATTGTGCTATTGATTCCTTCTAGAGTATTTTTATTTTCAGTAATTCTGTTGTTTGTCTCTGTATGTTTACTCTTTAATTCTTTTGGGTCTCTGTTAGTTAATTCTTGCATTTTCTCCATTTTGTTTTCAAGGTTTTTGATAATCTTTTCTATCAATATTCTTAATTCTTTTTCAGGTAGTTTACCTATTTCCTCTTCATTTATTTGGACTTTTGTGTCTCTATTTTGTTCCTTCATTTATGCAGTATTTCTCTTTTCATTATTATTATTTTTTATTATATTTATATTTATATAAATATAAATAATTATATTTATTATATTATCATTCATTATTATTATTATGCCTTTTCATTATTATTATTTTTTTAACTTGTTGTGTTTGAGGTCTCCTTTCCCAGGCATCAAGGTTGAATTTTTTTCTTCCTTTTGGTTTCTGCCCTTCAAAGTTTGGTCCAGTGGTTTATGTAAGCTTTGAATAGGGTGATATTTGTGCTGAGTTTCTTGATTATTTTTCCTCTGATGGGCAAGGCTAAGTGAGGTGGTAATACTGTCTGCTGATGTTTGGGTTTAGATTTTTGGTTTGTTTGTTGTTTAGATGAACACGTGCACAGGGTGCTACTGGTGGTTGGGTGATGCCAGGTCTTGTATTCAAGTGGTTTCCCTTGTGTGAGTTCTCACTATTTGATACTCCTAGGGTTATATGCAGAGTACATGATGAGAAACACTGGGCTGGAAGAAGCAAAAGCTGGAATCAAGATTGCTGGGAGAAATATCAATAACCTCAGATATACAGATGACACCACACTTATGGCAGAAAGTGAAGAGGAACTAAAAAGCCTCTTGATGAAAGTGAAAGAGGAGAGTAAAAATTTTGGCTTAAAGCTCAACATTCAGAAAACTAAGATCATTGCATCTGGTTCCATCACTTCATGGGAAATAGAAGGGAAAACAGTGGAAACTGTGTCAGACTGTATTTTTGGGGGGCTCCAAAATCACTGCAGATGGTGATTGCAGCCATGAAATTAAGACACTTATTCCTTGGAAGGAAATTTATGACCAATCTAGATAGCATATTAAAAAGCAGAGACATTACTTTGACCACAAAGGTCCGTCTAGTCAAGGCTATAGTTTTTCCAATGGTCATGTTTGGATGTGAGAATTTGACTCTGAAGAAAGCTGACCACTGAAGAATTGATGCTTTTGAACTGTGCTGTTGGAGAAGACTCTTGAGAGTCCCTTGGACTGCAAGGAGATCCAATGAGTCCATCCTAAAGGAGACCAGTCCTGGGTGTTCATTGGAAGGACTGATGCTGAAGCTGAAACTCCAATACTTTGGCCATCTCATGCGAAAAGTTGACTCATTCGAAAAGACCCTGATGCTGGGAGGGATTGGGGGCAGGAGGAGAAGGGGACGGCAGAGGAGAAGGGGACGGCAGAGGAGAAGGGGACTCAATGGACATGAGTTTGGGTAAACTCCGGGTGTTGGTAATGGACAGGGAGGCCTGGCGTGCTGCGATTCATGGTGTCGCAAAGAGTCGGACACGACTGAGCAAGTGAACTGAAGTAAACTCAACTGACGGAGAAGGCAATGGCACCCCACTCTAGTTCTCTTGCCTGGAAAATCCCATGGATAGCGAAGACTGGTAGGCTGCAGTCCATGCGTTCGCTTAGAGTCGGACGCACCTGAGCGACTTCACTTTCACTTTTCACTTTCATGCATTAGAGAAGGAAATGGCAACCTACTCCAGTGTTCTTGCCTGGAGAATCCCAGGGACGGGGGAGCCTGGTGGGCTTCCGTCTATGGGGTCGCACAGAGTCGGACACGACTGAAGCGACTTAGCAGCAGTAGCAGCCAACTGAACTGAAAGTTAGTTCTCTGGTAATCTAGGTTCTTGGATTCAATGCTCCCACTCTAAAGTCTCAGGGCTTCATCTCCAGCATCACTTGTTCCAGTACTCCTTGCCGTCCACCATCACCTGTCCAGCAATCCTATCTGGACCTCTCCCTCTGTGAGGTGTCAGTCTGTGGGCCCCATCTTAATTCTTTTCAGCCATTTTCTAAAACTGCATCTCTTGAGTCTCTTGCATTGGTAAGCAAATTCTTTACCATGTTTCTACATGGAAAGCCTTGGTTTTAGACACAGTGGTAACTCCCATTATAAGTAAATCTACAAGGGCTTTGGTTTTTGTAAAGTCACAAATACTCAGCTCCATTTGTTCACAATCAGTTGATCTCCTCAAGCATTATTTTGGTAACAACTGCAAATGGACACTGATCTCTCCCTTTTGCCAAATAAGATTCATTCATTACACATAAAATTAGATTGAGCATCCACTTATATAAATAGAACCTTATCAGAGTTCGCTGTTTTTTGCTGTTATTGTTCAGTTGCTTAATTCTGTCTGACTCTTTGCAACCTCATGGATTGCAACATGCCAGGCTTCCCTGTTCATCACTATCTCTCGGAGTTTGATCAAATCAATATCCACTGAGTTGGTGATACTATCTAACCGTCTCATATCCTGCTGCCAACTTCTCCTTTTGTCTTCAATCCTTCTCAGCATCAGGATCTTTTCCAGTGAGCCACATCTTCACATCAGGTGGCCACAGTATAAGCTTCAGCATCAGTCCCTCCAGTGAATATTCAGGATTGATTTCCTATAGCATTGACTGGTTTGCTCTCTTTGCAGTCCAAGAGACTCTCAAAAGTCTTCTATAGCACCCCAATTTGAAAGTAGCAGTTCTTCAGCACTCAGTCTTCTTTATGGTCCAATTATCACATCTATATATGACTACAGGAAAAGTCATGGCTTTGACTATAAAGATCTTTGTTGGCAAAGTCTCTTCTTTGTAATAGACTGACTAGGTTTGTCATAGCTTTCCTTCCAAGGGGCAAGTGTCTTCTAATTTCGTGGCTGCAGTCACCTTCTGCAGTGATTTTGGTGGCTAAGAAAATAAAATCTGTCACTGTTTCCACTTTTTCCCCATCTATATGCCATGCAGTGATGGGAACAGATACCATAACCTTAGATTTTTTTTTTTTTTTTGAATGTTGAGTTTTAAGCCAACTTTTACACTCATCTCTTTCAACTTTCATCAAGAGGCTCTTTAGTTCCTCTTCAATTTCTGCCATTAGAGTGGTATCCATCTGCATATCTGAGATTGTTGATTTTTCTCTCAGCAATCTTGATTCCAGCTTGTGATTCATCCAGCTTGGCATTTCTATGATGTACTCAGCGTAGAAGTGAAATTAAGGTGACAATATGCACCCTTGACAAACTTCTTTCTGAATTTTGAATAGATCCATTGTCTCATGTCTGTTTCTAACTATTGCTTCTTGACCTGCTTATAGGTTTCTCAGGAGATAGGTAAAGTGGTTTGGTATTCCCATCTCTTTAAAAATTTTCCACAGTTTGTTGTGATCCACAGTCAAAGGCTTTAGCATGATCAATGAAACAGAAGTAGATGTTTTTTTCTAGAATTTCCTTGCATTCTCTATACTTTGGCAAAGGTTGGCAATTTGATCTCTGCTTCCTCTTCCTCTTCCTATTCTAAAACCAGTTTGTGCATCTGTACATTTTCATTTCATGTACTGCTGAAGCCTAGCTGAAAGGATTTTGAGTATAACCTTACTAGTGTGGAAGATGAGTGCAACTGTCTAGTAGTTTGAACATTCTTTGGCATTACCCTTCTTTTCAATTGCAGTGAAAATTGACATTTTCCAATTCTGTGGCCACTGCTGAGTTTGACAAATTTGCTGAGATATTGAGTGCAGCATTTTAAAAGCATCATATTTAGGATTTTTTATAGCTTAGCTGGTATTTCATCACCCCCACTAGCTTTGTTCATAATAATGCTTCCTAAGGCCCACTTGATTTCACACTCTAGGATGTTTGGCTCTAGGTGAGTGACCACACCATCATGGTTATTAAGAATTTTTGTTAAGTATATATGTATGTATGTGTATGTTTTCATTCTAATATTAGATGTTTTTTTGCCTCACTGGGAGTTGATGAAAATATTTATCTTTTCTAGCAAATGGAATCTCTCAATGCCAATCTTTTCAAAATTTTGTTTTCTTTTAATCAATTTTTGGCTCACAGTTTGCTACTTCCTAAGAGAAAACAAGAGATGACTTATAGAAGATAAACTTTGACTGTGTAAAACTTATCTAATGCATCAAATAGTAAGCAGTCTGCTTCTGTCTGCATGGGTACAGTGAGGGATATGAAGACTTGATAGTCATGGTGTCAAATTTCCCCCTTCATTATTAAGACAGAGAATGATTGCCTACAGACCCTACCTGGAGGAGAATCTGAGGATTTGTTTGTTTCCACTGGACTCTTTAAAGCTACATGTTTGGCCTTTGCTTTGATCATTGGATATGATTTGGTGTTGCTTATTACATTTCATGGCAGTAGATTATGTAAGTTGTTCAGTTATGAAAACGTGTGGAGTGCTTACCAGAAAATATTTTCTTCGAACTCATTTAACTCTACTTTGCAGAATGTTTTCAACTTACAACATATATTTTCCAACTTAAGAGTTTTGGCTGGTAGATAACTTTGGCTAAATTTATTTTTAAAGTAAAGATAAAGGGTGCTGCAGTAGTGTCCGACTCTGTGCGACCCCACAGATGGCAGCCCACCAGGCTCCCCCGTTCCTGGGATTCTCCAGGCAAAAACACTGGAGTGGGTTGCCATTTCCTTCTCCAATGCATGAAAGTGAAAAGTGAAAGGGAAGTCACTCAGTCATGTCCGACTTTTAGCGACCCCATGGACTACAGCCCACCAGGCTCCTCTGTCTATGGGATTTTCCAGGCAAGAGTACTGGAGTGGGGTGCCATTTCCTTCTCCATTTTTAAAGTAAAAGACCTTGTAAATACTGAGTAAAAATTTTAAGTAAGCAAAATATGAAAACCATCAAAACTTAAACATGAGAGTCTATGTAAGTAGCCCAGTTTGTTTGAGATATGTCTGTCTTGGTGCCTCATTGAAGCAAAAACTAGTTAACATGATTATCTTTAAAAAATGATAATAATAACATTTTTACATAACACATTACTCCAACTAAAATGTTTTCAAATTTTTATACAATAATTTAAAACAACTAATACTAATAGGAAAATTATTAATAAATTTTACAAGTTATATGGGAAAAAAAATTTTTTTTAAAGGGTTAAGGAGGCTGCCTGAACATTGAATCTAAATTTTCCTGAAAATAATAATAATAAAAAAAATAGAGACTATTGGAAAAATAAACTGGAAAATGGATTCTCAGTACTCTGACATGTATTAGTTAAAAGCAAGTATAAGATGGTAGGGAGGTAAAAGTTCCCCTAAATGTTAAAATAAGGAATTTTTTGCTTGGAATATGTGACTGAATTTTAATAGGAACTGAGTATACCTGTACATATTTCAAATTATTTACATATTAACTAAATTTTTGCATGTTTATTTTTAAATAATCTTATAGAATTTTATTTGAGTAGATGAAATCCCCTGGCAATTATCTCAAAAATGAAATCATTAAAAAAAAATTAAAGATCAATTTAAATGTTGTAACCTATAAATGTCAAAGAAATATAACTATCTTAAATATATATATAATATATAATATAATATATGTAAATATATATATAAATAAATATATATAAAACATATTTGTTAGATATTCATGTATCTTTTAATAAATATAGGAGTTTTCATTCAAATATTCCCTTCGAAGCATGATACATCCTATCATGTTCCCCTACTCATTCCATTTGCCCAGAATTCTTCTAGACTTGCTTAATCCTTTAATTAAAACCCTTTTCTGCCTGCCTTTGATGAATTTATAGATCTCATAGTGAAATCATCTCTTTTTCCCCTTTCCTATTTGCCCATTTTTTTCCCCTCTAACTTTGGAAGAACATAGTTAATATGCTTATTGCTTTTCCTAGATAATAAGAAGTAAAGATTTAGAATTAAGGCCTGGTGTGCTTCAATTCATGGGGTTGCAAGGAGTCGGACACGACTGAGCAACTTAACTGAACTGAATTAGAGAATGAATGCCTCTCACTTCCAACAGTCTCCTTAGCAATCCTGCAGGCAGATCAGGCAGTCAAGATAATACATGAAGAAAGAGTCAGCCTGTCTACATGCAGTGGAGAAGGATGCAGAAAACAAACTGTTACCTTGATGATGTATTGATACTCTTTTTCCTTTTTTTTTTCCTTTAAAACCTGTCATCACTGAATAGAATCTTTGGAATTGATCTTGGGACATGAGTCCACCTTCTCTCCAGATTCCTGGCTTTTCTGATTAAAGCACCTTTCCTTTCTGTTGACATTTGCCCCTTTCACTTTCAATCAGTGAGTGGCTGATCTAGAATTTGATAACAATGGTTAGAGGATTCTTATTGCAAGAGCCCCCCTCCTACTCCTGCAACAGCCCATCCTCTCTTATTGTAATTATCTTTTTGAATAAAGTATCTCCTAACTAAGCTAGATTTGCTTTGAATTTTACAATATTTATTATAAGTAACTTTACAATCTTTTTGGATATTTAAATTTGTTTTGGGCAGTGAGCAGTGATACTTGTGTATTGAATAGGCAGTTATAGTATATGAATATAATGGAATACTGTTTCCAATAGTTAAACATCCTATTTCTGTGTTCTCCTTTACTTCAGTGAAATTATCATTGCTTAGAAAATTGCTCAGAATGCTGTGGAAGAAACTCTTTTGGGTGCAAAGTGCCAACTAAAGAATGTCACCACCCATTTGGTTCTACAAGGATGACATCACCAGACACTGCAGCTGCTGACCTTCAGCATCTCCTGAAAAGGATACAGGGTGGAGATCAGAAGTGAGGACCTCTGTTCTCTGGGAAAAACTTGCAGAACAGACGTTCAGATAGTTAGATATTTTCAGGAGAAGATTGAACCCAATTCTTGCATCTCCTCATATCTAGAAAAGCACCTATGTCTTTAACAGGGACATTTCTCTACAAGATTAGCAGCAACCTTCTATCAAAATAGGTGTTGGTTGCATGTAACCCCCTGAGTAAAATCATGCATATACTCACGTCTCCATATTTTTTTGGATCAGTTCCTCAGAGAGTCTGTCTCCATGGCTGTAGTGTTTAGTAAACCAAGTGAAACTTAATTCATAGCTCTCACATTCTGTTTTTATTTTCAGTAAAAAAAAAAAAAAAATGTAGAAACCAAACTAACAAAGCATAGGAAAGAGCTCTTCCAGGCTTTATTGAGAATTGGGACTTTTGGAGAGAAAGGAGAGAAAGCAGAAAGAAATTAGAATAAAAAGGCATAGGCTTCAAA
>NW_011494524.1:65697-68400 GCF_000754665.1 Bison bison bison
CAAAACCATGTTTGGAAGCAAACGAGGTAATGTTACTGAGTTCAAGCTTGTTCTGCTTTCTGCACAATAGGCCAATAAATTTGAGAGACAAGGTGTTGAGGCAAGGAAGGGACTTTAATCAGGGAGCTGGCAGACCAAGAACGTGGCAGGCTAGTGCCTCAAAATAACCCTCTTAGTGGGGTCTGGATGCCAGGCTCTTTCATAGATTAGAAATGAGGAAGCAAAGTAAAAAGGCCATTAATCTTGCAAATATCTCCTAAAATGGCAAGCCTTAGGCAGTGGGTGTGTTAACTTCTTCCTTCCTGCCATCCACACGTGGACAGGGTTCTGAACAAAGGCACTTTAGTTTAACAGTCAGGCAGAGGGATAGGATTCTCTGAGGTAAACCACTCTGTATTATTATAATAACAAAATCAATGAAAAGCAAGTCCAAGAAACAGTTCCAATATGGAGACAGAATTGGCTTCCTCATTGCAACAGTGAGACCTTCCTAGAAGTACAGAGAACAAAGGATATGTACACACAAGTGGACTATTTCTTGTATTTCCTTATTATAGCACAAAGTCTCTGTCTTTATGAAAATGGAATCTGATGGAGCAAACAATTCTGTGTGTTTGTGAGACAGTGAATTAGAAGAGAGGCACAGAAGGAAGGTATGATATCCTCTCACTCACTTTACTGGGAGCTCAGCAGGAACTAGACTTACATTGTAGGAGGTAAGAAATCCAAAGCTTCCTAACAGGATCCAGAGAGGTAGAAATGTGACTGCTCTTATGATTAAGGGAATGAAAATCTAACAGGGCAGATAATGTGACTCAGAAATATTATTGCTAGCAAATGACTGTAGGGGAGAAAGCAATTTTCCATATATCCTCTTAGGTTCTTTTCTGAGACCCCTTTCTGTAACCAAACCTAGAGTAACAGAAGAAAAACAAAGATGTAAATCTCCCATATAAATGGAGAAAGCCAGGAAAACTGAGTAAATCCCTAGAATGGTCTGTCACTCTCATAAAACCATCTTCTGTAAAAAACCAGAAGTTTGGGGTAGGGAGTGCAGTTCTGGGCAATTATCAGGGAAGCACAATAACCAAAAATAACCAATTACCAATAAACATTATGCTAGTGGAGCATGTTTGAGGATGGTCTATTTTACTTCAGTTAATGTCAGAGTTTAGACAAACAGAATGCCTAAATGCTAAGTAGCCAATTACTTAATTATTTACCAAAGAATTTACCAAAACTGAAGTTTTTTTTTTTTAGTTGTCCTGAATTCTTTTGTTTGCAATATTTATATTTTCTACATTTTATTAACAATTGTTTAAAAATGTTTTAAAATAAAATTTATTTTATGAAGTTATTTTATTAATTTTAATAAAATGTTTTAATGCACATATATTTTATTTTTACTTTATACATACATGTATAAAAGACACATAACTAAGATTGCATGACAATCTTAGTAGAACTGCACTCAAATCATATTATGCATCAGAGAAGGAAAGCTTAAGAATATTTAGAAGTTACTGATTAAGTTTTATTTTTATATTCCAAATAGGATAAAACTCTATACTTTTATAGTGTGAAAATAAAATAAATGTTCTTAATTATGTTAAGATAGATAATATCACACTTATCACCAATTATTGGTTCTGTTAAAGTTCACATATCCTTTTCAGTGTTGATTATTATTTTGATCTACAGAAATATTATTGCTATCTACTGTTGACAAACTACAAATGTAAAAACAAACAAACAAAAAATCTAAAAAATATTCTACAAATTGATAGGGCCCACATGGGGTCTCATTTTTAAGATGGCTTATTATGTTTGTTAGGTAGTTGGAATAGGGAAAAGAAGACCAGAATGGCGGTGGCTAAAAGACAAGAAAGGGAAAAGCCCATGAAAATACAAGGAAGGTCCAAGGACCAGAGTGAGGGCCTCAGGTAAAACAAACAGCCTTCCCGGCTAGCCCAATTTACACAGGGTAGGTTCAGGGGGAGGAGAAAAAAATAAAATAAAAAGAGGAGCCAAAATTGAGTCGGGTGCTTCTCTTCTCATCTTTTGCGTCAGCCTGCCCTCACGACTCGCGGATGTATTTTCCTTTGCTTGCCAAATAAAACTGAGCTGTAACATGTAGCTGTAACACTCGTCCATCCCTTGCTTCAATTTTTTGCTGTGGTGAGACAGAACCAAGGAAATCACACACTCCCCTGACATATTGACCTCGCAAACAAAGAATAAAATCACAGTGATCCTTGAGATTGACCAAATTGCCCAAATGACATTTTGTTTTCTCACTGGTGCCTACCTTCAAAGTTGCGAGACCACCAGATTCCAGACCTCCGGCAACATGACCACAGGACTCAACTACAGGCTAAAAATTAACCATCTCTTCAGAGAATTTTTCAATGGTGGGGTATAAGAAAGACCCCGTCAGAAAGGAAGGACACAAGCTCTCCTTAAGGGCCGGTCACCCTGTCTTTTCCCTCTAATGAATTTCCCTTTCTTGCCTGACTGCCCAGCTCGCTCTCTTTTTCTCTGCACTCATCTTGCATTGTGGTGCCGAAACCCGGGAGGAAGACCCACCCCAACTGAGTGAGCTCCTCTCATGAGCCCACCTCCAATGGTCCCCTCCCTTGGACCCTGTCCAGAAACTGAAATGAGCTCTGGAACGGGACTCTCCACTTGATTATTGGACTGACA
>NW_011494524.1:68942-69014 GCF_000754665.1 Bison bison bison
ATAACTTCTGCCACCACAATGGCAAGTGGTTAGAAATCCCTCATGTTCAGGATTTCTTTGCTCTTTGCTCTC
>NW_011494524.1:69114-73457 GCF_000754665.1 Bison bison bison
ACCCTCCTCCCCTGCTTGTGCCAGAGGCAAGCTCTGAGACCTCAGCCCCACCCTCTACCCTGAGGGTCCCAAGGCTTTACCCGACCTCCATAACACCCCTCCCTATACCCCATCCTGAAAAACTTAAAAACAAGAAACTTCACAGCAGGGCCCCTCTCCTTTCCCTGCTCCACTCCTCCCTTTATGGGAAGTAGCTGGAGCAGAAGGCATTGTTCAGGTTCATGCCTCATTCTCCCTCATTGATTTATCTCAGATTGAAAGGTGTCTTGGCTCCTTCTCCTCAGACCCTGACAATTAGTTAAAAGAATTCGAGTATCTTACCCAGTCTTAAGACTTAACCTGGCATGATATTTACATCATACTTTCCTCCAGTCTTCTCCAAGAAGAGAAGGAACAAATGTGGCAACCCTCTCAGGCGCATGCTGATGAGATACACAGGACTGACAACATTAAGCCTATAGGGCCAACGGCTGTCCCCAAGATGATCCCAACTGGGGTTATCAGGCAGGGAGACCTGGACTAGCAGCCCATAATCATACAGTTGCTTGCCTCATCATGGGCCTTCAAAAGGCAGGGCATAAAGCTGTCAACTTTGATAAGCTCTGGGAAATAACTCAAAGACTAGATGAAAACCCAGCATAATTTCTAGCCAGGTTAATGGAAGCCCTACAAAAATATACAAAATTAGACCCCACTTCAGCAGAGGGCATCATTGTCCTTAACACCCATTTTATCTCTCAGTCATCCCTAGATATCCAGAAGAAACTTAAAAAGGCAGAAGAAGGTCCTCAAACCCCCAATGAGACCTTTTAATTTTAGCCTTTAAGATTCTCAATAACCCAGAAGAATAGGCAAAGCTAGAGAAGACCCAACAAGATCAGGCCAAATATCACCTTTTAGCCACTGCCCTACATGGCTCCAAGCCTCCATCAACCAACAAAGAAAGGAAACCACTTGGGCCCTGCTTCAAATGTGGCAAAGGAGGCCACTGGGGCCCCTCCAGTTCCATGTCCCAGCTGTGGCATAAAGGGACATTGGAAGGTTGCCTGACCAAATCCCCCCTCTAGGGATCTGGACATCCCCTTCTGGTCTTTAGAAGGAGTCCTCTGATCCAGCTCTGTGCAGCCTCCTCAGACTGAAGGTGCCCAGGGCCCCAGGCCCCAACTCTCATCACCTCTATGGAGCCTGGGGTAACTCTTACAGTGGCAGGTAAGCCAATCTCCTTTCTAATCAACACAGGGAGCACATTCTCTGCTATGCCTGCCTACTCTGGAAAATCAAGGTCTCTCAGGTCTCTCTGCTTTGGTAGGTGACAGTTTAATATATACACCATAAATAACTGAGCCTATACCTTGCACAATTCAGGATATCTCATTTCCCCATTCTTTTCTCCTACTCCCCAAATGTCCCACTCCTATCCTTGGGAGAGAACTTCTCTCAAAATTCAAAGCCTCTATAACTACCTGAAGCCCACCCTCTGATCTAGCCTGGCTACTGCTCCTCAACCCCACCTCCTCTTCCCCTGCCCCATTTTCCTCCTCATCCATAAACCCCATAGTTTGGGATACAGACAACCCATCTGTTACCTCTCACTATTCTTCAATTCATATCCATCTCAAAGACCCCCTCTAAATTCCCCAATCAACCACGATACCCCATCTCCCAAAAACATCAGCAAGTGTTAGAACCTATCATCACTAAACTCCTGCATCAGGGCCTCTTATCCCTATAGCACCCCTATCCTACGTGTAAAAAAGCCAAATGGCTCCTATCCCCTGGTCCGGGACCTGAGACTTATTAGTGGGGCTGTTATCCCCATACACCCAGTAGTTCCAAATTCCTGTACTCTTCTCTCTCTCAGTCCCTCTTCCACTACCCACTTCACTGTTCTAACATCAAGGATGCCTTCTTTACTATCCCTTTACACCCAGACTCTCAAGACCTGGACTGATCCAGACAATCATTGCTCCCAACAGCTGACATGGAGAGTCCTCCCACAAGGCTTTTGTGATAGCCCTCATTTTTTTGGCCAAGTTCTAGCATCAGACCTAATCTCTCTTGACCTCACTCTGAGTACTGTCCTCCAATATGTAGATGATCTCCTCCTTTGTAGTCCTTTGCTTACACACTGTCAACAACACACTATACAGCTCTTCAATTTTCTAGCTGATCAAGGCTATCGATTCTCTCCCACCAAGTTTCATCTCTCTGTTCCTAGAGTCACCTATCTCAGAGTCCTTTTAACATCAATAAAGATACATTACTACTGAGAGAAAGTCCCTTATATTTACCCTACCATTCCCTACATCAAAAACAGAGATCCTATCCTTCTAGGGGTTAGCTGGATATCTACACCTCTGGATTCCTAATTCACCCTCTTAGTACAACCCCTATATCATGCTACCCCAGGAGGTCTTTCAGAACCCCTAGAGCTAAAATCAAATATCCATTCAGGCTTTAACAGCCTTAAGCAAGCCATTCTCTCAGCCCTAGCTCTAACACTTCCTGACCTGTCTTGCCCCTTTACACTCTGCATTACTGAGAGACACAAAACTGCCCTAGGAGTTTTGGGACAAAATCAGGACACCTCCTTCACCCCTGTCACTTATCTATTTATCAAACCAATTAGATCCCACACTCTGAGGATGGCCAGCCTGCCACCATGCTCTGCAGCAACTGCCCTTCTTGATCAGGAAAGTAAAACGCTGACTTTTGGAGCACCCACTGTCATTCACCACATGACTTTAAGGACTTACTTTCTCACAAATCCATGACCCTTCTATCTCCTTCATGCATCCAACTAATTCATGTCACCCTGCTCGAATCCCCTGAGTTCTCCTTTGAACAGTGTCCTACTCTCAACCCCACCACCTTTATCCGTAATTCTTCTGAACCCCCCATCCATACTTGCAAAGAGTCATTAGAAGACCTGATGCCCCATTTCTCCCACATTTCCTCAACCCCTTAAATAACCCTGACTTTACTCAGTATATTGATGGCAGCTCCTCTATGACATCAAAAGGAAAAAAAAAAAAAAAAAAGCTGGATATGCAATTGCTTCTGACACCAAAATTATTGAATCCAAACCTCTACCCTTGATAAACTCTTTCCAAAAGGCAGAACTTATTGCACTAACTAGAGCCCTTACCATTGTAGCTAACAAGTGAGCAAACATACACACTTATTCTAAATACATTTTCCACATCATACACTCACATGCTGCCATCTGGAAGAAACGAGGTCTCCTATCTACTAAAGGCTCTCCCGTAACTAATGTCCTGCTTATACTCCAACTTTGAAAAGTAGCTAACATGTCAACTGAAGTAGGCGTCACGCATTGCCAAGATTACTAGGTGGCCTTAGATCCCATTTCATGGAGCAACATGCTGCAGACAGAGAAGCAAAACAAGCTTCACTCCAATCATCTGCTCAACAACTTATAGTAATCCCCAACATAAAACCCCTTTACCTCCCCAAAGTAAAAACACAATTATTAAAAGAAGGAGCACAACCACAAGGAGACTGGTTACAAAAACAGGGCCACTATGTCCTTCCTCAATCCTAGACACAGATTCTTACAGACATTCATCAAGCCCTGAACCTAGGCACTAAACCTCTTTATCATCTCTTAAGACCTATTCTCACCTATCCTAACCTTCTTTCACTCTACAACAAATCACTCACTCTTGTATTATCTTGCTCCTCAGTCTCATCACATGGAGCCCTAAAGCCTATTCCCTCATTCCCAACACATCAGGCTCCAGGACATATCCCAGGAGAGGACTGGCAAGTTGACTTCACTCACGTGCCTCCAACATGAAAAATAACAAGCATGCTCACTCTAGTAGTGGTAAGTAAAGCAAAAATGGATGTATCGGTTACTAGTTGGACTGGGATTTCCCCTACTTACTTTATTTACAATAGAACTTAACTCTATGTCTCCCGCTGAGTGGGCTATCATTCAAAAACTTTCCCTTTGTTTTACTTACTTATCCATAGTTCTTGTCATTTGGGGCATAGCTCTGCTCTTACTGTGATCAGCCTAGATGAAGTCATTATCCACTTTCCTTCAACATAGTAACACAAACCCTTACCTTTCCTGGAAACTCCACTGTTACTGATCTCCCTTTATTCCTTGACTTTATAACCAATTTTTGGCTCCAGGGAGATTTCATAGAGTCCACACCAACCCAAATTAATTTCTATCCCTGGATTCTTATTTTTATAATTTCTCCTCTTAGACATGAGACATCACAACATGATTTTACTCTTACTCCCTCTTTTTTTTTTTTTTTTTTTGCAGTTCAAACTTCACATTAATACCCTGCCTATAACTCACCCTG
>NW_011494524.1:73557-86915 GCF_000754665.1 Bison bison bison
CCCCCTTTTTTTTTTTTTTTTTTTTGGCAGTTAAACCTCCACATTAATCCCCTGCCTATACCCCACCCTGCCACAAAATGTGCCTATCTATTCAGAACTCTAAATCTGACCCATCACTTACTCAAGACTTCAAACCCAAACCTGGCCAGTGATTGTTGGATTTGCTTATCCATCTCCTCACCTGGAAGATTAGCACTCTCCATTTCCACAGATAAATGGACTCATATAAACACTTCTCTTTATCACACATATAGAGGAGAACTTCTCTTTTTTACCATATATATGTTATTTATATTCAATTGATCGAGTTCACAATCCCGACAAGATACTGACCTCCCTCCTTATAGATCTCACTCCTTCTCACCAAGGACCAGCTATAGGAGGACCCACCACCTCTGACAATCATCTACAATAACAGACTCCTTTCTGTTTTTCCAGACAAAACTGCATAACTAGGAACTATACTGCCACACCTCTGTAATCACACTTCACATCTCTCCTTCCCTTCAGGCCAATCCATCTACCACATCTCAGGAACTGCAGAACATCCTTTTACTTTCTCAGAGAGACTCCTTTCTGCATGTGGTGTAAATGTTCCTCTTGGAGGGGCTACACTGGTAAGTTCACTGTCACTTTCAGAGACTACTAACAAGTTCCCAGAAAGACTTATTTGCTCTCGATTTCAGCTGTTGTCATCTTACTCCTGGGATATTTTTCTTATGTGGAACCGCCACCTATTTATGTCTTTCCACTAACTGGACAGGAATATGCACCCTGGTATATCTAGCCCCAGATATTTCTACTCCTCCTAACAATCAGACTCTCCCTATCCCACTAACTCATAACAGACCCAGACAGGCAATTCAATTCATTTCTCTATTAGTTTAGGAATAGCGGCTGGGATTGGGACAGGGGCCACAGGACTCAACAACCTCTTTAAATGAATATCAAAGCCTTTCTAAAGACTTCACTGGCAGCCTAGAAGAAATAGCTAACAGCCTTATCACAGTCCAAAACTAGCTAGATTCCCTGACAGCCGTGGCCTTCCAAAACAGAAGAGGATTAGACCTCCTCACAGCAGAAAAATGAGGCCTATGTTTGTTTTTGGAGGAAGATTGCTACTTCTATACCAATAAATCAGGCGTTGCAAAGGAAGCAGCAAGAAATCTGACAAACAGTGCCTCAAGAATACATCAACACCTTAGTAATTCATAGGAAAACTGGTTAGGCAATTGGAATTGGATGCCCTGGGTCCTACCTTGTCTAGGCCCCCTTCTTCTACTTACCCTTATTCTAGCTCTCAGCCCATGTTTAATGCATCTTCTTTCGAAATTTCTTCAGAACTGCTTACAAGCCTTCACCAACCAAACTATCCACAAACTGCTTCTAATTCACTCAGATTATCAAAAACTTCTACCCCACACAAATTCCCTTGACCCAGATTCCAGCTTTTTCTTATCTCATCCCCACGATGCCCCTGTCCTGCAGGAAGCAGGTACTGAAGATTGACCTTTGGCCCTTATCCTAAATCAAAAAGGCTGGAATGGCAGGGCTCACTTGGGGTCTCATTGTTAAGATGGCTCATTATGTTGACCTTGGAAACAAAGAATAAAATCACAGTGATCTTTGAGACTGACCAAATTGCCCAAATGACATTCTGTTTTCTCACTGGTGCCTACCTCCAAAGCTGTGAGACAGCCAGATTCCAGACCTCCAGCTATGTGACCACAGGACTCAGCTAGCGGCTAAAAATTAACCAGCCCTTCAGAGAATTTGTCATTGGCAGGGTATAAGGAAGACCCCCATCAGAACGGGAGATTGTGGATTCTCCTTAAGGGTGAGTCACCCTCTCTTTTCCCTCTAATAAATTTCCTTTTTCTTGTCTGACTGCCCAGCTCCGTCTCTTTTCCTCTGCACTTGCCTTACACAAATAACTAAACAAAATCGTAAGTGCTTACTGGTGGATGATATTTAATATAAAAAAATGGAGTATTCTTTCATCATTTCTGGTTCTGTACCATAGGTTCTATTTAGCTAAACTAAAACTAAATTCTATAAACTAGTTTCACTGATTTAATTAGGTTTTCAATTATAAGATGTTTTTCAATTATTATTAGGGAAATATGAAAAATTAAAACTAGTCAAATCTTTTTACTGAGTTAAGTCATTTCATAGTAACTAGAAAATTATGTAACCTCATCACAGTATCTTTTAAAAAGATAATATAACTTTTTAGTTTTATTTATTTATTTACTTATTTTTACTTTACAATAGTGTATTGGTTTTGCCATACATCAACATGCACCCACCATGGGTGTACACATGTTCCCCATCCTGAACCCCCTTCCCACCTCCCTCTCCATACCATCCTTCTGGGTCATCCTAGTGCACCAGCCCCAATCTTCCTGTATCCTGCATCTAACCTGGAGTGGCAATTCGTTTCTTATATGATATTATACATGTTTTAATGCAATTCTCCCAAATCATCCCCCCTTCCCTCTCCCATAGAGTCCAAAAGACCATTCTATACGTCTGTGTCTCTTTTGCTGTCTCGCATACAGGGTTGTCATTACCATCTTTCTAAATTCCATATATATGTGTTATTATATTGTATTGGTGTTTTTCTTTCTGGCTTACTTCACTCTGTATAATAGGCTCCAGTTTCATCCACCTCATTAGAAATGATCCAAATGCATTCTTTTTAATGGCTGAGTAGTACTCCATTGTGTATATGTACCACAGTTTTCTTATCCATCAGGTCCAAGTTGGTAGTGGTAGAATCATGGACAGTAGGTGGAACTGAGAGCCTGGAGTCAGACAGATACTACCTTTTTTTGAAATGAATTGAAAACAAAGGAACAGATGGCACAGTGGTGGTTGTAGAGCATAACAATTTAAAACTAAAAAGTTTTTAATTTTAAATAAACAAATGGGATTTAATTAAAATTAAAAACTTTTTAGTTTTAAATTGTTATGCTCTACAACCACCACTGTGCCATCTGTTCCTTTGTTTTCAATTCATTTCAAAAAAAGGTAGTATCTGTCTGACTCCAGGCTCTCAGTTCCACCTACTGTCCACGATTCTACCACTACCAACTTGGATCTGATGATTCAAATCTTTGTTTTTCCTCATGAATCTAACTTTAATTTTCTACAACTGCTCTAAAGTATAGGCTTTCCTGAGTATTAAACAAACTTTGGGCAGCCCTGCCTCAGAATCATCTTCTGGACATATATACACAGTCAATCCTCTAAACTCTTCTAAAAGACAAATCCAATTTTACATCTGAGTAAGGAAGAACGTTGGTGTTCTATAGCAGATGTCCTTGAAGACCTTACAGTGATATCTGGACCCAATACTTCTATAAAAGGGAGGGAAATTATTAACTAAATGTAGTTGATAGAAGTAAATCCATATCACAGAATGACCAGGGAGAGAGTTGGGGATGCTGAGGGTCTCCATTATAAAATATTTAAAAATACATTCACTTTAAATTTGTCATACTTTATCCCAGGGCTCAGATGGTAAAGTGTCTGCCTACTATGTGGGAGACCTGGGTCTGATACCTGGCTGGGGAAGATACCCTGGAGAAGGAAATGGTAAACCACTTCAGTACTCTTGCTTTGAAAATCCCATGGACAGAAGAGCCTGGTGGACTACAGTCCACGGGATTGCAGAGTCGGACACGACTGAGCCACTTCACTTCAATTCTTGATAAACAGCAGCCTGAGGCCACGTCCAGGCCTCCTCAGTTTTGGTTAAAGTTTTACCACAACCCACCACTTGTGCAGCTATTAATTGTAGTCTGTAGTTGTATTTGCGCTGCAAAGGCAACTGTTAGTTCCTATGGACTCTGTATCCACCTTATTCCCCGGCTGTCTTTATGAGCTGTGACCAGTGCAGTCTCTCCCTCAGGGCTCCACACAGAGAGGTGCTTGGGTTTGAAGTTTAACACTCTGTAATCACAGTTTTGAAGTTCTTAAAAATGATACCTTTGAATTAGGGTTTTGTGAAGTCTTTGGGACTATAAACAACACGGTGGGGCTTGTGTTTTAACTTATCCTGCCTCTCCTCCATGGGAGGATTCTCTGGACCACTGCTTCTGCCAAACCTGACTTCCCATCCCCTTCCTTCTTGTCCTTGTTCTCAGTGGCTGCCAGCCTGGCCGGAGAAATGACAGCATTGCCTTGGTCAGGGAGGTCCATGAGTGCAGTGGAGTCGGGCTCAGGCACAGTCTCCAGGAGTCTCAGGGAGGCTGGCAGCTCCCCAGTGCACTTGATAAGCAATGAGTCGGGGTTTTGAGCTTATGTATCAGCCAGGGAAGCTAGCAGTGTTGGGTCTGAAATCTTAGGGAGAGCGCTGACAGAGGGCCTCCTCTTAGAGAAGACTGATTTCCTCATCTCTGCTAGCAGAGGGCCAATATTCTCCTTTTGCACTGAAACCTAAATTATACCGCTGGGACTGTTTATCTTCTACGAGGGTCAGAAGTTTAGCTCTGACTCTACCATATCTTCCTGGCCAGGGACAACCTCAGTTCAGTTCAGTTCAGTCACTCAGTCATGTCCGACTCTTTGCAAGCTCATGAACTGCAGCACGCCAGGCTTCCCTGTCCATCACCAACTCCTGGAGTTCACCCAGACTCACGTCCATAGAGTCAGTGATGCCATCCAGCTATCTCATCCTCTGTCGTCCCCTTCTCCTCCTGCCCCCAATCCCTCCCAGCATCAGTCTTCTCCAATGAGTCCTCTTTGTATAAGGTGGCCAAAGTACTGGAGTTTCAGCTTCAGCATCATTCCTTCCAAAGAACACCCAGGACTGATCTCCTTTAGAATGGACTGGTTGGATCTCCTTGCAGTCCAAGGGACTCTCAAGAGTCTTCTCCAACACCACAGTTCAAAAGCATCAATTCTTCGGCACTCAGCTTTCTTCACAGTCCAACTCTCACATCCATACATGACTACTGGAAAAACCATCGCCTTGACTAGACGGATCTTTGTTGGCAAAGTAATGTCTCTGCTTTTTAATATGCTGTCTAGGTTGGTCATAATTTTCCTTCCAAGGAGTAAGCGTCTTTTAATTTCATGGCCGCAATCACCATCTCAGACAAGGGCAAATCTAGACATGTCTCCATCTCCTTGTCTTCCATGACCTCTTAAATGTGTCCCTGCTTCACTACTTTCTGTTGTCTTCAAAACGATTGTTTTTACACATCAGGAAACATTTCCAGTGGCCCTAAACAAGAGATCTGTTATTACTACTGGGCCTCTGTTAAATATAAATGTAAGAATTTAAACTTGTTCTCTTGCCATTATAACAGTTTTGAAAGCTGACATTTAAAAATTACTTAATAGTTATACTTGACATAAAAATATTAGCTTAATGAGTAAGGTTAGTTTAAGTAATTGTTAGTCGCTCAGTCACTCCTGACTCTTTGTGACCCCATGGACTGCAGCCCACCAGGCTTCTCTGTCTGTGAGATTTTCCAGGCAAGAATGCTGGAGTGGGTTGCCATTTCCTTCTTCAGAGGATCCTCCTGACCCAAGGATTGAACCCAGGTCTCCTGCACTGCAGGAAGATTCTTTATGGACTGAGCTACAAGTTTAGATAACTATTTTTAGGTGCAATTTTATTTTCAAACTTAACCTGTGCTACCAATGCACTAAGTTACATTTGAAGGCTTTCAGTCTTTCTCACCAGAGAAGGCAATGGCACCCCACTCCAGTACTCTTGTCTGGAAAATCCCTTGGACGGAGAAGCCTGGTAGGCGCCAGTCCATGGGGTCCCTAGGAGTCGGACACAACTGAGTGACTTCACTTTCACTTTTCACTTTCATGCATTGGAGAAGGAAATGGCAACCCACTCCAATGTTCTTGCCTAGATAATCCCAGGGACGGGGGAGCCTGGTGGGCTGCCATCCATAGAGTCACACAGAGTCGGACACGACTGATGTGACTTAGCAGCAGCAGCAGCAGCCTTTCTCACCATGCTCTCTTCCGGGATATCTTGCCAACCCAGGGATCAAACCCACCTCTTTTAGGTCACCTGCACTATCAGGCAGGTTCTTTCCTATTAGTGCCACCTGGGAACAGAAGGCTAGAATCAAGGGAATGAGTAAGTGCCATATGAATTGGAACTTAACATCTTTGCCATGAAGAGTTCAAACATTTTTAGTTTAATTTACCCTCAAAATGATGATACTAATATAATCCTTTTCCATCTTACCTAAGATAGAAAATGAAAGCAGTAAACATGATTACTAAATATTTATAGTCATGAAATGTAGGATAGTAAGGAGTTCTGGGTCCAGACTATTAATCAGAGGCAAAGGCCACTCAGCTGTAGGTGCCTATTTAAGAAAATAAAGCCAAATATTTGAGGGAGTTGCATTAATGAAAATATTTTAATTACATTTTTTATGGTTTTAAAGAAAACATTGATTTGAATCAGTACATTTGGAGATGGTAGTATTAAAAATTAAAATCTCATTAAAATTTGTCTAATGCAAACAATAGCAGATAAACTCATTGCTTTTAAGCTTCTATATGTCTACAGCTCTACTGAAGTCATCCTAACAGAAATTACTAGAAAAATATAAAGTCACATATATAGTCATATCTTTCCAAAATCGTGATCTGATACGTATCTTTTCACTAAAGAAATTAATGTGAAACAGTATATAGTAGCATGAAAGGGAGTGAGTATTCAAACACAGTTTAGAAATGCCACTGTAGGCAATAAAAGACCAGGAAAATATATTTCTCTGGGGTATAATCTATACATGATAATGTTTTGCTCTATGAAGAGAAACTTTAAAACTGTATAGAATCATTAAAGCAAAGTGATTAATGGAAAGCCATCTAAAACAAAAATACAGACTAGGCAATCGTTGGTACTTCTGTTTAAACTGAGGTAAGAGAAGTCAGTGATTTATATCTTAGAATGATACTGAACAACTGATGGAAATCATACGAATGGCAAAAATATCTTACCTACTGCAATTTTTGCTTTGTCAATTTGATAAAAATAAGTAACCTAGTTTCTTCTTTTTTTTAATTTTATTTTATTTTTAAACTTTACAAAATTGTATTAGTTTTGCCAAATATCGAAATGAATCTGCCACAGGTATACATGTGTTCCCCATCCTGAACCCTCCTTACTCCTCCCTCCTCCCTCCCCATACCATCCCTCTGGGTTGTCCCAGTGCACCAGCCCCAAGCATCCAGTATCGTGCATCAAACCTGGACTGGCAACTCGTTTCATACATGATATTAT
Organism: Bison bison bison; assembly: GCF_000754665.1. NCBI lineage: Eukaryota > Metazoa > Chordata > Mammalia > Artiodactyla > Bovidae > Bison > Bison bison. The sequence goes on from NW_011494524.1 coordinate 80,831, forward strand.
ACATGTTTCAATGCCATTCTCCCAAATCTTCCTACCCTCTCCCTCTCCAACAGAGTCCATAAGACTGTTCTATACATCAGTGTCTCTTTTGCTGTCTCGTACACAGGGTTATTGTTACCATCTTTCTAAATTCCATATATATGCGTTAGTATACTGTATTGGTGTTTTTCTTTCTGGCTTACTTCACTCTTATAATAGGCTCCAGTTTCATCCACCTCATTAGAACTGATTCAAATGTATTCTTTTTAATGGCTGAGTAATACTCCATTGTGTATATGTACCATAGTCTAGTTTCTTTAATAATTAGATTTGCATCCTTGAAATCTTGTTTTTAAAAGCAAATTTTTAAAAATTTAGCAAGAATCTCTCTAAAATATTATATAATACAATGGGCATTTATAAGAAACTTCTGCTGAGTTATGTATAAGTGATTCCTGTCAATGAATTAGCACAGCCAGCATTCCCTCTTTCAAGAAACTGATAATCTCCAAATCTTAAACTGATGTTTCTATTTGGTTTATTCAAAGTAAACTGTTGCTAAATATCCATATAAATTATTCAGAATATGTAAAACCTTTGAAAGATATATGTTGATGGAGAGGTGTCATTCACTGGTTTTCCCGTGCTTCAGTATCTCCAGGGTGTTTAGTAAATATCTTTGTCACCTACCTAGTGTTACCTTGGCCTGTGTATCATTAGCCAAGGAGATGTTCCCATTTCTTTAGGCATCTTTCTCCAGCTCATTTGTTTGGATAAATGCCTTTCCTGTATGCTCCCTCTGCTACGACTTCCATAGCTTTGTCACATGTTGCCATATTTGCCTATTTATTCACCTGTCTTCCTTGGTAATTACTATGATTTCTTTGTTCTTTGTACCCTATTCACCATTTTATCTCTGGCACATGAGACAATATCTGGCCTATTGCTGATACTCAATTATTTGCTGGATAAATGAAATAAGTCTAATTAAGACAACAATATCCCACTGGAAATATTGTCAAGTGAATGATAGTTGTCTGTTTCATGATTTATAAAATTGTATAAAAGCTTAATGTGGAAGATAATTTCTAGCTAGGAGGAAGTAGAAGACATTAAAGTCAACTCTTTGAGAGCACCATGGTCAAACTCAGAAATATTCCAGTTTTGTGTGGTGTCAGTCCTGATCTCAGTAGATATTTCACATTAAAACTCTCTATTTGGCACACTTATGCATTAAAATGTTGTTTTCCACTCTGGCTTTGTCATTAAAATATTGAATTTCCTTTGTAACATTTCAAAAAAAATTAAAAGATTAAACTCAAGTTGCATCTAGTGTAATTATATTACAAAGACTGGTATGAAGTAAATTTCAGAGCACTAGCCCAAGAGAGTCATCAGACAATAAAATTTGATGGTTATAGTTACAATCAATCAAAAGTAATAAAAGTGATTTCTTACTGAATAGTAAAATTTATGCTTTCATTTATCTTTATGGTGCACCTGAAATGACCATGAAATAAACTAATCCATTCTACTTTACGGAATAAACTAAATTTATTTCACACACCATCACTAGTGATCCCACTTTAATAGATTTATAAATTGCCAAATAACATTCTTGACTGTGTATTCAGAAATAAATTTACCACCTAAGGTTTTATTTCTTCTTTTGTCTTGTCATGCTTAGCAATAGTTTAGATATTTTATCTGGCTCTATATTTTGTAAAACCTTTTATAATAGATAATTTATATTAATTAGCTATATAGTTCCCAATATCATAAAAATTTGACTTAAATTAATAATTTTTATACATTTAATTTTTACCTTAGTTGAAACTTACATTGAAAATTTTGTTAAAAGGAACTGAATTGTAACATAAAGGAATGAAATTTTGAATTTGTGCTGTGATTAATCCACAGAAGCTGGTTCAAATAATTTCCATTCGGGTAACATTAATGTTTTAGTGTTATCATTCCCACTTTTATTAAATTAATAACTGCTTCATCGTTTTCCAATTTTTGTGAATCAAGTTAATTCTCTAGCTCGGATCTATGTGGTTCAGCAATGAAGAAAGGCAAGGCTACTAGACATCTTTCAAACTGAGATGTGCTCTGAGTGTGAAGAACACACAAAATTATGAAGACAGTAAAAATAAAGAGCAATGAGACATATCTCATTAATAATGAAATAAAACATTTTTAATATGTTGGATTACATCAAATACTTTATTAGAATTAATTTATCTAGTTTTACTTTTCTTAATGTGGCTACTAGAACTTTAAAATTACATACATGACTTGCATTTTTTGATTAATATAAAAGGAATATGATTATATTACTACTGGAAAATGCTGTTCATGATGTTCTAGCTTTGACACAATGGTACTTCTGCAATTTTTCTTTTTTTTTTTTAATCTTTATTTTCTCTATTTTTTCTGTATTTTTCATTAGAAAAAAAAGATTTTAATTAAAAAAATTTGAAGCCATTTTTGCTACATTGGTCTGAAGCTACAATACTTGGACAATTAAAGTCTGCATTATACTTCTATTAATATAAGAAATGGGGTTCTGGATTTTGTATATACACATGTGTTCATGTGTCCATGCGTGTGCATGTGAGATAATTTTGATGGTTTTTCATGTGTCAATTCTTTTATAGTGATATAATGAGATATTTCATTGTAATCAAGTGAGGTCCATTATTATTTCTATTTTGCAGACATAGAAAGAATCCTGAGTAATGTTGAATAACTTGTCCAAAGTGTATTTTTCTAAGGAAAAATTTGAGAAAATGCTTACATTGCAACATATGGTGTAAAACTGTTTTCTAAAAATATTCTTATAATATTAGTTTATTGGGCATTATGCACTTCAATATTGTCAACATTTCTTTTTACCATCTTTAGCTTTATCAAATATTTCTTATTTTGATACAAATCACTGAGGCTACCACTGTACTGATTCATATTATATTATGTTTATGTATATGTATATGGATGTATATGTTAATGTTAATGCATGTAAGATTTTAAAGTGTTTTTAAATTTTTTTCAATATCCCATAAGAAATTTTTAAAAGTCTTTATTGAAATATAGTTGAGTTAAAATGTTGTTAGTTTAAGGTGTTTAGCAAAGTGTTAGTGTTCCTCAATCAGTCTTGTCTGGCTCTTTGGCAACCCATGGACTGTAGCCCACAAGGCTTCACTGTCCATGGGATTTCCCAGGAAAGAATATTAGAGTGGGTTACCATATCCTCCTCCAAGGGATCTTCCTGACCCAGAAACTGAACCCAAGTTTCCTGCATTGCAGGGGGGTTCTTTACCATCTGAGCCATCAGGGCAGCCCATATAGCAAAAATATATGAATATATTTGTTATATTATCCATATGTGATATATATATATATTATATATATGTGATGCATATATATGATATACATACATATCATATATATTTATTCATATTTTCCAGGTTTGTTTTCCATGTAGGTTATTATAGAAAATACAAAATTTAATAAAGTTTCCTGTGCTAATACTGGGCTGGATGAAGCACAAGCTGGAATCAAGATTGCCGGGAGAAATATCAATAACCTCAGATATGCAGATGACACCACCTTTATGGCAGAAAGCAAAGAACTAAAGATCCTCTTGATGAAACTGAAAGAGAAGAATGAAAAAGTTGCTTAAAACTCAACATTCAGAAAACCAAGGTCATGGCATCCTGTCCCATCACTTCATGGCAAATAGTTGGGAATGGAAACAGTGAGAGATTTTAATTTTTTGGTCTCCAAAGTCACTGCAGATGATGACTGCAGCCATGAAATTAAAAGATGTTTGCTCCCTGGAAGAAAAGTTATGAACAACCTAGACAGCATGTTAAAAAGCAGAGACATTACTTAGCCAACAAAGGTCTGTCTAGTTAAAGTTATGGTTTTTCCAGTAGTCACATATGGATCTGAGAGTTGGACTATAAAGAAAGCTGAGAGCTGAAGAATTGATGCTTTTGAACTTTGGTGTGGGAGAAGACTCTTGAGAGTCCCTTGGACTACAAGGAGATCCAACCAGTCCATCTTAAAGGAGAGAAATCCTGAGTATTCGTTGGAAGGACTGATGCTGAAGCTGAAACCCCAATACTTTGGCCAATACTGATGTGAAGAAATGACTCATTTGAAAAGACCGTGATGCTGGGGAAGACTGAAAGCGGGAGGAGAAGGAGAAGACAGAGAATGAGCTGGTTGACTGGCATCACCAATTCAAAAGACTTGAGTTTGTATAGGCCCTGGGAGTTGGTGATGGACAGGGAGGCCTGGCATGGGGTCGCAAAGAGTCTGACACGACTGAGTGACCAAACTGAACTGAACTTCCTTTGCTATATGGTAGGTCCTTATTAGTTATCTGTTTCACATACATTACTGTGTATATGTTAATCCTAGTCTCCTAATGTATCACTTCCCCCCACATTTTCCCTTTTCCCAATATGCTTAATTTTGAGGTCTGAGATTCTTTTTCTATTTTGTAAGTAAATTCATTTGTATAATTTTATTAGATTTTACATATAAGTGATATATGATATTTTCATTTTTCTAATTTACTTCATTTGTGATAATCTCTAGGTCCATCTATTTTGAGGCAAATTGCATAATGTCACTTTTAATGTCTGAGTAATATCCATTGTAAGTTCCACATCTTCTTTATCCAATCATCTGTTGATGCACATTTAGGTTGTTTCCAAACCTTGGATATTGTAGATAGTGCCACCATGATCATTAGGGTGCATGTATCTTTTTGAATTATTTTCTTCTCCAGATACATGCATAGGAGTGGGATTGCTGTATCATATGATATTTCTGTGTTTAGTTTTTTAAGGAACTTCCATACTGTTCCCCATAATGGTTGTACCAAGAAATTTTAGGATGGTTTGAATAATGAAAGTAAAAAACAAACAGTGCATTTAGCTATAATGAAAGTTATGTGGTAATAATAAAAGTGTCATTTCTCTGGCTTCAGTATACCAAGACCTCTTTGGAATCAATTCAAAGATAGCTTAGTCATTAAAAATATTTGCACAGAACAGTTATTATGATAAATGTTGATGTTCCAAAGTATAACAAGAATAATCATAATATCAGGTTTACCACAAAGAAGAATAGGACAAAGTGAATCCCTTTCTACTGGACCACAAATTAGAAGTCTTTGCTATTGGATTCACACTTGCACACAATATTTAATCAAAAATGTTTGAGAAAGACCTATAGCATCAATGTTGTTTCCTGCTCAATCAGCATGGATTTCCCTGTTGGCAAGTTGGGCCAACTGTCAACTTAGATTGTCAACCATAGGGAGAGATCATTTATAACTGTTTAGACATTATCCTGTAAATTGTACTGTTAACAACGCTTCAGTCTATAATCCTAAATGTGTATAGGCAAACTAGTCATACATACCAATAGATCTTTAGTGCTACCAATTAACTGAAGAGGTTTCTTGATTCACTATTTTGTTCTCTCTCAGTTTCTTCTATCAGTTTATTTCTAAAGTCTCTCTAGTACATTCTCCTTCTATTTCATTTGTCACTGAATTCATACTCTCATTTTTTCTTACCCACTTATTGCTCCAGATGTTACCTTCTAGCAGTGTCCTGTTCATGTCTCTTGTTTTGCTTTTCTAAATAGATGATGGTATGTCTTAAGCAATTGTATTTTTTTATATTTTTAAGAAGTAATATAATAGCATTAAGGTGTTAATATTTATAATAATTTGTTAATATATACATTTCAAATATTGAAACAAATTTTACATAACATTTAAAAATATGTAAACAGCTATTTAAAATGTTTATGGAAGTTAGAGTTGCAAAAACAAAGACCTCTAACCTAATTCTATTTTAAATCTACTAAAATATATGTTTTTGTAACAATGAGAGTGCTGGTTCATACCACAAATCTTACTTAATTAGCATCAATAAACAGAATCTTATATAACATGTCATAGTTTTTCTTCAGAAAGTAACTTCCCAAATTCATTAAAATTATGCAAAATAGAATATTTTTACATAAATACTTCATATCATCCTAATTTTGTTACCTAATTTTACCTTTGTATTTTTTA
>NW_011494524.1:87015-140989 GCF_000754665.1 Bison bison bison
TGTATTTTTTAAATAATTTTCTGATCCACATTAATCCTCCTAGAAAATATACAAGGAATAATTATATCCATCTTAAGGATGTATTTTTAGTGGAGACAAAGTTATCAGTTTAAAGTCTGGCCACTGTATTTCCAGTGGAAGAACTTATTTTTATTCAATAGGTGATTTCTTTGACATTTGTTATTTGTAAAAAATTCTCAGTGAACATAAAAAATGAACAGGGGATGTGTAAGTGAGCTAACAGGACAAAATGTTAAATGAGAATATAATAGCTGGTCAAAAAATCTCATAGCAGATTAAAAATGACCCCTTGAGGACCATAGCCAAGTAATTCAAAGAGGAAAAGATAATATATTTTAATTTTTATTTGTAACTTAATGCAATATATTTGTATTGTAATGTATTCTGTACTGTTACTTAAAATACTTACAACTGTGAATGGAGGATGAAAAGGATGTAATAGCTCAAAGAACTGAAGCATTAGCAATAACTCAAATTAGTAGCTGCCCAAATCTGGGACTAAGAACACTATACTCACTCACATCCTCAAGGAAGACTATGTGGAGACATTTGACTAAGCCCCTTAATTTCTCCATATATATGAATTGAACTTAGAATTTACTTTGTTTTATATCTGAAAGGACAGATTGCCCTTAGCAGATATGATTTACACATAATCGCCTGACTGAAATGAGGGAGAATGAGTGCTCTGTTAATTAAGTTACTTTTATTTCTATAGTCGGTTGTAAAAGTTTCCTTTGGTAACTGTTAAAAATAAAATGTGTTGTGATTTTAACTGTCCTGTGCATGAAGTACAGTTTAAATACTTACTTTTGTAAAAATGTGTTATTAATTGGCTAAGACTGCCACGGCAATTATAATATCTGTGGGTGGTTTGAAGCTGATGCTGATCATTGATGCTTCATCAAGTTTAATAAAATGATACTGCTTCCTTTGTCTGAATAAATTCTAAGCAAATGAGCCATATATCATTACTATTTCAGCAATAGTTATGGAATTCTTACAATGTTAGTTCTGAAAGAATTAAATATCCTTTCATCCAACTCTTTTGTTTTACTGATGAGGAAAAAAAAAAAAAAGATATAGTCTAGAGAATTTGAGTAACTTTTCCAAACATTTCTATAACAGGCCTCAGCTGATGAGAGGGACTTGAATTTATATCTCCAACTTCATGGGATGTTCCATACTCCATTCATAACAATATATTACCCAGTATTAGTGAAAAATATATCAGTAATCCATCACTAATTTTACCACTGGACATATTCAAACAAAATAATATTGTGTTGATCTCTCTTGAAAAATACACTATATCTCAGAAACTCAATATCATATCCAATAAATATTTATTAGTTCATTCGTTGAATGCCTAGACAAGTTAGAGAGCATTAATAGAAGAAACATATTTGAAAATTATGAGTTATAATTTTTCATTACATTTAATGATCAAAATATTCATCTAAATTTTCATGTATGGTTCAAATTTCTTATAGAAAAATCACTTCATTTCAGTGATACTTCATAGACTACCATTTATTTTTGAAATATGCAAAAAAGTTAAAATAAATTTCTTTTGTAAGAAAGATCATATGACATTTGTTTCTCAATCTGTTTTTTTTCACTTACCATAATGGCCTCAGTATTTCATCTCAAAAATTTAATTATGAAGCTATATTTTACTTTAGTTAATTTATTAGTTCTAACTTTCTTTTTTTCTTTTAATAGAGACTTTAAGGTTTTCTCTACATAAAATCATCTCAAGTAGTGACAGTTTATGTCTTTCTTTCCAATTTGGATGTCATGTATTTCTTTTTCTTGCCTAATTGCTCTGACTAGGGCTTCCAATACTATGTTGAATGGAAGTGGTGAAAGTTTTATTATTATTTTCATAGAGAAGTCTTTTAAATTTTCACTATTATGTTTGATGTTAAGAGAGGGCTTGTCATATATGGCCTTTATTATGTTGAGACTTTTATTATGTTCCACCTATACTCACTTTGTTGAAGTTTTTTTTTTTTTTTTTTAAGCATAAATGGATGTTGAGTTTTGTCAAATGTGTTTACTGCATCTATTGAGATAATTATCTTATCCTTTATATTGTTAATGTGTAGAACAGTGACTGGCATGCAGATGTTGAACACTCTTTGAGCCTTGAAAAAAAATTCCCAAAAGATAATGGTGTAGGATTTTTAAATATATTCTTAAACTTGGTTTGCTAGTATTTTGTTGAGAATGTTCGCATCTGTGTACAGCAGGAATGATGGCCTATAATTTTCTTGTGGCATCCTTGTCTGGTTTTGTTATAATGGTATTGCTGACCTCCTATATTCATTCAGAAGAGTTCTGTCCTCTTCCATTTTTGAAAGGGTTTGAGAAAGAGTGGTATTAGCTCTTTTTTGACTGCTTGGTACACTTCATCAGTGAAGGCATCTTGTCCTGGACTTTTGCTTTTTAGGAGCTTTCTTATTATTGACTAGTAATAACTTTGTTCAGATTTTCTGTTGTATAATGATTTGGTCTTGGTAGATAATATGTTTCTAGGAATTCTCCATTCTTTTAGGATGTTGTTTGTTGGCACATATTTATTTAAATCAGTCTCTTACAAACCTTTTATTTCTTTCCTAATTCCGTGTGGTGGAAAGTTGTTTATTTCAGACTTTTCTTGCTTCTTGAGACAGGTTTTTTTGTTTTTTGTTTTCTGTGAATGTCAGTCTTGGAATTCCTTTAGCTCATCCCACAAACTTAGGTATATTTCCATTGCCTTTTGTTTCAAGGTATTTTTTGCTTCTCTTTTTATTTCACTTTTTTACTTATTGGTTGTTCTGTAGTGTGCTATTTAATCCACACAGATTGAAAGTAAAGAGACCAATTTACTGAAAGCAAAGCAAGCCAATTTCCATTTGGTTTCCATTTGTGTGCAACACGTATTTCCATGCCTGTAGTTTCAGTCTGTGTGGATCCGTACATCTAAAGTAACTCTCTTACAGGTAGAATGTAGATGGGTCATTATTTTTTATCCTTCCAGACAATTTATATCTTTTGTTTGGATAATTTAGCAGATAGAATATGTAATAAATTAAAAATAAATAAATAAAGGGAACATAAATACTTTAAATTGTAAATATTTCTTAAATATATGTGCATGAATTAGGCAATATTCCATTTAACTTTATAATTAGTATAAAAAGATAAGTAATAATTCCTAATAAAAATTATGTAACATTTTAAATAAGACCAGAGGATAGCAGCATGTCTTCCAATATGCTACTGAAGCATTGATTATTAAGTTTAATAGGATCATATATTTAAGTTTCCAGGAGACATTTTTGTTTGATTTTGATTTTTAAATTTACTGTAGTTTCAGACTCAGTTAGTTATATATTAATGTCTAAATTTGGAACAACTTAAAATGAATTTTGTTCAGTAAAAAAGATAACCCATAGGCTTTATAAATTTCTATAGTAGTTTACTCGTTTCTTATCTAACCTAGCCTCTTATTCTAATAAATGTTTGTAATAATTTCCATACACTTTTGGTGCCTCAAGTGATCATGGAATTACCTAACTTGTTCTCTAATTAATTAATTATTTAAATAAATTCTTTGATATGTAAGCATTTTAAATTCTTGAAAATTACATTGTGGAAAAATATAGATGACAACAACAATAAAAATATTGAACTAAATCTTTCAATGTAAAGATTGAGTGGCTAATTTCTATGTGGTTACATTTTCCTAACTGCTTTTGATTTACAAATGGCTCTTTTGTTTTTATTTTCTCATGTAAAGATTTTGAGGAATAATATTGTGCACATCAGACTATCTTTCCTAATTGTTGATCACATATATTAAGCAAGTGAAAATACTGAGTTGAATAAATAAAGACAAATAAATGAATATAAAACATTGGAAATGGGTGTGAGTAAATAAGGAGTTTGGGAGAGACAAGAGGGTCAAGATTGGAGCACAGTTTCAAGTATTCTAAGGAGCAAATAGTATCCCAACTTCAATACATGATGTTTTAGATTCAAAAAGCTAGATGTTTTCCTTTAGGTAAAAAAGAGAAAAAGACTTGAGGATGCATTTTATTCTCCAACTCTTTATATACAGTTGAGATTTTTGAACAAATTTCCTACCAACTAAATAAAATGTGCAGTAAATAAGTAGGATCTGGACCTTTCTTAAGAGTGGCAATGAACAGGCATACTGCTTTATAAATGCTCTTTACAGAAAACATGCTAAATTATGCTTAGCAAATAGTTTTTCTGTACTCCTCAATGATTTACTAGGGCCTTTTTTTTGAAACTCATCAGCAAGTCATTTTGAAGTTTTCACGCTGTGATTAACTGCTGTGCCACTTCTCCCCTCAAAATTCATGAAAAATGCACACTTACTACCTATTTCACCCATTGTATGAGTTTCAAAACTGATTTTATCATGATCTCTCCTGCTGGGCTTATAGATTGCTTGAGCTGGGAGTGAGAACTCCTGCTGATACTGTCACAAAGCAATCTAGTCTGGTTCTTCTAAGTGCATCTGTTAAAACTGTCAAGTAATAGCCATTAACTTTGAAGATAAACAGAGATGGACTCTTTCCTCTAATATATCTAGAAAGAGAAGCTGAAAAATAAGATCTCAAGTAATATAAAGAAGAGTTCTATTTGCTTTTTCCCTTTATATTCATATTATTGTTCAAATTGCCACTTGAAATTTAAGCCTCAGAAATAAATAAAAATCATTCTATTTTACTAATAATACTTAGACATATTAAATGTCTTTAATAGACTACAGGAAGGTAATTAAATAATTTTGCATTTATTTTTCCTTTTTTATGTATATTCTAAAATATTTTTGGAGACTATATTTTAAAGACCCAACAATACATATATAGTTGAGTCTTAATATTCACAATAGCATGTTCTATAAAATTGCTATAAATACTGAAATTTGCTGTTGGTACAGAGAGATAGGTAGATAGAAAGAGATATATGGAGACTGGTAACATTTATTATTTACGTATAGTAGTAACAGATTATAGATTACAAATCCTAAAAAGAAGCCATCCTGTTAGATTCTAATTTCCTTATTTTACAAAAGAGAAAATGAATTTCAGAAGTGCTAAGTAGTTTCACTGAGAGTACACCACTGATCAGAGCTGAGGTTTGCATTCCTACCCTATCCAGCTGATTTCAACAGATCTTCTTATACTACATAGAGATGTCACCTACCTCCTCCCTCCTCTGGTCATCTAGGTATAAGACCTAAAACAGGAAGGCAGAGCATCACCTTGTTCACTTTCAGCTGGGAATGTGCATGGTGGGCTGCTCAATTATTTTGTTGTTCTGTGCATGTCTGCCTTGTCAATGAAAGCACTGCAAATATTGATTTGAGGTTTACGTATAAACTTTAGCCAGTAGGTAGATTTACAAGAAATCCCCCAAAACTGTGGATCTATTGTAGTTTGTCTAGATGGTCCAAGAAAAGAAATATACACATACACACACTAACAGAGAAAAGCAGCAACCCTGAAATTTACTGTTTCTTTCCCTAGAATGTGAGTTACCTAAAGTCAGGTAAGATGCCACATGAATCATTGGATACAGTGGCTATCATCACAGTCATGACTAGATTGTTTGTAAGTCAGTTTAAATTTCTACAGTGTAAATAGTGGTGTGTGTGTGTGTGCGTGTGTAAGAGAGAGAGAGAGAAAAAGAAAGATAGAGGGATATTGAATATAAAATCCAGTATTGTTTGAATAGCATTTTAAAAAACTCAAAGCAAAGCTTGTATTCCAAAAGTGATTTTTACAAGTGTTTTGACAATATTTACTTCTGTGAAATAGCAGTTTATTAATCAGCATGATAAATAGGAAAAATAATTTTGCTTTTGTAAGATAACTGGAATTTGAGACACATTAATAAAGGAATTACTCCATCAGCAAAACTGGCTTTTCATTGAATCTTTATATTTGTCCCTTACTTTTATATTTACCACTGGAGTGGAGTAATGGCACCCCACTCCAGTACTCTTGCTTGGAAAATCCCGTGGACGGAGGAGCCTGGTGGGCTGCAGTCCATGGGGTCGCTAAGAGTCGGACAGGACTGAGCGACTTCACTTTCACTTTAGATTTCCAACTGCTTTTATGAATAGCAACATTTTGTAATCCCTGCCTTTAGAATAGTGTTACTAACTGATGTCAAAATGGCTAAAAGGAGAAATGATAGGAATGTTTACTTTCACATTTGGACCACCAACTTCAAGATATTTATGTGGATATATATTCTCCCACTCTGACTTGCCTTTGGGTTTTAGTAGCAGTATCTTTTGAGGAGCAAAGTTTCTTTTTTAATTTTTATGAAGTCATATATTTTTACATTTATGATTGTGGTGGCATATTTTAAAATATTTGTCAAAATGTAAAAGATAAGAAACAATATCCTAGAAAATTATAAAAAGAGTTTATTGTAAAGGAAAAGAAGCTGGCTGAGGAACAAAAGTAAGTGAGAGATTTTATCATATGTGGGAAGAAACTGCATACACAGAGTAATTCTACACAGAATTGGAAAAAAAGACAATACTGAAAATAAGTATATGTAACTCTGTGTGTGTGTGTGTGTGTGTGCGTGTGTGTGTGTGTGTGTGTGAATGTTATGTATGTGTCTTATACCCATGCTGTAAGTAAGTAAATGCTAGTTGCTCACTTGGGTCTGACTCCTTGCAACCCTATGTACCGAAACCTGCCAGACTCCTCTGTCCATGGGGTTCTCCAGGCAAGAATACTGTAATGGGTTGTCATGCCTTCCTCCAGGGGATCTTTCTGACCCAGGGATCGAACCCACATCTCTTATGTCTCCTGTATTGGTAGTCATGTTCTTTACTGTCAGCACCAACTGAGAAACCCTCAAATCTTATTTGACTACATATATAAGACCAAGAAAACAAAGGTAATGATTTGGACAGACAAAATTAATAAACCTATCATCAAATATCTCTTATAATATCTAAGAAAAAAAGGCAGTTGTGGTAAAGACTATCATACTGATACACTTTGAAACTCTTTAATGATGCTAAAGTGTCAACTTTATACTTAATGTTATAAATTCTGAAATTTTGCTTTCTAATGATTAACTGCTAGCATTAGAAATAAAATATTATTTGTATATTAATTTCATTTACTACATGTAAGTTATTTTATAGACTCATCTTGATTTTTAAGTAAACAATCATTACAGGTGCAAATAAACAATTTTACTCCATCACTTTCTAATGTTATATCTTTATTAATATTTTTTTCTTTTTGCATTAGACAGGAAACCCTATATAATATTGAATAAAAGTTGTGCCAATAGATATTCTTCCATTTACCTCTATCTTAATTGGAAAGCATTCATTAATTCTTCACTGAATGCAATATTAACTAAAGTTTGGTTCTGTCACCCAATTATTAATCTAGTTCCACCTAAGTATCTTAAGTAATTTCTGGATATATCAAATTGTTTCCAGTAGCTCAGCTGTGCCTCAGAACAAATTTCAGTACTAGATATAGGAATAGAAAAATCCACTATCCACTGAAGTAAAATCCAAAGTGCTTGGCATTCAGTCAAAAATTACCAATCTTGCAAAGAAAGAGCAAAATTATACTCAAAGTAAGGGTGAAAGTAATGTATTGAAAACAAACAAGAACAGATACAAGCAGTAAAAGTAACAGTTAAGAATACTAAAAAGAGTTTATAATTACACATTGTTTAGTCTCTGAATCATGTCTGACTCTTGTAACCCCACGGGCTGTAGCCCACCAGGCTCCTCTATCCATGGGATTTTCCAGGCAACAATAATGAAGTCACTTGTCATTTCTTTCTCCATAAAACTACACTACATATGATTCAAAAGGCTAAAGGAAAGATTGAACAGTGAGATGACTACAGTGAGGCAAGTGAAGTATTCAGAGTGAGAAATTTAAGAAGGCACCCATTTGGAGGTTCAAGCAAGAGCAGTGCCAGCACTTGAGTGGGAGTTCCACTTTAAATTTTGTCCTCTTGATGCCTCACTCTGTGGGTATCTATTGACTCTGATGTGTCTGAGATGGTCTCCTTAATTGTTATACCGTTGCCATTAAATGTTTTACTCACAAGTGAAAACATTGTATGGTAGGGGTTTTATTATGCAGAAATAAAAATTATGACAGCAATTGCTTGTGAGATCGGGTGGAGCTTTTTGTGTTACTTTTCTAAAATCAATTCCATAGTCAACAGTGTACATCTTCTTTCATGTTTGGTATCTATTAAGAAGATTGTGATAGAAAATATTCTGGTGAACATGTTACTCACTAGATTTTCTGACTTCCTTTTGTGCAGGAAGTCACAGGATAGAAGTAACGTGAGAAGTCAGAAAGGACAGAGACCATATTATTGAATTCCTCAGTCTCAAGGGGTAGAGAAGTTAGATATCATCAACTTCTCCAGGTCTTAGACTTGTAGTTGCAGATGATAATCAAGAATGGAAGATGCAGTCTGACAAGCAGTGACCACATACAAGATCTAACAAAGTATGTGACACAGCACTCAATACTAGTGGAGATACTTGGTATGGATAGGCTTTGGGACTTATTAGAGGCAGAACTAAACTACTGCACAATTGCACTCATCTCACACGCTAGTAAAGTAATGTTCAAAATTCTCCAAGACAGGCTTCAGCAATATGTTAACTGTGAACTTCCAGATGTTTAAGCTGGTTTCAGAAAAGGCAGAGGAGCCAGAGATCAAATTGCCAACATCCGCTGGATCATCAAAAATGCAAGAGAGTGCCAAAAAGACATATATTTCTGCTTTATTGACTATGCCAAAGACTTTGATTGTGTGGATCACAATAAACTGTGGAAAATTCTGAAAGAGGTGGCCTGCCTCTTGAGAAATCTGTATGCACGTCAGGAAGCAACAGTTAGAACTGGACGTGGAACAAAAGACCGGTTCCAAATAGGAACAGGAATACGTCAAGGCTGTATATTGTCACCCTGCTTATTTAACTTATATGCAGAGTACATAATGAGAAACGCTGGGCTGGAAGAAGCACAAGCTGGAATCAAGATTGCTGGGAGAAATATCAATAACCTCAGATATGCAGATGACACCACCTTTATGGCAAAAGTGAAGAGGAACTAAAAAGCCTCTTGATGAAAGTGAAAGAGGAGAGTGAAAACGTTGGCTTAAAACTCAACATTCAGAAAAGGAAGATCATGGCACCTGGTCCCATCACTTCATGGGGAATAGATGGGGAAACAGTGGAAACAGTGTCAGACTTTATATTTTGGGGCTCCAAAATCACTGCATATGGTGATTTCAGCCATGAAATTAAAAGATGCTTACTCCTGGGGAGGAAAATTATGACCAACCTAGATAGCATATTCAAAAGACATTACTTTGCTAACAAAGGCCCGTCTAGTGAAGGCTATGGTTTTTCCATTGGTCATATATGGATGTGAGAGTTGGACTGTGAAGAAAGCTGAGTGCCAAAGAATTGATGCTTTTGAACTGTGGTGTTGGAGAAGACTCTTGAGTGTCCCTTGGACTGCAAGGAGATCCAACCAATCCATTCTAAAGGAGATGAGTCCTGGGTGTTCTTTGGAAGGAATGATGCTAAAGCTGAAACTCCAGTACTTTGGCCACCTCATGTGAAGAGTTGGCTCATTGGAAAATACTGTGATGCTGGAAGGGATTGGGGGCAGGAGGAGAAGGGGACGACAGAAGATGAGATGTCTATGGCATCACTGACTCGATGGACATGAGTTTGAGTGAACATTGGGAGCTGGTGATGGACAGGGAGGCCTGGCATGCTGCAGTTCATGGGGTCGCAAAGAGTCAGACACGACTGAGAGACTGAACTGAACTGAAGCCACACATCTCCAGATAATTAACAGAATTAGCTGTAATTAAAAGTGAAACAACACTGCAATGTATAGACATGGAGTATCTTCAAGAAGCAGAGAAATGAAGTACATGTGTAGAACACAACGCAAAAAATAAGTCACTACCACTCTCTTAAATGAGTATTTTAAGGGGCATATATGTAGAGCCTTTAATAAAACACCTTTATGTTTTAAAATAAACAGGAAAATAGTTATGAAAGTTACAAAATTGAATATTTTATAAAAGGAGATAACCAAATGAATTTATCAGAGTACAGTGTTATCACTTACTGGAAAAAACAAACAAACAAACAAACAAACTAGTATTTCTTCAACTATGAACTTTATTAATGAAGATAGAAAATGACATTGTTTCAAATACCTATTTATTGGGGTTATTAAACTTTTTGTACAGTAAGTCCCTTACATAACAACCATCAAATTGCAAACGTTCAAAAATGCAAGTGGTCATTTATATATCTAATCATGTAAACTAGTTAATGACTCTGGCATACATTGTCATAGGTGTGCATCCTCTACAATTTGTTGTACTTTTGTTACAAGCTGGAGCTACATTTGCAAGAAGATAACTTAATTGAACTCCCTGCTCTGCAACATAAGTTTATTAATGAATACCTGATGGGACTGGTGGCCCAGAGAGAGGCCAAAGAGAGATAAGAGGAAGAAGAAACTGAAAAACTGAAGAGATTCATGATGTAGGAAATGGCAAGGAGATTTCTTTATTTGAGGAGAAACTTAGTTTTTGAGGTATAGGACCTGAATGTAGAATAGTATGTGAAGGTTACAGAATGCAATCCAGTGCTACTATGTCATGTATGATGAGAAAAAAGGAAAAAAAAAAAAAGAGCTTATACCCAGAGATGGGAATAGCAGACCACTTGACCTGCCTCTTGAGAAATCTGTATGCAGGTCAGGAAGCAACAGTTAGAAATGGACATGGAACAGACTGGTTCCAAATAGGAAAAGGAGTATATCAAGGCTGTATATTGCCACCCTGCTTTTTTAACTTATAAGTAGAGTACATCATGAGAAAGGCTGGGCTGGAAAAACCACAAGCTGGAATCAAGATTGTTGGTAGAAATATCAATAACCTCAGATATGCAGATGACAACACCCTTATGGCAGAAAATGAAGAAGAACTAAAGAGCCTCTTGATGAAAGTGAAAAAAGAGAGTGAAAAAGTTGGCTTAAAGCTCAACATTCAGAAAACTAAGATCATGGCATCCAGTCCCATCACTTCATGACAAACTGGGAAACAGTGGCAGACTTTATTTTTCCAAAATCACTGCAGATGGATACTGCAGCCAGGAAATTAAAAGACACTTACTTTTTGGAAGAAAAGTTATGACCAACCTAGACAGCATCTTAAAAACCAGAAACATTACTTTGTCAACAAAGGTCCATCTAGTTAAAGCTATGGTTTTTCCAGTGGTCATGTATGGATGTGAGAGTTGGACGGTGAAGAAAGCTGACCACTGAAGAACTGATTCTCTTGAACTGTGGTGTTGGAGAAGATTCTTGAAAGTCTTTTGGACTGCAAGAAGATCCAACCAGTCCATCCTAAAGGAGATTAGTCCTGGGTGTTCATTGGAAGGACTGATGTTGACACTGAAACTCCAATATTTTGGTCACCTTATGGAAAGAGCTGACTCATTTGAAAAGATCCTGATGCTAGGAAAGATTGAGGGCAGGAGGAGAAGGGGACAACAGAGGATGAAATGGTTAGATAGCATCACCGACTCAATGGACATGAATTTAGGTAAACTCAGGAGTTGGTGATGGACAGGGAGGTCTGCCATGCTGCAGTCCATGTTGTCGCAAAGAGTCAGACATAACTGATCGACTGACCCGAACTGAATTGAACCCTGATATCACTGGATGATGTTTTCAAAAGGATACATAGAGTTGAATTCAGCAAGGATTTAATTTCTGGCGAACCTTCAGATCTACCATCTCCCACCTCCTCTGCCTACCCCAAACAGTAATTGCCAGTTGTTTTTAGGTACTACTGTACTTCTTATGGTGGGATTATCCAGTGGCTCAGCTGTAAAGCATCTGCCTGAAATGCAGGAGATGTGGCAAGAGATGCAGTAAGAGATTTAGGTTGGATCCCTGTGTTGGGAAGATCCCCTTCAGAAGGAAATCACAACACATTCTAATATTCCTGCCTGGAAAAATCTCATGGACAGAGGGGCCTGGTAGACAACAATTCATGGGGTAGCAAATAATTGGACATGATTTCGTGACTAAACAACCACAATTTTTCATGGTACTGTACTATGGTACTGTTTTTAAGATTAAAAATATTTTTCTTTATCTTTTGTGTTTGTTTTTATCTATTATTTGTGTGAAAACTATCATAAACTTATTACAGTACAGTACCAAGCAACTGACTGTGTTTGTTACATACCTAGGTTAACTTTGTTGGACTTACAAATCAGGCTTATGAATATGGTCTGGGAATGGAACTTATTTGTATGTAGAGGATTTACTGTATTTTAGAGAGGAAAATAAAATTTGCATTTGTAACACTGCCTCCTTTGCTGTGATGGTCTATCTCTACCTCAGCTATCCCAATTAGTGTTTTTAGGGCTTCAAATATACAAAAATGTCATACTTTACATGGATTAGGTCAATGGCATCTATTCAGAATTAATACCAAGTTAAAGTTTCATAATGCAACTTAATATGTTTATTGTGTGATATCCTTATTTCAAGGTAGAAGCAAATGTATAGTAAATTTTGTATATGCATATATATTGCATCCAACCAGTCCATTCTGAAGGAGATAAGCCCTGGGATTTCTTTGGAAGGAATGATGCTAAAGCTGGAACTCCAGTACTTTGGCCACCTCATGCGAAGAGTTGACTCATTGGAAAAGACTCTGATGCTGGGAGGGATTGGGGGCAGGAGGAGAAGGGGACGACAGAAGATGAGATGGCTACGGCATCACCGACTCAATAGACATGAGTTTGAGTGAACATTGGGAGTTGGTGATGGACAGGGAGGCCTGGCGTGCTGCGATTCATGGGGTCTCAAAGAGTCAGACACGACTGAGCGACTGATCTGATCTGATCTGATCTGATATTTTAAGAAAAGCTTTAAACTATTTTCTTTTAATTTCAGCAAGAACTCACAGATAGCAATTGTTTTCTTCCATATCAAGTACAATATTTCATAATTGAAAAAATTGTTCTACTTTTTCACTCCCTTTAGAAGTGTAAAATATCCTCACTATGGAGTACTCATTCTTTCTAATGTGAACATTTTAATAAACACAGAGCAAATCCAATGATAATAACATTCTTAATAAAAATCTCTATTTGGTCATCAATATTTTAAGTTCTATATCTCATTATGTAAAAAGGCCTATGTTATGCAGGATTAAACTAATAAGAGACTTAACAGATGAGATAGTATTCTTCTTAAGGTGTATTATGAAAATTTACACTGAGAGCTTTTATTAAAAATAATGTTAATTTGAATATCATTTAAAACACTATTTTATTCAGATAATAGATTTGTGTCCTCAGTTTAGTCTTTATGTGTGATATTTTAAATAATACGATGAATTATTTAAATATAGTAAAGATAGTGTGTACTTAGATTATGTTTATATTATGAATGTCCAATAACTACATAGTAATATCTCCTCACAAGTTTAAATCCTCACCCACAAAAAGGAAAATGTGAATTTGTTGTATAGCATTTTATGGAGAATACAATATTGGCGGAATAAGAATATACATATATATATTTTAATAATAATCTCTATTTACTAAAATAAAATTGTAGCTAAAGAAAATATATTAGGATGATGGCACCGTGGCTCATTTTTATTAAATTTTACATACTGACAATACTTTGTGTTTTGATGATCCATGATCTGTAATACTGAAAATAATAATAGCTTAAATACAGAAAGAAAATATTTTTTAAATGAATATCTTTCATAAACTAAGATATCTTCACAGTCTCAGATTAATCAGCATTCTAGAAATGTGGACTTCAGTAGACTAATTAGCTATTGAAAAAAAAACCATGCCAGAGGATCCACATAAAATTGATAATTTTTTTTTCACAATGAATGATCACGTCCTGAAGATTTCATTGTACCCATTCATAGAGTCCTGATAAATCCTTCAATTCTTATCTGAAAATATGCTCTTAATATATGACTACTGACTACATTTAACTACCATTATATTGATTGAGTGCTCACAAAACAATGTAGAAGATTTGACTTGATTAGTGCACCCTAAGGATTAATTGATATTTCTCCCAGGAATCTTGATTCCAGCTTGTGCTTTTTCCAGCCCAGCATTTCTCATGATTACTCTGCATATAAGTTAAATAAGCAGGATGACAATATACAGCCTTGACGTGCTCCTTTTCCTATTTGGAACTAGTCTGTTGTTCCATGTCCAGTTCGAACTGTAGCTTCCTGACCTACATATAGATTTCTCAAGAGGCAGGTCAGGTGGTCTGGTATTCCCATCTCTTTCAGAATTTTCCACCGTTTATTGAGATCCACACAGTCAAAGGCTTTGGCATAGTCAATGCAGATGACACCACCCTTATGGCAGAAAGTGAAGAGGAACTAAAAAGCCTCTTCATGAAATTGAAAGAGGAGAGTGAAAAAGTTGGCTTAAAGTTAAACATTCAGAAAAAGAAGATCAAGGCATCTGGTCCCATCACTTCATGAGAAATAGATGGGGAAACAGTGTCAGACTTTATTTTTTTCAGCTCCAAAATCACTGCAGATGGTGACTGCAGCCATGAAATTAAGAGACGCCTACTCCTTGAAAGAAGAGTTATGACTAACCTAGATAGCATATTGAAAAGCAGAAACATTACTTTGACAACAAAGGTCCATCTAGTCAAGGCTATGTTTTTTCCAGTGGTCATGTATCGATGTGAGAGTCGGACTGTGAAGAAAGCTGAGTGCCAAAGAATTGATGCTTTTGAATTGTGGTGTTGGAGACAACTCCTGAGAGGCCCTTGGACTGCAAGGAGATCCAAGCAGTCCATTCTAAAGGAGATCAACCTTGGGTGTTCTTCGGAAGGAATGATGCTAAAGCTGAAACTCCAGTACTTTGGCCACCTCATGCAAAGAGTTGACTCATTGGAAAAGACTCTGATGCTGGGAGGAATTTGGGGCAGGAGGAAAAGGGGACAACAGAGGATGAGTTGGCTTGATGGCATCACCAACTCAAAGGACGTGAGTTTGAGTAAACTCGGGAGTTGGTGATGGACAGGGAGGCCTGGTGTGCTGTGGTTCATGGGGTCGCAAAGAGTTGGACATGACTGAGCGACTGAACTGAACTGAACTGATAGTTACTTTTCTGCTATCTTCTGTTAAACTTTAATAAAGTATTTAAAAACTTATGCTGATTAAATATTGCAATTTTCTAATTTTGTCTCAAAGCATTTATTTTTATCAGGAACATAATATTTATTTTTTCTTCCAGGTTTATTTTCATATAATTGACATACAGCACTGTATGAATTGAAGGGGAAGTACAGCATAATATTTGAATAACATTTTGTATTTTCATTGCAGATGGAAGAATTCCTTTCAATATTTCTTATTAGGCAGGTCTAGTGTTGATGACATTTTACAGCAGACTGGGATCAAGACCATCCCCAAGAAAAAGAAATGCAAAAAACGAAAATGGCTGTCTGAGGATGCCTTACAAATAGCTGTGAAAAAAGAGAAGCCAAAAGCAAAGGAGAAAAGGAAAGATATACCCATTTGAATGGAGAGTTCCAAAGAATAGGAAGGAGAGATAAGAAAGTTTTCCTCAGGGATCAGTGCAAAGAAATAGAGGAAAATAATAGAATCAGAAAGATGAGATCTTTCTGATCTTTCAGTCGACTGAGCCACTGAACTGAACTGAACTGAAGTGGTGATTAGTCTTTTAATTATGGTTGCCTGGTAAAGTATTTATTTGTCCTTCATATCTAAAAGAAAACTTTGCTAGATAGAGTACTCTTGACTGACAGGTTTTATCTTTCAGCATGTAAGAATGTCATTTCACTATCTTGGCCTGTAGAGTTTCTGCTGAGATTTCAACCCATAGCATAACCTCCTCTATATGCTAATATCCTTTTTCCTCTCAGTTCAGTCACTCAGTCATGTCTAATTCTGCGATCCCATGGACTGTAGCATGCCAGGTCTCACTGTCCATCACCAACTCTCAGAGCTTGCTCTAACTCATGTCCATTGTGTTGGTGATGCCTTCTAACCATCTCATCCTCTGTCGTCCCCTTCTCCTGCCTTCAATTTTTCCCAGCATCACGGTCACGTCCAATGAATCAGTTTTTCTCGTCAGGTGGCCAAGAACTGGTCTTTCAGCATCACTCCCTCTAATGAATATCTAGGACTGATTTCCTTTAAGATTGACTGGTTTGATCTTCTTGCAGTCCAAGGGACTCTCAAAAATCTTCTCCAACACCACAGTACAAAAGCATTAATTCTTCAGCACTCAGCACTCTTTATGGTCCAGCTG
This sequence comes from Bison bison bison, assembly GCF_000754665.1. NCBI lineage: Eukaryota > Metazoa > Chordata > Mammalia > Artiodactyla > Bovidae > Bison > Bison bison. The sequence goes on from NW_011494524.1 coordinate 103,469, forward strand.
TCACATCCATACATGACTACTGAAAAAACAATAGCTTTCACTATACAGACCTTTGCTGGCAAAGTAATGTCTGCTTTAATATCCTCTCGAGGTTGGTTGTACCCTGATAGCTCAATTGCTAAAGAATCTGCCTGCAGTGCAGGAAGCCCTGGTTCCATTCCTGGTCAGGAAGATCCACTGGAGAAGACATGGACTACCAACTCCAGTATTTTGGGACTTCCCTTGTGGCTCTGCTGGTAAAGAATCTGCCTGCAATGAGGAAAACCTGGGTTCAGTCCCTGGGTTGGGAAGATCCCCTGGAGAATGGAATGGCTACCCACTTCAGTGTTCTGGCCTGGAGAATTACATGACTGTATAGTCCATGGGGTCTCAAAGAGCTGGATATGACTGAGCAACTTTCACTTGCACTGGGTCGGTCATAAGTTTTCTTCCAAGGAGCAAGTGTCTTTTAAGTTTATGGCTGCAGTCACCATCTGCAGTGATTTTTGGAGCCCAAGAAAATAGTGTCACTGTTTCCATTGTTTCCCCATCTATTTGCCATGAAGTAATGGGACCGTATGTCGTGATCTTATATTTTTGAATGTTGAGATTTTCCTCTTCAGTTGCCTTAAAAGTCTTCCTTTGTCATTGACTTAATATGTCTTAGCATTTTAAGGTGTCACAGAGAAGATCATTTTGCTTTGAGATATTTAAAGTTTCTCTTAAATTCAGGGACTTGCATACCGAATTTTGTCTGCAGATTTGTGATGTTCTCAGTTTTTTCATCTTTCTTTCTTTTTGTAATAAGCTCTCTGCTCTCTTCTCCCTCTCCTCTCCTTCTACAATACACATTATCTTAATGGTACCCTTCCTAAAAGAGTTTAATAAGTCTCATATGATTTCCTTATTTTTTATATCTCATTCTTCTCTCCTCTTCTACCTCATCTTTACTAGATGTTTACCCTTCAGCTCTCTAATTCACTCTTCCATATGTTCTACTATGTTTCAAGTGTTTTCTAATGTATTATTTGTCTTGTTAACCTCAAGAATTTGTTGTGAATTTGTTGTTCACCTCCAGAATTGTTTACTTTATTTTTGAAGATTTAATCTCTCTGGTAAAGTATTTAATTCTTTCATGAATTTTGTTTTTGAGATCATTGAATTGCCTTTCTCGGTTTTCTTAGAGCTCACTGAATTTCTTCCAGAGACTTATTTTGAATTTTCTATCAGTTAGATTGTAATATTCCATGATTTTAAATTTAGTTTTAGAGCTCTGTCATTTTCTTTTTTGTGGTACCATGTTACTGTGATTCTTCATGGTGGTTGATGAGTTGTTCCTCTGCTGGCATGTTTATAATGAACATATTTCTCTTGATACTGAAGATTCAACATATTAGAAATTAGAGAACATTCTTTCTCTTTTCTGCAGGTGGTGAGATAGCAGAAATATTTAGTTTCTAGCATAAGCTACCTCTGGCTTAATATTTGAGAGTCCTTACATTCCATCCTTCACTGCCTGCCAGACGTGCTACGTCATGCCCTAGTTATCACTGTTTGTGCCTCAGGAGTCATTGGTGCCTTGCTGCTGCCACCATCCGAGGCACTAGGATTGTGGGGTTTTCCCTTCAGTCCATGATCCCCTGAGTTATAAGACCCAGTTCTCGGAGTGGGGGAATGAAGAGGGTAAAGAAAAACCATGGTCACAAGGTAGTCTCTGCTGTTTCTAGTGCTGTAAGGTTTGCAGGCTTTGCTGACAGGGTGAAGGGATGGGAAACTGGAATGTGAGTTCCTCAGTCGTTGATAAAAACGGTCCCAGGCTCCACTGCAGCTGCTGCTGCCCGTTTACTTGTGGTGGTGGATGCCACCATTGCTAGGAGGCCAGAACTGGCTGCATTTCCTCCACTACTAACTCTATCTTATCTGGGGTTACAGTTTTAGTTACTGCTACAGCAAGAGGGAGAGGAGTAGAGGCACCACCTCAGCTATTTCTTTGTTTCTACTTCCTCAACGTGTTCCAGGCCATCCATATTTACAAACAGTGAAGTGTGGAATTCTCCAGGTCTTGATGTGGTCCAGATGCGCCTTTCTTGCACTGTGCATGTTTTGCTGGTTGTAGACTGAAGAGGAGAGACAAAAGGAACACCTCAATATAACTTGATGCTGACCTCACCTGCCCTAACTCATTTTAATTTATAAACTATTCTAAAAATATCTAAAGACAGCATGATGAAATTTAAAAACTAATTACTTATAAATACTGATGCAAATGCTGAACAAAATATAAATCAAACAAAATAAAGTATAAGATCATGAAGTAGGTTTATGTTAATACTACCAACTTGGATTAACACTGAAAAATGTTTTTTTATTTCTTGATATTTTAGCTTTCATGATACATTTTATTTGCAAACTTCCAAAGAATTAAAGTTCCATGCTTAAAAATATCAACCCTATGTATCAAGATTTAGAAAGTTGCTTTTATAATATATAATCTATAAATGGAGATGTAATCTTTTCATTGAGCAACGGGCTCAGAGGTTAAAGCATCTGCCTCCCATGCAGAAGACTAGGGCTCTATCCCTGGGTCGGGAAGATCCCCTGGAGAAGGAAATGGCAACCCACTGCAGTATTTTTGCCTGGAGAATCCCATGGACGGAGGAGCCTGGTAGTCTACAGTCTGCGCGGTCACAAAGAGTCAGACATGACTGAGCGGTTTCACTTTATCTCCAAGAATCTCATAGGAGTATCCCTTTTAATTGTGAAAAAAATTAAAATAGTAACATTGATAACATTAAATTAGGAATAATACAAGAGAAACTGCTACCATCATTTCAATTCAAAGTCTTATTTTATCATCAATCCAGTTATAAAGAGAATGAGAAAAAAGAAGTTTTGAGAGCCATCAAGAAAGCAAGTAGATAAGACTCTGTATACCAAATACCAAGAAAGACAATATATTATTATTAAAATAATTAGGTAGCATTCTTAATGACAATTCAATATGCTCAGACCAATTGCTTTTCTAAACCTTAAGAATGACTGAATAGTGAAATTTTTCAAATACTCTTGAGAAGAACGTGGAAATACAAATATGTGCACAACTTTTATAAACAACAACAAAAAATGGTAAACAGTAAAGAAGGTTTAAATCAATGAAAACATGTATGTGTTAGTCACTCAATTGTGCCTGATTCTTTGAGACCCCATGGACTGTAGCCCACCAGGCTCCTCTATCCATGGAATTTTCCAGGCAAGTATACTGGAGTGGATTGCCATTTCCTTTTCCAGGGAATCTTCCCAGTCCAGGGATTGAACCCAGGTCTCCCTCATTGCAGGCAGACTCTTCACCAACTTAGCCACCAGGGAAGTACTAATAGATGGAAAAGCTTAATGTATTGAATATTATCCATAAATTGATATGTAGAATTCCAATGAAACTTTTAATAGGCATCCTGTAGAATTTGAAAATCTTATCATGAAATACATATGAAGAAAAACAGTGTCCAAAGTCCGAAAATAAGAAAATAATATTTTTTTAAAAGAACATTACCTAAGATGAACTGGGGAAATTTACCATAGAATATCAAAGTAATGTCACTCCAGGGTTGTTTTTTGTTTTTAATAACTAATGGGACAGCATATAGGGCCCTGCCATTGAACAAATATGGCAACACAGGTCAGTAAGAAAGCTGTCAGTTCAGTTCAGTCACTCAATTGTGTCCGACTCTTTGTGACCCCATGGACTGCAGCACGCCAGGCTTCCCTGTCCATCACCAACTCCCAGAGCTTACTCAAACTCATGTCCATAGAGTCAGTGCTGCCATCCAACCACCTCATCCTCTATCATCCCCTTCTCATGCATTAAATCTTGTCCAGCATCAGGACCTTTTTGAATGAATCAGCTCTTTCCATAAAGTGGCCAAAGTATTGGAGTTTCAGCTTCAGCATCAGTCCTTCCTATGAATATTTGGGACTGATTTTCTTTAGGATGGACTGGTTTGATCTTGCAGTCCAAGGGACTCTCAAGAGTCTTCTCCAATACCACAGTTAAAAAGCATCGATTCTTCAGTGCTCAGCTTTCTTTATGGTCCAACTCTCACATCCATACATGACTACTGGAAAAATAAAACTGTAGACTATTCAATAAAATATTCTGGGACAACTATATATCCACACATATGAAAAATGATATAGAAAACTCTCACATTCAATTTTTGGTAAATTAAATGCATCATGTAAAATGTAATATGTCACACATCTTTTAAAATCTATATCTTGTTTTAAACAGAAACATATTTTTAAAAAAACACAATAATAAAAGAAATAATATCTTTAAGTATCAGTATTTAAAAGTTATGACAACCAAAACATGGGAAAATAACCATTTTTTTTCCCACAGACGATATAAAGAGTAGCTAACACTTGTGACAACAAGGATGGAACTAGAATCAGGACAAGTGATATAGATCAGGAACAGGAAAAGACAAACATTGTGTGTTTTCACTTATATACGGAATCTAAAACGAACAAACAAAAGACACATATAAATATAAAAAAGCAGAAAGAAAAACACAAATACAAAGAACAAAGTAGTAGTTGCCAAAGGGGATGTGGTGGTCAAAATAGGTAAAGGAGATTAGAGGTATAAAATCACCTGTAAAATAAATAAGTCACAGGGATATAGTATGCAGCATGAATATGGAGTCATTAGTACTGTAAGATATTAACATGATGTGTAATATATAAAAATATTTAATCACTATGTTGTATATCTATAAATAATATAATGTTCTAGTCAAATATACTTCAAGATATTAAATTTAAAAAATGGACCCAGGGGGATGGTACAGGGAGGGAAGAGGGAGGAGGGTTCAGGATGGGGAACACGTGTATACCTGTGGCACATTCATGTTGATATATGGCAAAACCAATACAATACTGTAAAGTTAAAAAATAAAAAAAAAGCAAAAACAAAGTCATGGCACAGCTAAAGAAAATTAAATGGCATCATAACTTGTAGGAGATACTTTTTACTCAATTTGACTAGTGGAGAAGAGGGAGAATATATTATATTTACTTTTACTTACTTAGATACATGTGTGGAAAATAAAGAAATATAAAATGTTTATTTTTTCCCTATTACTCTTAAGTTTTATACAAAAACAAAAACTCTATAGAAAATATTTGACAAAGTATATAAATAAAGAGTTTCAAATATAGTACCCATAAAAAATGAAAATTTTCATTTTTTGTCCAGGTGTTCTTACCTGTTATTCTGGTAGATGCTAATAAGATGATGAACAATTTATTTCAATGAACTAAGGAGAGAAGCTTTTGCGAGACCTTGAGATCTGATCTGTGTTCTCCTTGTACATGTATAATTTAATGATTATTTTACTATAGGCATTGAGGATCAAGAAATTTAACTGAAGTCCAAGTATTTAATTTGGCTTTTCTAACGATGAAACCTCATAAATTTTAGTGTAAATATATAATTAATCTTCTATTTGATCTTCTTGCATATTGTCTGTGCTTGTAGATAAAGAGACATCAAGTTTGCAACATGTCCTATTTTCCTTTGGTAACGCAGCATTTAGCTGGGTGATTAAAGCTACTTTTGTTTCTACATGTCTAGTTCAAATAATGCTCCAAAGCTATGTTAGAATAAGTTCAGTACAGTAAACTTATATCTTCAGTTTCTCTTGACTTAAGTGGATTACATTTTCATCAAATATGGCAGGCTTCTAATAATGACAAACTCAACATTGACTAATCAGAAGTTTTTGGTCACTATTCTGTTGATTATATCATGTGTGTATATACTAAATTACTACACTCTTGTCCTACTATTTGAAACCCTATGAACTGTAGCCTCCCAGGCTCCTCTGTCCATGGGATACTCTAAGCAATAATACCAGAGTGGGTTACCACACCCTCCTCCAGGGGATCATCCTGACCCAGGGATTGAACTGCATTTCTTGTGTCTCTGGCATTGGCAAGCAGTTTCTTTGCCATTAGCTCCACCTGGGAAGTCTTTGCTTATATATCTTTTCTCATTTTCTTTCTTTTTTCTACTGAAATATATGAAGTATTATATAACAAATATTTGTGTCCCTACTAAATTCATATATTGAAGCTGTCATCCCAGTGTGACTGTATTTAGATATAGGGTCTAGAAGGTGATAGACATTAAATTAGGTTATAAGAGTGAGGCCTTAATACAATAAATTGGGAAAGGAACACAAGAGTTCTATCCCCACTATGTAAGGACATCGTGAGGAGGAACCATCTATAAGCCAGGAAGAGAGTCTCAGCAGCAACAGAATTAGCTGGTACCTTGATCTTGAACTTCGCAGCTTCCAGAACTGTTGAAAATAGCTTCCTATTGTTTAAAATACCCAGTCTATGGTGTTTTTGTTTGTTTGTTTGTTTGTTTTATTTTAGGAAAGCCAAGGAGATTAATATACCAAGAACTTAGGGGGAAAAATAATAATAATCCCACTTGATGTATCCAGAAGGAAATATAACTTACAATCATATGAGTGACTTGAAATAAGAATAAGGCAGCTTTATGTATATTGAAATGAAAACTTTCCAAAGTACAGTTTTAGCAGGAAACATAGGGAATGAAAAACAGCATGTTGCTGTTTGCATAAAAAACATACATATATTCATAATATCTCTGGAAGGATATGCCAGAAGCTGCAATAACTCTTGCCTTCAGGAAGAGGTTCCATATAGTCAAGAGACAAATAGGGGAGAATTTTTCACCCTCTATTATTTTGTAACTTCTATTTTTTCCACTTGAATGCAAAATTTAATTTTAAAAAAAAGTAAAGTTGCAGGTCAACAAGATGGTAAGAAAATAGGTGAATGTGGAGGATCTCTCTCCACAGATGTATCAGGAACAAACCTTCAGATGTAGAAGTTCTCACAGAGAACCAGGTGAGTACCAGAAGGAGTCATTGATCACCAGAAAGGAATGTATAACCATGCAAAACTCGGCAAGATGAAGACCAGAATGAATGGGTTTGGAATTGTACATGAGGTTTGGGAAGCTGTAGCAAGGCAGAGATCCCTGAATCTGGGGAAATCAGTTTGAACAGAATGGAAGAATTTAAGGTTGCCAGAGAAAAAAACAGCTGATTTGTGATAGTCTGATCATGAAAAGCACAAAGGCAGTCTGTGCAATGGCCCTACATACACTGGACAGGGATTTGAGTCCACTGGAATTCATGGCAGCTGGGAGCTGGAGCATGGAGATTGGAAGGCAATCCTGGTGTAAAAATTGCTAATGAATTTGGGGAGCTGGCCCAAGGATACAGGATGGAGGAAATATGCAGCAGGGAATGCCTTTTGAGGAAAGCCATGTGTCCATGAGACAGGGTGCTACTACTGAGTCATGAGCAAGGGTTGGAGCACTCACTGTAACCTGTGTTTCCCCATAAACCATTGCTGACAAATGACCAATAGAGAAGAACCAGGCAGGGAGGCCCATTGAATGCCAGCTGCCAGAGGCTGGAAAAGAATCCTAATAGACCCATATCCACTGTGGCCATGGGTGCCAGTTTCCCTGCATACCTGATGCTTCTGAGGTCCCTGCCACCTGAGCAGTCATGCTACCTCCATGCCTAGTTCTCACTGCAGCAGACCCAAGTCCTCCACGGCAGCCTCAGGAGGAAACTCCTGTGTATGACCTACATGCAGAGGTGGGGATAAAACCACAGTTGAGCTCCAGGAGCAGCACAACTAAGGAAGAGGATCAAAAACCTTTCCACCAATACAACCAGCATATTAAATTCACAGGATCAACTAGGTAGACTCTGTGTCTATGGAATATATAAACATAAAAGGACGATGGGTGTTCTCACAAAAGAAAATGCTCTAGCTGTGACAGCTATGGACACTGGAGGCAAGCACATACGGAAATAGGGTCAGATTAGAGTCTCAGCCTTACCTACAGCAGGTCCAGAGATCAGTCTACTTCCCAGGACCTCCTAGGGAGTGGGGGCGGGATGCAGAGAAAGGATGCTCACAGCTGAGACCTGAGAAGAAATTTCGTTACTATTTGTGTGCTTTGATTCCTTCTATAGTTGGTTTTGGATTTTTTTTTCCTTTTTTTTTCCTATGTTGTGATTGTTGTTTGCATTATTAGTATCTCAAATTAGGATTTGGGGAACTTTTTTACAACATTTTTATTTCATTTATATGTTTCTACCTCTACTTTGGCTTTCTGAGGTTTTGTGTGTTTTGTTTCTTTTCTTGTGTATGCATGCTTAGTTACTCAGTCGTGTCTGACTTTTTGCCATCCAATGGACAGCCACCCACCAGGCTTCTCTATCCATGGAATTTTCCAGGCAAGAATATTGGAGTGGGTTTTCATTTCCTACTCTAGGGGATCTTCTCAACCTAGGGATCAAACCTGCACCTCCTGTGCTTCCTGCATTGACAGGTAGATTCTTTACCACTGAGCCATCTGGGAAGCTGCTTTTCTAAGTTGTAGATTAGTTTGTTTGTTTGTTTGTTTTTTAATATATATATATAGAACTTTTATTATATACTTCTATTATTTAAATTTATTTTTCTATATATTTTAAATTTTTTCCACCATGATGCTTATTTATTTCCTTTTCTTCCCTTTGTTCCTCATTTGGCATTCTGCTTTGATCTTGTTTTCTGTTTTAGCTTTGTTATTAATTGGTTGATATCATTTTTGGTTTCCTTTGCTTGCTGGGTCACTCTCTTTTACTTTGTTTTCTTTGTGTGTGTGTGTGTCTGTATATATTCTTTTGATTTTGCTTTTATTTGTCTGATTCAGGTTTTACCATTGGTCTGGGGCTCATTTTTTGCTTTTCTGTTCCTATTTCTTGGGTTTTGGGGAGGCTTTTGTTCATTTTAACCCCCTTTAGTGGCTTGTGGGATCTTTGATCCCTAGCCAGAAGCCAGGCCTGAACCTCTCGAACAGGAGTGCCATACCCAGGACACTAGACTGCCAGAGAACTCCTGTCCCAGGGAGTACTGGTCATTGAGAGTGACCCTGAAGGCCTTCACCTAGATCCAAGAACTGGAACCTCCCAATTTTCTGCAGCACCCAGTCCTGGATGCCTCATTCAAACAGCAAGCAAGACAAGAACACAAATCCAATAATAAGCAGACAGGCTTCCCACAGGAATGCCTATGCAAATGGTCTCACATAGCTCTGCCTCTCAGAAGGGGAAAAACAAAAAACAAAAAACAAAACCTCATATCCTTCTACAAGAACACAAGAAAAAGCCCCTCCAAATAAGAAGTCTACATAAGATATTGGAGAAACAAAATCACAAATGTAGAAACAAAAGCAAGAAGAGTCATGACCTTATCTCCAAGGGAAGGAGACCTCAAACACAGTAAATTAGATTAAATTTAAAAAGAGAGAGAAAGAGAAATACTGTGCAGATGAAAGAACAACATAAAAACCCACGAGAGGAAATAAATGAAGAAGAAATAGAAAAATTACCTGAAAAAATAATTTGGCATAATGACAGTAAAGATGATCCAAAATTTCAAAAATAGAATAGAGAAAATGCAAGAATCATTTAACACATTTAACAAAAACTTATAAGAAGCAAACGATAAACAGTGATGAGCAACACAATTACTGACATCAAAAATATTCTAAAAGGAATCAGAGAGCTCTGAGAAAATATTAAAAATACCAACATTCAAATTATAGGAGCACCAGAATAGAATAGAAAAAGAAAGTGTCAGAAAAAGTTTGAAGGGATTATAGTAGAAAACTTCAATAACAACAACAACAAATTTTAAATAAATAAATAAAAGAAATAATCAAGTCCAAAAAATGCAAAGTACCAAACAGGATAAACCTATGAGCAAAGACAATGAGATGCATACATATCAAACCAAAAAAAAATTAAACAGAAATAAAGCAACAAGAAGTGTACATAGGAAAGTGTATAAGGTTAACAGCTGATCTTTCAGTAGAAATGCTGTAGGCCAGAAAGGAGTGGCAGGATATATTTTAAGTGATTGGGAAAGTTCAAACCAAGATTACTTTACCTAGCAAAGATTTCATTCAAAATTGATGGATAAATCTGAAGCTTTATTGACAAGCAAATGTTAAGAGAATAAAACACCACTAATTTAGCTTTACAATAGATGCTAAAGAGACTTTTATAGGAAGATACCACAAGACAAGAAAAAGTACTACAAAAACAAACCAAAAGCAATTAAGAAAATATCAATAGAAATATATATATAAATCAACAATTACTTTCAATATAAATAAATAACACTCCAGCCAAAAGACAAAGACTGGCTGAATGATACAAAAAACAGGACCCATATACATGTATATGTGTATATATATATATATATACACACACACATATACATATATATATATACACACACATATATAAATGTATATATATATACTGTCTACAAGGGATCCACTTAAGGCTTTAAGATACATTTAGACTGAAAGTGAGAGGACGGAAAAAGATACTCCATGCAAATGGAAATAGAAAGAAAGCCAGAAGAGCAATTCTCACATCAGATAAAATAGACTTTAATAGAAAGAATATTACAAGAGACAAGGAGGAAACACCACATGGTGATCAAGGGATGAATCCAGGAAGAAGACAGAACATCTAAAAATATTTATGCCCCCAAAATAGGAGCACCTCATTACATGAGGCAAACACTACCAGATAAAAAAAGGGTAATTGACAGTAACATATCAATGGACATATTATACAGAAAGAAGATTAGTAAGGGAACACAAGCCTTAAATGCACATTAGACCAGGTGCACCTAGTAGATATATTCAGGACAGTCCATCCAAATGCAGCAGAAGACAATTTTTTCTCAAGTCCACTCCAAACATTCTCTAGACTAGATCACTTTTTGAGTCACATATCAAGCCTTGGTAAATTTAAGAAAATTGAAATTGAATCAAGCATCTTTTCTGAACATAGCACTATGAGATTAGATATCAATTACAGGAAAAATGTAAAAAAAATACCAACACATGTAGGCTAATCAAAGCACTACTAAATAAACAACAGATCACTGAAGAAATCAAAGAACAAATCAAAAAATATCTAGAAAAAATAACAATGAAAACACAACCACTAAAACCTATGGAATGAAGCAAAAGCTATTCTAAGAGAAAAGCTTATAGTAATATAAACCCACCTCAAGAGGCAAGAAAGACATCAAATAGGAAACTTAACCTTGTACCTTAAGAAAGTTCTAGGACACATTCAAGATTTCCTAGCCTGGAGATCTAACAAAGGGACTGAGAACCCCCAAAGAATTTGACTTCAGAGGCCACTGGGATTTGATTACAGAACTTCCACAGGACTGGGGAAACAGACTCTCGGAGGGCACAAACAAAACCTTGTGCATATCAGGAGGCAGGAGAAAGGAGCAGTGTCCCCACAAGAGACTGAGTCAGATTTCCTTCTGAGTGTCTAGGAGTCTCCAGTGGAGTCCTGGGTCTTAGTCCAAACAACAGGGAGGGAGCATAGCCCCACTCATAGACAAAAATTTGGATTAAAGATTTACTGAGCGTGGCCCAGCCCATCATAACAAGACCCAGTTTCCTCAACAGTCAGTTTCTACCATCAGGAAGAGTCCATAAGCTACTTATCCTTACTCAGCAGAGGGAAGACAGAGTGAAAACCACAAGCTCAGAAAACTAACCAAACTGAGCACATGGACCACAGCCTTGTCTAACTCAATGAAACTATGAGCCATGCCATGTACCCAAGACAGACGGGTCATGGTGGAGAGTTCTGACAAAATGTAGTCCACTGGAAAAGGGAATGGCAAATCACTTCAGTATTGCCTTAAGAACCCCATGAACAGTATGAAAAGGCAAAAAGTAGGACAATGAAAGATGAATTACCCATGTCGGTTGTTGCACAGTAGACTCCTGGAGATGAGTGGAGAAATAAACACAGAAATAATGAACAGATGGAACAAAGCGAATACAACAGGCAGTTGTGGATGTGCCTGGTGAAGGAAGGAAAGTCCAATACTGTAGAGAACAATATTGCATAGGAACCTGGAATTTTAATTCCATGAATCAAGGTAAACTGGAAGTGGTTAAACAGGAGATGGCATGAGTGAACATAGACATTTTAGGAATCAGTGAACTAAAATGGACTGGAATGAGCAAATTTAACTCAGATGACCATTATATCTACTGCTGTGGGCAAGAATCCCTTATAAGAAATGGAGTAGCCCTTGTAGTCAACAAAAGAGTATAAAATACAGTACTTGGATGCAATCTCAAAAATGACAAAATGATCTCTGTTCCTTTCCAAGGCAAACCATTCAAAAATACAGTAATCCAAGTCTATGCCCCAAACACTAATGCCAAAGAAGCTGAAGTTGAATGGTTCTACGATGACCAACAAGACATTCTAGAACTAATACCAAAACAAGATGTCCTTTTCATTATAGAGGACTGGAATGCAAAAGTAGGAAGTCAAGAGAAACCTGGTAAATTTGGCCATGGAGTACAATATGAAGCAGGCAATGACTAACACAGTCTTGCCAAGAGAACACACTGGTTATAGCACACATCCTCTTCCAACAACAAAAGAGAAGACTCTACACATGGACATCACCAGATGGTCAATACCTAAATCAGGTTGATTCTATTCTTTTCAGCCAAAGATGGAGAAGCTCTATACATGCAGCAAAAAGAAGACAAGGAGCTGAATGTGGCTCAGAACATGAACTCCTTATTGCAAATTCAAACTTAAATTGAAGAAAGTTTATCAAATCCCTTACAATTATACGGTGGAAGTGAAAAACAGATCCAAAGGATTAGATCTGATAAAGAGTGTGCCTGAAGAACTATGGACAAAGCTTTGTGTCAGTGTATAGGAGGCAGTGATCAAGACTATCCCCAAGAAAAAGGAATACAAAAGACAAAATGGTTGTCTGAGGAGGCCTTATAAATAGCTGAGAAAAGAAGAGAAGATAAAGGCAAAGGAGAAAAGGAACGATATACTCATCTGCTTGCAGAGTTCCAAAGAATAGCAAAAAGAAATAAGAAAGCCTTCCTCAGTGATCAATACAAAGATATAGAATGGGAAAGGCTAGAGATCTCTTCAAGAAAATCAGAGATATCAAAGGAACTTTTCATGCAAAGATGGGCACAATAAAGGCCAGAAATGGTATAGACCTCACAGAAGCAGAAGATATTAAGAAAAGATGGCAAGAATACACAGAAGAATTATTAAAAAAAAAAAAAAAGAAGATTTTAATGACCCAGATAACCACAATTGTGAGTGATGACACCTAGAGCCAGACATCCTGGAATGCAAAGTTAAGTGGGCCTTAGGAAGCAACAGTATGAACAAAGCTAGTGGAGGAGATGGAATTGCAGCTGAGCTATTTCAACTACTAAAAGATGATGCTGTGAAAGTGCTGTACTAAATATGCCCACACATTTAGAAAACTCAGCAGTGGCCACAAAATGGAAAAGGTCCGTTTTCATTTCAATCCCAAGGAAAGGCAGTGCCAAAGAATGTTGAAACTACTGCACAATTGCACTCATCTTACACACTAGCAAAGTAATGCTCAAAATTCTCCAAGTTAGGCTTCAACAGTACATGAACTGATAACTTCCAAGTGTTCAACCTGAGTTTAGAAAAGGCAGAGGAATGAAGATCAAATAGCCAGCATCCATTGGATCATCTAAAAAGCAAGAGAGTCCCAGTAAAATATCTCCAGCTTTATTGACTACACCAAAGCCTTTGACCATGTGGACCACAACAACCTGTGGAAAATTCTTAAAGAGATGGGAATACCAGACCACCTACCTGCCTCCTGAGAAATCTGTATGCAGGTCAAGAAGTAACAGAACTAGACATGGAACAACAGCCTGGTCCAAATTGGGAAAGGAGTACATCAAGGCTGTATATTGTCACCTGCTTATTTAACTTATTTGCAGAGTACATCGTGTGAAATGCTGAGCCAGATGAATCACGAGCTGGTATCAAGATTGCTGGGAGAAATATTAATAACCTCATATATGTAGATAACACCACCCTTATGATAGAAAGTGAAGAGGAACTGAGGAGCCTCTTGATGAGGGTGAAAGATGTGAGTGAAAAAGCTGGCTTAAAACTCATCATTCAAAAAACTAGGATCATGGTTTCTGGTCCCATAACTTTATGGCAAATAGATGGGGAAACAATAGAAACAGTGAAAGGCTATTTTCTTGGGCTCCAAAATCACTGCAGATGGTGACCGCAGCCATGAAATTAAAAGATGTCACCTCCTTGGAAGAAAAGATACGACTCACCTAGATGGCATATTTAAAACGCAGAGACATTACTTTGTCAACAAAGGTCCCCATCTAGTCAAATCTATGCCTTTTCCAGTAGTCATGTGTGGATGTGAGAGTTGGACTCTAAAGAAAGCTGAGCACTGAAGAACTGATGCTTTTGAACTGTGGTGTGGAGAAGAATCTTAAGAGTCCCTTGGACTGCAAGGAGATCCAATCAGTCCAATACTTTGGCATCTGATGCAAAGAGTCAACTCATTGGCAAAGACCCTGATGCTGATTAAGATTTAAAGTATACTTCACTCTGTATAATAGGCTCCAGTTTCAGTGAAGCAAGCCAGAAAGAAAAACACCAACACATTATACTAACACATATATATATGGAATTTAGAAAGATGATAATGATAACCCTGTTTGCGAGACAGCAAAAGAGACACAGTTGTATAGAAAAGTCTTTTGGACTCTGTGGGAGAGGGAGAGGGTAGGGTTATTTGGGAGAATGTCATTGAAACATGTGTAATATCATATAAGAAACAAATCGCCAGTCCAGGTTTGATGCAGGATACAGGATGCTTGGGGCTTTTGCACTGGGATGACCCAGAGAGATGGTACAGGGAGGGAGGTGGGAGGGGGGTTCAGGATGGGGAACACGTGTACACCCATGGTGGATTCATGTTGATGTATGGCAAAACCAATACAATATTGTAAAGTAGCCTCCAATTAAAATAAATAAATTAAAATTAAAAAAAAAAAAAGATTTAAGGCAAATGAAGAAGGAGATGTCAGAAAATGAGATAGTTTGCATCACCAACTCCAAACTCGAGTTGGAGTTTGAGCCAACTCCAGAAGACCGTGAAGGGGAGTGGAGCCTGTTGTACTGCAGTCCATAGGGTTGTAGAGAGCTGGGCATGATTCAGTAACTGAAAAACAAGCAAAACTATGAAGTCATTTTATTTCTATAAATACTATATTTTTATCTTGTAGATATAGATATCTGTTATGTTATTCCATATGAAGATATTACCATTGTCTCTTGTAATCCCCACAGGAAACTTAATATATAGAAACTCATATATAGAAACTCAATTTTAAAGATTGTCCTGTGAATTTTTGACTTATCTTTCAATTCTGTTTATAGAGGCTTAGTGAGTTTAGATTTCAAAGCATAAAATCTATGGCTCATGTTAGCTGTATTTATTTTTGCACACCAACTTCTACCACGAAAATGTTTCACTTTTAATTGAAAGAGCTAAAGGATGCATCCCTATTGTTCAAAATAATAATAATAAAAGATCTTTCCTCTCCCTCAAAAAATGCTAACACACTCTGCCAGCATCATCAGTACAATCTTCATGATTCTGTAGAATGAAGGAATTCCATTTAGGCTATTCCTAATAGAGTGATTTTTACAGACTTAGAATATTACAACCAAAGTTTGGAAGACTCTATGCAAAGAAAAGATATGACATCTGGAATAAACGTAGGAGAAAGACATCTTTCTTAGAAAGAGTCTAGGAGATGTTTTGCTTTATTCCATGGATAACATTTCTTACTTTTTTTAAAAGATGCTATTCCATAAAAATATTAACCATTTAACTTGGAATCTGTAACAATAGTTTAATAATAATAGCTAATATGACAATAATGTACTATGTCATATAAATATAATAACAGTTAGATGACTGTATTATTGATCCCTATGCTAGAGTTTAAAAAAATAATAAGGGTACTGACTTTACTTAGCTTTTAAGTGACAAAAAAGAGATTTGAATACAAGGCTTCTCAATCAAAGAGGGTTGCTGTCATTGTTATGTTATACTTCCTCACAGTTCTCATTCCCTTTCTCCTGCTTCTCCAGAGGAAAATATAGATTGAAATACTCCATATGTAGAGATTCAAGTCCGTTCATTTAACATTGCTTCTCCTAATCTGTCATAAGAGCAATTCTATAAAGGGCTATTAAGTACACAATTTCAGGGAATGATTTGCATTAATTTTATTTATGTTATATTTTCAATAAGGCAACCACTGCACTTCTCCAGTATGAATTGTTTGTTACTAAATGGTCAGCATTTGTTGTGTCACAGTCACCTAAACAGTGCAAAAATCAAAAGAAAAAGGTAAGCCTGATCCATTGTTCAGCTGCAAAGTACCTTTAATTCTGTCATTTCATGTGAGTATCTTTGGAATCCCACTTGCATTAATGTCTGCATAATTTGAAATGAATAACCACACACACACAAAAATAGAAAGCTTCAACTGCTAACAAACCAACCACTAATTTGTTAATAACATGAATTCACTACTGTAGCGGCATTAAGTGGTCACTGCATTAATGATGCAATTCATGCAACTGGACTTAATATTCTTCTCTTTAAATAATTGAGTTACTTATAAATACAAGTGGACTTCTATTTATAGTTAGCCACATGAGTAGGCAATATGATGTTTGGTTTCATGTTTTACACAAAAGGGAATTTTGATGGGTTGTTGATATCTAATAAAAAGTATACTTTCAGACAAAAGAAAGGAGAAATGGAGACAGAAACCTTGTTCCTGCATTTGTATGAAAGGTGAGTAGGCTCTGTATTTCAGCCATCTGCCCCAAACAGAGAAAAGAACAGCAAAGGAGGAATCCCAGTCATCTCTGCTCACTACTCAGCCTCTATCAGCTGTGTGAACTGAGGTAACTCCTTGTCTCTGCATTACAGTCCTACCTCTTGGACAATAGGGAGCTTGTTTTATATTATTGACTTTCTACTGGAACAATTTTGCCCCTGTAGAACACTTGGCAATGTCCAAGGACATATTTGGTATCATAAAAAGGCAGGAGCAGGGTGGAGATACCTTTAGTAGACAGGTGCCAAGGATACTGCTAAAAGTTCTACACTGCAGAGGACTGCTGCTGCTGCTAAGTCACTTCAGTCATGTCTGACTCTGTGCGACCCCATAGATGGCACACAATTACCCAGTTTCCAATGCCTGTAATTTTGAGGTGAAGAGACACTGGATTAAATTATATTTATGGTCTCTATATGGTTTTAGGTTGCATTCCTTAGGGTTCATTCTGTAGCATAGGGTACAGAAAAGGGCTGGAATGTCTCCTTACTAATTAGGCTTTTTCAAACAAAAGTTTGAAGAAGCAATAACTTTATTATTAAAACTTTTGTGCTAGAATCTGTCTATAAAATATCAATAATTTCAAATTGATTATTCCTCTGACAGTATTATGTTAAGGCTAATCCTCTGCTTTCCAATGTGGCGCTCTCTTCAATGTTTATGATATTTATGGATCTAGTCTTGCAATAAAAATGTATCTCACATTCCTGTAGGATTGTGTTAATGTGAATGGTATAGACAATATATATTCATTTTATAATCCACTTTAAATTATATCTAAAGCATGAATAATGTATATTTTGTATACACATACATACAAATAGTACTTACTTATAAACATATTAAGAATTCAGCACTGTAGAAAGATATACATGTACATGTTTGTATATATGTGTGTGGGGGAGTGTGTGTGTGTGTTTCAGTCACTCACTTTTTGCAACCCCATGGACTGTATCTTGCCAGGTTCCTCTGTCTGTGAAATTCCTCAGAGAATAATACTGGGGTGAGTAGTCATTCCCTTCTCCAGGGGATCTTCCCGACTCAGGGATCCAACTCAGGTCAACCACATTGCAGGCAGATTCTTTACCATTTGAGACACTAGAGAAGCCTATACATTTACAGATGAAGACATATATTTGTCAAGGATGTATAAACCTATCAACAATGCTTTGTAGAGATTATATATATACACATGTATTTCATATTTAATATTTAATTCTTTTATCTCCCTTTGTCCCAAAATATGTAAATTAGTAATCTTTAATACAAATAGACTTTAATTAATTAAATTTAATTTAATTACATTTGATGCAGCCAAATATATAGTTATTTTTTAAAATTAAAATGTAGTTTGTTCCTATTTCCTTTATTGAAATTTTAAATAGCCTTAAGACCAACAGGAAAAATAAAAAAATATGACTCTAATTTCTTAGTAAATGTTTAGACTAAAGCACTACTTTAATAATTTAAAAATGTCAAAATGTAAGTACATGAAATGGCTCACAGTAAGAAATCAGTCACATAAACCATTACTTTGACAAAGGAGGCAAGAATATACACTGGATTAAAGACAATCTCTTTAACAAGTGGTGCTGGGAAAACTGGTCAACCACTTGTAAAAGAATGAAACTAGAACACTTTCTAACACCATACACAAAAATAAACTCAAAATGGATTAAAGATCTCAACGTAAGACCAGAAACTATAAAACTCCTAGAGGAGAACATAGGCAAAACACTCTCCGACATACATCACAGCAGGATCCTCTATGATCCACCTCCCAGAACATTGGAAATAAAAGCAAAAATAAACAAATGGGACCTAATTAAACTTAAAAGCTTCTGCACAACAAAGGAAACTATTAGCAAGGTGAAAAGCCAGCCTTCAGAATGGGAGAAAATAATAGCAAATGAAGCAATGGACAAACAACAAATCTCAAAAATATACAAGCAACTCCTACAGCTCAACTCCAGAAAAATAAATGACCCAATCAAAAAATGGGCCAAAGAACTAAATAGACATTTCTCCAAAGAAGACATACAGATGGATAACAAACACATGAAAAGATGCTCAACATCACTCATTATCAGAGAAATGCAAATCAAAACCACTATTGAGGTACCATTTCACACCAGTCAGAATGGCTGCAATCCAAAAGTCTACAAGCAATAAATGCTGGAGAGGGTGTGGAGAAAAGGGAACCCTCTTACACTGTTGGTGGGAATGCAAATTAGTACAGCCACTGTGGAGAACAGTGTGGAGATTCCTTAAAAAACTGGAAATAGAACTGCCTTATGATCCAGCAATCCCACTGCTGGGCATACACACTGAGGAAACCAGAATTGAAAGAGACACGTGTATCCCAATGTTCATCACAGCACTGTTTATAATAGCCAAGACATGGAAGCAACCTAGATGCCCATCAGCAGATGAATGGATAAGAAAGCAGTGGTACATATACACAATGGAGTATTACTCAGCCATTAAAAAGAATACATTTGAATCAGTTCTAATGAGATGGATGAAACTGGAACCTATTATACAGAGTGAAGTAAGCCAGAAAGAAAAACACCAATACAGTATACTAACACATATATATGGAATTTAGAAAGATGGTAACAATAACCCTGTGTACGAGACAGCAAAAGAGACACTGATGTATAGATAAGTCTTATGGACTCTGTGGGAGAGGGAGAGGGTGGGGAGATTTGGGAGAATAGCCTTAAAACATGTAAAATATCATGTATGAAATGAGTCGCCAGTCCAGGTTCAATGCACAATACTGGATGCTTGGGGCTGGTGCACTGGGACCACCCAGAGGGATGGTATGGGGAGGGAGGAGGGAGGAGGGTTCAGGATGGGGAACACAGGTATACCTGTGGTGGATTCATTTCGATATTTGGCAAAACTAATACAAAATTGTGAAGTTTAAAAATAAAATAAAATTAAAATAAAATAAAAAAAGAAAGAAAAATAGTAATCATTTCCTTTTTTTGTTTTAGTAATCATTTCTAAAAAAAAAAAAAAAAATTACATTTGATTATTTTCTGTATTTACCAGATGTATAGCTCTTTTGAATGACTATTATTAATGTAGACATCTTTGACAAAGTACAGTTATTTATTAAAATGAATGAACAAAGGAAATGAAAAGACTGGATCATTTTCATGGATGACTGAATGAATTTAGGACTTGCTTCAATAACTCTCAATTCTTAAATGTATATTGCATAAAAACAAATTGATAATGCTAGAAATAATAATGTGTGTTAAAATATACAAAATAAGTGACTTATTCTTTATGTAAAAATTTAGAGTGACATAAAACATTATTACAAAAGAAGTAAATAATATATTGAAATTTAGTGATATTTCAATTACAGTTTCTAATGTACTATTTGGAGCTACAATATTATCAGGTACTTTCTCATAATGAAAGGACAATTTTTATCTAGCCTGTGAGACTATGAATTCACATGACTCCAAAGTATATATTACATATCAATGATGAATCTGTGTTACCTAGAATAAAATTTTATTAAAGGTAGTTTTTAGTAAAAGTAAACCATATGAGAGTCTTAGTACAATTATTATTCCAAGAGCTAAAATAGATACTTACTTTTATTTTATACTTCATTTGGAAGGAAGAATTCTAAAATGTTTAATAACTATCCAATATGAATTTGCTTCTCACTAAAATGCCTTTCTAGAAAAAAAAATCAATATATGTAATTAACAATTTAGTATTATACTGTCAGCCTATTATTTGGTGATTTTTAGGCTCTATTTTGAGGCTTGTTAGGAATGTCTACAGGAGAAGGATCAGGAGAGGGGTGTTTGGTTGGATGCAGGTTCCTCAGCCCCCTTTAATCAAAGCAGCTTTTCTTAAAGCTGTATACATTCTGAATTGCTAAAGTAGATTTTGACCAAATAAAGACATTTATAGAGTAATGATAAAGGATAGGAAGTTTCAAATTAATATAATTCATATAATATAATAAGTATAACAGTATGCTCTGCTCTGACATTGATTTCTTGGTAAAGTAATTAAATAAGAATTAAAAATTAAGGTTTGCTATTAAGTTTTATAAATAATTTCATAATCACAAGGGGAAGTTTTTGAAATATTGGAACTATCTTAGGCAACACAGTCAATGGTATAACTAAGGGACCACTCATCAATATAAAATGTAACTGAATTATTTTAACTTGATAAGGTGTTTATCAGAGATAAATGTGACTTAACAGAACTGAGATACTTGGAGGCACCTAGTACTCTTGGTGAAAACAGTCAGGTTAAAGGGACTAAGAAAAAGTGAAGTGGTTACTCCCTTTAATGGATAAGAATTGCATTGAGGAATTAAGGGAATACAATTTTGATGAAAAAAATATGTTTTACTAGGGGGGATAAAGGAATTTTGAAGTAAA
Organism: Bison bison bison; assembly: GCF_000754665.1. Classification (NCBI taxonomy): domain Eukaryota; kingdom Metazoa; phylum Chordata; class Mammalia; order Artiodactyla; family Bovidae; genus Bison; species Bison bison. The sequence continues at coordinate 124,802 of NW_011494524.1, forward strand.
GGATAAACCAATTGACACATTGAGTACCCCATTCTCTGTCAAATTTTATTATAGTAAAGTCTAAATGTAGAGACATTATATTTTCTAATACAGGTATCAGGTCAGTTAAGTTCAGTTGCTCAGTCGTGTCCGACTCTTTGCGACCCCATGAACTGCAGCATGCCAGGCCTCCCTCTCCATCACCAACACCCGGAGTTCACCCAAATCCATGTCCATTGAGTCAGTGATGCCATCCTGCCATCTCATCCTCTGTCATCACATTTTCCTCCTGCCCTCAATCCCTCCCAGCATCAGAGTCTTTCCAGTGAGTCAACTCTTTGCATGAGGTGGCCAAAGTACTGGAGTTTCAGCTTTGGCATCATTCCTTCCAAAGAACACCCAGGACTGATCTCCTTTAGAATGGACTGGTTGGATCTCTTTGCAGTCCATGGGACTCTCAAGAGTATTCTCCAACACCACAGTTCAAAAGCCATCAATTCTTCGGCACTCAGCTTTCTTCACAGTCCAACTCTCACGTCCATACATGACTACTGGAAAACCATAGCCTTGACTAGATGGACCTTTGTTGGCAAAGTAATGTCTCTGCTTTTGAATATGCTATCTAGGGTGGTCATAACTTTTCTTCCAAGGAGTAAGTGTCTTTTAATTTCATGGCTGCAATCACTATCTGCAGTGATTTTGGAGCCCCCCAAAACAAAGTCTGACACGGTTTCCACTGTTTCCCCATCTATTTTCCATGAAGTGATGGGACCAGATGCCATGATCTTAAGTTCCTTTAATTAAGATGCATTTTTTTTTTTCTTCTATCAAAATACCTTAGGGACTTCTCTGGCTTTGCCTTTCAGTTCAGGGGATGTGAGTTTGATCCCTAGTCAGAGAATTCCACATACCTCAGGGCCAAAAAAACAAAAGCATAAAATGGAAGCAATACTGCAACAAATTCAATAAAACCTTTAAAAACAGTCCACATTTTAAAAAAAATCTTAAAAAAAAAAAAAATCTCCTTGGCCATCTCAGTACATTTTTTTTCGCCTTCTAAACATCTTTTAAAATTCAAGTTTTGGATTACTTGACTCTAAATATATGCTTTTATTTTCAATGATCACAAGTCAACAGTTATTAAAATCTAAGTGTTTAAGTATAAATAGTTATTTTGTGGATTACCTGTTCCACATGATAGATTACTACTGTAGGGTCATTCATATTGTTATGCATTATACTGATGGAATCATCTTCCTTAGAATGATCCATGCACTCAGTCCTTTACTTATTGTAGCACCCCTATAGGTTCTAATGCAAATTTTAATGAGATTAACTCATCAGATCAGATCAGATCAGTCACTCAGTTGTGTCCGACTCTTTGAGACCCCATGAATCGCAGCACGCCAGGCCTCCCTGTCCATCACCAACTCCCGGAGTTCACTCAGACTTATGTCCATCAAGTCAGTGATGCCATCCAGCCATCTCATCCTCTGTCGTACCCTTCTCCTCCTGCCCCCAATCCCTCCTAGCATCAGGGTCTTTTCCAATGAATCAACTCTTCACATGAGGTGGCCAAAGTACTGGAGTTTCAGCTTTAGCATCATTCCTTCCAAAGAAATCTCAGGTCTGATCTCCTTCAGAATGGACTGGTTGGATCTCCTTGCAGTCCAAGGGACTCTCAAGAGTGTTCTACAACACCACAGTTGAAAAGCATCAATTCTTCCACGTTCAGCCTTCTTCACAGTCCAACTCTCACATCCATACATGACCACAGGAAAAAACCATAGCCTTGACTAGACAAACCTTTGTTGGCAAAGTAATGTCTCTGCTTTTGAATATGCTATCTAGGTTGGTCATAACATTCCTTCCAAGGAGTAAGCATCTTTTAATTTCATGGCTGCAGTCACCATCTGCAGTGATTTTGGAGCTCAGATAAATAAAGTCTGACACTTTCCACTATTTCCCCATCTATTTCCCATGAAGTGATGGGACCGGATGCCATGATCTTCGTTTTCTGAATGTTGAGCTTTAAGCCAACTTTTTCACTCTCCACTTTCACTTTCATCAAGAGGCTTTTTGGTTCCTCTTCACTTTCTGACATAAGAGTGGTGTCATCTGCATATCTGAGGTTATTGATATTTCTCCCAGCAATCTTGATTCCAGCTTGTGTTTCTTCCAGTCCAGCATTTCTCGTGATGTACTCTGCATATAAGTTAAATAAACAGGGTGACAATATACAGCCTTGATGAACTTCTTTTCCTATTTGGAACCAGTCTGTTGTTCCATGCCCAGTTCTAACTGTTGCTTCCTGACCTGCATATAGGTTTCTCAAGAGGCAGATCAGGTGGTCTGGTATTCCCATCTCTTGAAGAATTTTCCACAGTTTATTGTGATCCAGTCAAAGGCTTTGGCATAGTCAGTAAAGCAGAAATAGAAGTTTTTCTGGAACTCTCTTGCTATTTCTATGATCCAGCGGATGTTGGCAATTTGATCTCTGGTTTCTCTGCTTTTTCTAAAACCAGCTTGAACATCAGGAAGTTCATGGTTCACATATTGCTGAAGCCTGGCTTGAAGAATTTTGAGCATTACTTTACTAGCACGTGAGATAAGTGCAACTGGTCCAAAATAAATCTTTCTATTTGAATATCACACTCTAGAAGGAAGAATTCCAAGAAACTACAATAGCAATAAACCTAACTATAAACCTTCATTTAAAGGCAAAACTGAGCATACTTTTTTTAATTATACATATAACTATATATTTATTATGTTCTAAATTTTTATTTGTGTAAATGTATTTATTTATTTAGGCTTTGCTGGGTCTTCTTTGCTTCATGGGCTCTGCCCTAGTTGTAGTGCGTGGGTTTCTCATTGCAGTGGCTTCTCTTGTTGTAGAGCATGGACTCTAGGAGACATGGGCTTCAGTAGTTGTGGAACATGGGCTCAGCAGCTGTGGCTAACAGGCTCTAGAGTGTAGGCATAATAATTGTGTTACATGGTGCTTAGCTGCTCAGTGGCATGTGGGATCTTTCTGGACCAGGAATTGAACTCCTGTCTCCTGCATTGGCAGCTGAATTCTTTACCACTGAGCCACAACAGAGCCCTATTTATACTTTTAAAATGTACTGTAATTTTGTGTTAGATATAACTTGTCATGTTTGTAATTTTATAAAATAAGACATGTATATAAAATTCTAAGGATTTGAAATAGCTCAGCTTTCCTTATCAAACTTAAAGATGTTAGACTGATGCCTTAATCATCTTAGGCTGAAAGCATAAACCATTCTGGGACTCGTGTCCAGCTGGTTATTTACATTTCCTCTGAGAAAAGATTGAGAAAAATGGTGTTAAAGTTCCCTATAAAAGAGATGTTAAGAGGAATAATTTTGTGGCAGTGATTAAATTCTGAAAAATTTGATCCAGAAAGGAATTAAAGGTATTAAATTAGATGATGAAATTCCCTACATGTTTCACATACCATCTACTGAAAAGTCTTACCTCATTTTCTATGAACAATATTAATTATACTGTCTTATTTTTTATTTTGTGTTTTCTTTTTATCATAAACCTGTACTTAATCCATTTAATATTTTCATTTGTTTTTCTTACAGATCATTCTCCATTCTCCAAAATCCAAGAGGCTAACATGAGGAAAGAGATGTCACTTTGCCCTTAGAGATAACCCGAGATCTGGGAAGGTACCCACTGAGCCCCTCACAGGTGTGGAAGTGGTGGAGACAGGTTTATGTCTCTGAGGTCTTGGCAAATTGACATCAATCACACACACTTACCTGTCTGTTTCCCTATCAATTTCAGGTATTTCCAAAATGTCTTCCTTTAATCATCATACCTTGGCATTTGAAATACATTATTATCAGACTCTCAGGATTTTTCTTAAAAAGAAAAAAAGGGAAAAAAATTTGCTAAGGGGAAAATAATGAGACTCCATTTCTCAAAGTAAGATCATTCTTTAAAAGAATCCTTTTGAAAACTACATTGACACAATTGTATAAAAATAAATGGAACAGAATCAATTATAATTATGTGTCTCTTTTAGGAATCTTTATACCTTAAACCTCACAGTTTTCAGGTATCATGTTAATGTATTGAAGAGAGAGATTAAATAACTTATCAAAGTTGCTAATAGGATATATGAAATAAGCTTAATTTTAAAGCAAACATAGAGGCTTCTCTATTGGCTCAGTAGTAGAGAATCCACCTGTCAATGCAGGGGACACAAGCTCAATCCCTGATCTGGGAGGATCCCCATGCCACGGAACAACTAAGCCTTTGTGACAACTATTGACTCTGCTCTAGAGCCCGGGAATGCAATTACTGAGGTACACATGCCTCAGCTACTGAAGCCTGCATGCCCTACAACCTACACTTCAGAATAAGAAAATCCACCAGAATGAGACACCCCACAATGCAAGGAAGAGTAGTTGCCACTGGCCACAACTAGAGAAAAGTCCATACGGCAATGATGATCCAGCACTACACACCAATCAATCAATCAATAAAATTATTTTAAAAATAAACATTCTACATGGCAAGTAAATTATTTTGTAATTTTAAAGATTCCTAAATTAAGTTTTTTCAAACATGTGAGCTTCTTAGATGGTACTTATCCTCCTGTGGCAGAGAAAGCAATGGCACCCCACTCCAGTACTCTTGCCTGGAAAATCCCATGGATGGAGGAGCCTGGTGGGCTGCAGTCCATGGGGTCGCTAAGAGTCGGACACGACTGAGCAACTTCACTTTCACTTCTCACTTTCATGCATTGGAGAAGGAAATGGCAACCCACTCCAGTGTTCTTGCCTGGAGAATCCCAGGGACGGGAGAACCTGGTGGGCTGCTGACTATGGCGTTGCACAGAGTCGGACACGACTGAAGTGACTTAGCAGCAGCAGCAGCATCCTCCTGTGGAAGCTCCTACCTCCACTTCCTCACCTCCCGATAAAACTTACTTTCTCCCCATTCACGTCTCTTGAATTTCCCTTAACCTCTCAACTGTCCAGTGGGACTTTCCTAGATTTGTTCCTCCTGCCCTTTGACTCCTAGCATGATCTGGTCTCACTGACCATCCTTGAATGGAAACTACTTTCTTTTGACTTCAAATCCATAAAGATGGCCTTCCTGCCAGGTCCAGGCTCATTGGACTCCAGACCCAAGTGACCCTCAGCACACCAGCCCCCCTCACAGGTGAGCGGGTCAGTCACCAGTCTGGGAATTCCACTGTGACTAGCCTTTCACAATGTCCTCAGACTTTTCCCTCAGGCTCAGCTCCCCTTCCTTCTTTTCCTCCAGCTGAAATCTCACTTCTGGTTCCATATTTCCTTTAAATTCTCTCTGCTCTTGACACCTGCCCTCACACACTCAGGTATGTACACTTGTACAAACACAGGCACACGTATGTGTGTTCATTCCACATCTCTCGGCAGAGATAGCTGATTCCTGCCTTAAATTCTTCTTGTATTCTCACATAGAAACTCATGCACTTATAAAGTACATGTCCATGTACTTATGTATTATATGCATGTACATGGATGCATATTTTATGCATGCAATATATGCTATATATAAGTAGTACACATGCATGCCACATACATGCTATAGTGACTTCGGAAGGATCATCCTCTGCTGAAAGGATACTATTCCCTTAAGGATTGTTAATGCATTTTAGTTGTCCTTATAAAACATGTATATCAACTGCTCAATATATTTTATATGATTTTAAGCCTAAAAATTTAAATTTTAAGTCTCATGTAGAATAGATTGGTAGAAATAAGCTATTTGAGTTAGTCCTTGTAAAGGATGCTGCTTGCTTACTTTACCCACAGCATTCACTAAATTTTCTGCCCAAATTAGGAGTGGTGAGTGAAACCTTCAGCCAGGGATGTCTAATTAGATTTATTTTGTCATTAAATCTACCTTTCTCTCCTATGCTTCTGTCCCTGTCTTTCTTTTTATTTTTTAATAAATTTATTTATTTTAATTGGAGGTTAATTACTTTACAATATCGTATTGGTTTTGTCATACATCAACATCTCTCCATATGTCTGTCTCTCCTTCCCAGAGTGTGAGTTTAGTTCTACCGATCATTTTTCTGATCAATCAGAATATCCCAAACATTGTTCTTGTTCAGTCACTAAACTGTGAGCAGATCCCCATGAACTGAAGCATGCCAGGCTTCCCTGTCCTTCACTATCACCACAACCATGTCTACTGTGAAATACTAATATTCTGAATCATAAGTATTATTCACTGCAAAGCTATACAATTTTCCTGAAATTTCTCAAAAGTCAGATTAAATAAGAATGTTTTGGAATTGTGTTGTTGATGGGGTTTGTTTCCCTCCAGTTTTTTTTTTTTTTTTGGGGGGGTGGTTTCTTTTTCATTTTTTAAAATTGAAGTGCAGTTGATGTACAATATTATGTAAATTACAGGTGTACAACATAGTGATTCATAATTTTAAATGCTATGTTCCACCTATAGCTACTACAAAATACTGCCTATATTCCCTGCATTGTGCAATATAGCTTTATAGCTTATTTATTATGTACATAATTGTTTGTACCTTTTATTTTATTTTTTAACTTTACAATATTGTATTAATTTTGCCATATATCAACATGAATCCGCCACAGGTATACACGTATTCCCCATCCTGAACCCTCCTCCTTCCTCCCTCCTCTCTCCCTGTACCATCCCTCTGGGTCATCCCAGTGCACCAGCACCAAGCAGGGTTTACTCATTACTAAGGATTAGTTTTCCTATTTGTGTGCCTGTCCAGTTCTATCCCTGTATTCTCTAGCTGATGGCAGGTGTTTGTCTCAATCATTGATGTACTTTTTTTTTTAATATATAAAAAATGGTACTTAAACCATACACATGGGAAAAGCAAGTTCTAATTTCTGATTTTGGAATAAAAATGCATTCACTCAATAAGCAAAAGCATATAGAGACATTCTATATGTCTGTAGAAATATAGAATTCTATATTCTATATGCTGTAGACTTTCTACATTCAAAAGCATATAGGCACATTCTGAGACAACTTATGAATGACTGCATGTCTGAAAGCACTGAGGAACTCTCTTGTGTGGTCATTTCCTGCTCTGTGTTAGATACCCAGGCAGGCAGCACTAAAGGATCATGGAGAATATAAATATGAGTTCCAGGCCTGTGACTACCTTCTGTTACTGCTGCCTTGGACTTTTCCTCTTCCTTAAATGGCAGCCAACAAACTTCCTTAAATGGCAACTAACTTTCTTGCATCTGATTTTGATATATGTCTAAGTTGTGGAAAAGCTCTTTAAAACACTGTAAGTAAGCAAACCAGCAAACTCCATGACAACTCTATGGTTTTACTCTGCTGATATGTGAATATGTGCTTAAATACAACTAGAAGTATAGTTAATTATCATTTGCAATATTTAAAATTAACATTTATAATGCTTTTGAGAAAATATATAGCATATGTCACCCTAAGTATCCATCACAGTAATTGCTGACAAGTACTAAAAATGAAATATTAACCCCAACAGGAGTTATTTTATTTTTTTTCCATCTGGCATTTATTTTTGTTCTATTCTCATATGTCTTAATATAGAATTATGAATTGATAATTTGCTTAGTTTCTAAAAAAAAAAATTAGGCTGTTTTCCCAAACTCCAACTTGTAAATTACATGTGGATTTATTTCTATACTAAAGGTCCAAATTATTATTTTTAGGAATTTACTATTATTCTCCAGTTTACTACTGAAGCTCCAATACTTTGGCTATCTGATGTTAATAGCTGACTCAATGGAAAAGACCCACATGGTGGGAAAGATTGAAGGCATGAGGAGAAGTGACCAACATAGGATAAGATTGTTGGATGGCATCACTGACTCAATGGACATGAGTTTAAGCAAACTCCAGGAGATAGTGATGGACAGGGAATCCTGGCATGCTGCACTTCATGGGGTAGCAAAAAGTCAGATATGGCTTAGCAACTGATCAATAATAACTACTGTTTTAGAATACCTAGGAAATTAAACCAGGATGTATAAATTTTATAATCTTACATGTTATTTAAAAGTATATAATCATTAATATTTATAATATTTCAAAAACAATAAAAAAAACCTTCTGTCAATAATCTTACCATTTTCCCAGCATCCTAATTTCCTAATATATCAGAAAAAAAGTTGATTTTCTTTGATTATAATGGCCTTTTTTTTTTTTTCCTAACTTTGGCTTAAGGTCTATTAATGTATGATATTTTTTGTCAATTATTTTACATACTCCTCACCAGAAAATTTTCAGAGCACATGACTTAAAACAAAACATATGTCAAAATTATCTAAAAGCATACTGGAATTTTTAAAGAATCCAAAGAAAGAATTATACCATCAAAGTAAACACCCACATCTTCCCCAACCACCCCTCTCCAGATCTGCTCACATGGTGGAACTGATTAGACCTATGTGGTCCTGCTCCTAATTACTATTTACTCATCTGTGTGTTTTATGTGCACACCTGTGTGTGTTTTCATTATAATGCTTTTCCATAAGGTAGGAGATCACATGCGGAGGGTCCCTGGAATTAGTGAGTGCAATACAGCTTTGACCAAAATCTTTACTTACACATCACATTGACTGTGTATTCTTAACTCTTCTCATTCTTAGTTGAAAGAATGTGAACCATTTCATAATCCCAGTTTCTCTCTTCTCTCTGTGTCTCTCATTCTTGTTTTATTTTCCAGCTGCTTTATTCTAAAGCTCTGACTAGCTTTTTTGAAGCTGCAAATAATGCAAAATGTTCCACTGAATTTACTAATTTAATTCCCATTCTTTTTGCCTAAAGAAAATTTAATCCTTAATTTCTGCCTGATTATATACTACCTGTTCTTCAGATCGAATGTGAAATGTTCCTTTTTGGTGAAAAAGGTCCCCATATCCCATGTGGGTTAGGTCCAACAGTTATATACACTACCATATTTTACATGTTTAACATTAAGCACAGATGAAAATATAATTATTTGCATATATTTATAAGGAATTTAAGTTACACAAAAAGAAATGCCACGTTTTATGTGTCTGCAGGCACTAGTGAACACAATATTATAATGAGCACATAGAAGGTCCATGTGGTATAAGCACATAAAAATTGATTGTAGTATTGTATTTGAAACTCAAAATTTTGAAGCATTTCTATATTCATTATTATAATACATAGCACCAGTATTACAAATTTTATAATAATTCTATTAGCTATTTTTTTTTCAAAATATATTTCCAGTATATAGCTTTAATATTTTTAGGATTAATTGAAAAAATTTCTAAACATAATATTTTCATAAGATAAACTAAAATGATCTGTTTGTAGATTCGTGTACATCATATAGAAAAGCCTAGCAAGTCAACGGCAACAACAATAAACTGTCAGGTTAATACATTCAGTGACACATGATATAAGATCAACATACAAATATTGGTGGTGTTTCTATGAACAAGCACAAACTTTACAAAAAGAAAATTCCACTTATAATAAGACATTAATGAAGAAAATTTAAGGAAAACACAGCTAAGTGGAAAGATAGACCATGTCCATGAATTGGAAGAATTAATAACGTGAAAGTGCCTATTCTACACAGTTATCTACAGGATTCAATGCAATTCCTAGGAAACTCTCAATGGCAGTCTTTACACACATAGGAAAAAAAAAAATCTAAAATGCACATAAGATTACACACACACAAAAACAATTCCACAAATATCTTACACAATTTTGAGAAAGAAGAACAAAGCTGAAAGTATGATACTTTCTGATTTCAAAATTTAATCAAGTCACTATTGGCATAAAATGGCATAAAAACAGACATGTAGACCAATGGAACAACATCAGTTCAGTTCAGTTCAGTTGCTCAGTTGTGTCCGACTCTTTGTGACCCCATGAATCACAGCACACCAGGCCTCCCTGTCCATCACCAACTCCCGGAGTTCACTGAGACTCATGTCCATCAAGTCAGTGATGCCATTCAGACATCCCATCCTCTGTCGTCCCTTTCTCCTCCTGCCCCCAATCCCTCCCAGCATCAGAGGCTCTTCCAATGAGTCAACTCTTTGCATGAGGTGGCCAAAATACTGGAGTTTCAGCTTCAGCATCATTCCCTCCAAAGTAATCCCAGGGCTGATTTCCTTCAGAATGGACTGGTTGGCTCTCCTTCCAGTCCAATGGACTCTCAAGAGTCTTCTCCAACACCACAGTTCAAAAACATCAATTTTTCGGTGCTTAGCTTTCTTCACAGTCCAACTCTTGCATCCATACATGACCACTGGAAAAACCATAGCCTTGACTAGATGACCTTTGTTGGCAAAGTAATGTCTCTGCTTTTCAATATGCTATCTAGTTACAAATAAATTTATGTACTATAGTCAACTGATCTTTGACAAAGGTGCCAAAGACACACAATGGGGAAAATATAGCTTTTCTTTGTTGTAATAAATGATATTGAGAAAACTGGATATAAATTCAAATGAACTAAAGACTAGTTTTACTGTTTTATGAAACAGTAAAACTAGGGAACACATTTCTTGCCATTGTCCAGTCAATGACTTTTTTAGATATGACTCTAAAAGCATAGGTGACAAGAGCAAAAACAGAAAAAAATTTAAGTTAAAACGTTCTGGACATCACAGAAAAAAAAAAAAAAAAACAAAACAGAGTGAAAGACAAGCTGTGGAACATATGCAAATGTAAATTGAACAAACGATATACCTGATAAAGTGTTAAGATCTAAAATTCATATAGGAATATCTTGTGCTTAGCTTTATGGTAATTCAGAGATATTACATTTTTACAAGTTGAAGATTTGTGCCAACCCTGTATCAAGCAAGTCTGTTGGTATCAATCATTTTTCCAATAACATTGGTGTATTTTGTGTCTGTGTCACATTTAAAATTCATGCAATATTTCAAACTTCTGCATTATTATATTTTTCATAGTGATATGTAATATTTGATGTTTGTATTGCAAAAAGACATCAATTCACCGAGATCTGAAATTATTTTTTAGCAATCTTTAGCAATAAAATATTTTTAAATTAAGGTATATACAGTTTTTGACATAATGCTATTGCACATTTAATAGAATACAGCTTAGTGTAAACATAATGTTTATTTGTACTAAAAAAGCAAAATATTTGTGTGACCTCCTTTATTGCAACATTCTTTCTGTTGTAGTGATTTGGAACTGAATGAACCCAAAGTGTCTTGAGATGCCAGTAAAGCATCTTATGTAACTCAGTACTTTAAATCACTTCATCTGACTAAAAAATGAATAAACACATTTATTAGACATTTCCCCAGAGAAAATATACTAATAGTAGGCAGATATAATAAATGGCCTGAACATTGCTAAATATCACAGAAATGCAAATCAAAACTATAGTTAGATATCTCTTCAAGACTATTAGAATGACTACTATCAAAAAGACACAAAACAAGTGTTGTTGAGAATATGATAAAAAGAAAACATTGTATATTGTTTGTAAGAATACACATTGGTACAACCATTATGGAAAAATAGTATGTAGGTCCTCAAAAATTAAAAAAAAAAACAACTATAATATTGTAAAGTAATTAGCCTCCAATTAAAAAAAAAATGCCATGGATTCCCATCAGTCTTGTCTAGTTTTCATAGAATTTCTTATATAAATGTGTTTCACTTTGTTTATATATATATATATATAAAATTGTAGTCCAGCAAACCAACTTCTGCATATATATCTAAAGGAAATAAAATTGGTGTCTCAAAGAGATATCTGCACTATTATGTCCATTGAATTATTATTCACAGTAGCCAAAATATGTCCAATGACAAATTAATGCATTAAAAACATGGGTAGGAATTTTATGGATTGATAGGTGATGGAATTCATTGTTATAAGAAATTCTGACTCACGTAACAACATGAGTGAATCTGGAGGACATTATGATATTAGCCACATCTAAGTAAGGACATTGGAGAAGGAAATGGCAACCCACTCCAGTGTTCTTGCCTGGAGAATCCCAGGGATGGGGGAGCCTGGTGGGCTGCAGTCTATGGGGTCTCACAGAGTCGGACACGACTGAAGCGACTTAGCAGCAGCAGCAGCAGCAAGTAAGGACATAGAAGTAAGCCAGCCAGATTTAGCTTCAGGCCCAGGGACCAGGCTTGATCACTCAAGAGTTTTTGTATAGCAAAGTTTTATTAAAGTATAAAAAGGGACAGATAAAGCTTTAATAAAACTTAAATAAAACTCTTGAGTGATCAAGCCTGGTCCCTGGTCCCGAAGCTAAATCTTCTTTGGAGATCATGAATCTGACATCTCACAGTAAGCTATCATCTTGGGGGGCTCATATGGGATCTTCAGGACAAGGTAAAAACAGTCAAGAACTCTAGCCTCTCTGCTTTCTCAGTGTACATATTTTCAGCTTTACTTTACTAACTCTACAGTGTGCTTGTGTGAATGAATGACACACCCTGCTTTGCAGTTCTGTGGTGCCTCATAATGACTGAAGGCAGCCCCAAAAAAGGAAAGCCATGTCAGGTGTCTATACCAACCTACCAATGCCAAGACGCACCCAACATCCCTTTGAGGGGAGTGGTCAAAAATGGGGAAAGTGTGTGGACCGAACTTTCCTTTCTTGGTCAGCTTTTCCTAGTCTCTTTGACTATTTTGTAAATGCGTGGGAAATTAGAACTACTAACCTACACCCCCATCTAGAGCAGGGAGGGATGCCTCCAGTGGAAAGAAGTCACAGCTGTGGATGTTGTTTTTTTCTCTGTTACAGACGGGAGCTAGCAGTTCCAGAACTACTCCTTTAAAATGCATTTTAAAAAACTGAGACAAGCTTGATCCCCAGAATTTAAAAATAGACATGCCTGATCTTCTGTGATACTGAATGACCAAAATAGCCTTTGGAAGATGGGGAATGCTGGCCAGTTGAAAGGTCTCTTAACTGTGATACTGTTTTACAACTAGACAAGTTATGTAGAAAACAAGGGAAATGGGTAGAAGTGACATATGTGTTGCTCTTTTTCCCTCTACGAGACAGGCTGGACTTATGTCTTAAGGGTGCAGATTTGGGGTGTGAAAGTTTCAGCTCCCCTCTGTCCTCTTACTTTGCCCCTGTATCTGGGGCTCCCAAATGAACAGGGTGAGAGCCAGGACACCCTTCCAGGAGGGATTGTCTCAGTCTTGGTAGAAATTCAAACAGTCCCAATTGCAGTCAAGACTATTTAGAGGATCCAAGAAGTACATAGAAGCCTTTACAGGACTAGCTTTATTTTATGAGATTACTTGGAGAGATATAATTCATGTCTTGGAACAGATGCTGACTCCTGACTCAAAAACTCAAGTTTTAGGGAAGCCACTACTTTTGGAGATGAATGGCTTGAACGCAAGACAAGGGGAAAGAGGGGACATGAAATAGCCCTCCTCCCTGTTGGGAGAAAAGCAGTTCCCATAACAGAGCCACTTTGGTAGATGTATTCTTGAGGTACTCAAGCAAGCACATTGACTTTAGACTATGCTCAGTTGGCTGACATAGAACAGGCAGAGAAGGAAACTCCTGGTAAATCCCTAGATAGATTATGGGAGGCTCTCCACAAGTTTACTGACATTGATTCAAAAAGTTCAAAAGAAGGAATGATCTTAAAAGATAGATTTCTCACTCAGTCAGCTCAAGATATTTGTTATAAGATATAAAAACAGGTGTTAGGACAAAATCAGTCTTTAAAAAACTGTTGCAGCTGGCTCAGACGGTATACTATGGTAGAGAACATGAGGAGGAGAAACAACAACAAAAAAGAAACAGGCAAAAGACTGAAGCCCCAAAAACAGCTGTTAGATCTGCTCTAAACAGCCTGAGGAAGAATGCCCAGAGGGACTCAGGTAAAAGGGATGAGCTTGTTATTACTGTGGAAAGGAGGGGCATATCAAGCAGGATTGCCCTCAGGCATCTAAGCCATCCCTGGCTCCATTTCCGGTCTGCAAATGACCACACTGGAGGAGAGAATGCCCTCTGAAGCGTAGGTACCAGGGGTTGGACTCCCAAGGCAATCAGGACTGAAGGTGCCCAGCCGTCCTCACACAAACTCCCATCCTAATTACACCTGAGGAACTCCGGATATTAATAACTGTGGAGGGCCAATCAGTCGATTTTCTTCTGGACACTGGGGCAACTTTCTCTGTCCTCACTGAAGACCCTGGTCCACTTTTCTCTGGATCCACTATTGTAATGGGGTTGTCTGAACGAGCCAATGTTTTAGTCATCCTTTAAGCTGCAACTGAACTCTGTGATATTTTCTCAGGAGTTTCTAATTATGCTAGAGTCTCCCTCACCCTTTCTGGGGATGGATATATTGAACAAGGTCCAGCCCTCTGTTTTTGTAAATATGGAACCTGCTCTCTCCCTCCAATTAATTAAATAAAATGTAAATCCTAAACTACGGGTTCATAGAAAAACTGTGGGTTGAGCACAAAACACTGTTCCTATCAGTATCAAACTCAAAGAAACTCACTCACTTATTTCCACATCAAAAGCATATCCACTAAAGCCTGAGATTAAGGAAGAATTAAAACTCATATTAAAATTTTAAAAGAATAAGAAACTATCAATTTCCTATAGTCCATGCAACACTTCTATTTTGGGTGTAAAAAAGTCAAATGATAAGTCAAGAATTTTTCAAGATATACAAATAATAAGTGCCCAATCCTTATACTTTATTGTCGGAAATTCCTGAATGAGCCAAATCCTCTGCATATGACTTTAAGACAATTGAGGGATTCTTGGGAATTACAAGCTGTTGCCACATTTGGATTATGGGTTATGAGGAACTTTCCAGGCATTTATATAAACTTATAACTGAGATTCAGCAGGCCCAAACGACAACCTGGTTTGGTTCCCAGAGACAAAAGTCTTTTCAAATTGCTTTCCAGCAGGCTCCAACTTTGAGCTTACCTACAGGATCAGAGTTTAGTCTGTTGGTTACTGAATAAAGGCTATAGCCACATTGCTTAAGGGTAATTGCTACTATAGTTTTGCTAATGCCTAAAGCTCATAAGTTTACTAATGGGCAAAATCTTACTGTACTGACTTCTCATGATGTAAGTGGGATCTTAAACTCTAAAGTTCACGGTGACAATGGCTCTGACTTTAAAGCTGTTGTAACTCAAGGGGTGTCAAAAACTCTAGGAATAAAAGATCATTTATACTGTTACTGGAGACTCCAATCTTCAAAAAAAGTTATAAAGGCTAGTGAGATTGTTAAAAGACATCCGTGTAAGCTAACTTAGGAAACACAAAACAGTTGTTTTAAAAATTTACCCATACCTTTAGTGAGGGGTTGAGGTGCCCCTAAAAAGAAGGGACTGTCTCTATGACAGACTGTTTTGGTACACACATATTGTCATAGATCCTCATCTTTCAGCTTTCCAACAGACATTACAAGAACTCTGGGAAGTGACCCCCTGACCCAGCCTCTATAGTCGGTCTTATCGGTGGGTCTATGGAGCACTCCCTTCCTTATCAATTGAAGGCTTCATAAGGTGGGTTTCTCTACTTTAAGGAAATAATTTTCTTCAGCTCTGTGTATACCTTCACCAACAACAATCACACGTGCCACCTCTTCTTGATCTGATGACGTCTAGCAATACTAAAATGGACTAACTATGGACATAATGTAACTTTTAATTTTTATTAAGTTTTAACTTGGTTTAATTTTTGTAAGGGAAAATAAGACTATTTTGCCTTACATCTGTAACTGTATAATGTAGTTTGTTTCTAATCATGTGAAAATGTTTAGGTTACAAATGGTTGTTCAGGCTCCTATGCATGCCACAGCCTCCTCCAACTATTACTTGCAGCCCCTGGATTGGAGACCCTCAATATGAAGGCTAGGAGAATATGTTGCCTCAACAATTTAGGGACTATGCCCCTCAAGCAGGAAGTAGTTATGGAACAAAACTGATGCCTTGGCAACTTCTTTCCCATGGCAAAATAATTCTCCTAAAAGAAAAAAAAAAGGGTGGTGGTGGTGATGAGAGAGTCAATTCCTAGGCAGGTTGACAAGAAGTCTGGGGTCCTTGAAGAGGAGAGAGGGGCCTGGAGTTCTCAAGGAGGAGAAAAGGACAAATGCCCCCCCCCCCCCCTTTTTTTTTTTTTTTCTCTTTCT
>NW_011494524.1:141277-146210 GCF_000754665.1 Bison bison bison
AAAAAGTATACAACTCCTTTGCTAACACAAGCAAGGGGGGCACTCTCTGACCCCCTTCTGATGTTTATGTCAGAAACTTTCTCTTTCCCTTTTTATACTTAAATAAAACTTTGCTATAGATGAGATCTTGAGTGATCAAGCCTGGTCCCTGGTCCTGAAGCTAAATCTTCTTCTTTAGAGATCACAAATATGGCATTGTTCACCATAAGCTATCACCTTAATAAAGATGGGGTACGCTTGTGAGAGCTGGATCATAAAGAAGGCAGAATGACAAATAATCAATGCCTTCAAACTGCAAAGCTGGAGAAGACTCCTGAGAGTCCCTTGGGCAGCAAGGACATCAAACCAATCTTAGGAGAAATCAAATTGGAATATTCATTTAGAGGGACTGATGTTGAAGCTAATCTTCAAGTATTTTGGTCATCTGATGTGAGCAGCAGACTCATTGAAAAAGTCCCTGATGCTAGGAAAGATTGAAGGCAGGAGGAGAAGGGAGGATGAGAGCATGAGATGATTACCAATGCAATGCACATGCACTTGGGCAAACCTCAGGAGATGGTGAGGGACAGGGAGGCCTGGCATGCTGCAGGCCATGGGGTCGTTAAGAGTCACCATGACTGGTCAACTGAACAACAACAACAACAAAAGCATTATCAGCTATTCTAATAACACACAAGAGTTTAAGTCAAAGGTAATAAAATCTAATTATTTTAGTATTAGTTTTACTTGTCTATGTCTGACAAACCACACCATAGTATATGGTTAAATTTTGTATATCTATAGTTAACTAGATAGTTACTTAGGAGCTTCCCAGGTTGCACTATCTGTAAAGAAACCAACTGCCAATGAAGGAGATATAAAAGACTTGGGTTTGATCCCTGGATCAAGAAGATGCCCTGGAGGAGGGCACAACAATCCACTTCAGTATTCTTGCCTAGAGAATCCCATGGACAGAGGAGTCACAAAGTCCATAGGGTCGCAAAGAGTAGGACTAGATTGAAGCAACTTAACACACACACATAGTTACAAATTGTTAATTGAATTTATATGAGAAATGTGTAAATTGTTTAAAATTTGAGTACAAGTTAATATTCTTGATGAGTAATTTTAAGAAACTATACATTTTAGTACATTGTATTTAATTTTATCCTTCAAATGCATATCATTGTTGTTCATTTGCTAAGTTGTGTCCATTTCTGTGTGATCCCATGGACTGTAGCATGCCAGGCCCCTCTGTACTCCACCATCTCCTGGAATTTGCTCAAATTCAAGTCCATTTTGTTGGTGATGCTCTCTAACCATCTCATCCTCTGCTCCCCCCTTATCATTTTGCCTTCTATTTTATCCAGCATCAAGATCTTTTTCTGATGAATTGGCTATTCACATCAAGTGGCCAAACTTTTGGAGCTTCAGCATTAGCATTAGTACTTACAATAAATATTCAGAGTTGATTTTCTTTAGGATTGACTACTTTGACCTCCTTGCTGTTCAAGGGATTCTCAAGAGTCTTCTCTGTCACCACAGTTCAAAAGCATCAATTCTACTGCATTCAGCCTTATGAGTCCAACTCTCATATTCATGCATGACTAATGGAAAGATCATAGCCTCAACTCTATGGACCTTTGTAGGTAAAGTGATGTCTCTGCTTCTTAATTCACTGTCTACATTTGCCATAGTTTTCCTTCCAAGGAGCAAGTGTCTTTTAATTTCATGGCTTCAGTCACTGTCTGCAGTGATTTTGGAGCCCAGGAAAATAAAATCTGTCACTGCTTCTACTCTTTCCCCTCTATTTTCCTTGAACTGATGGGACAGATGTCATTATCTTAGTTGCTGCTTTTTTTTTTTTTTTTTTTTAATATTGAGTTTCAATCCAGATTTTTCACTCTTGTATTTCATCATCATCAAATAGATAATTGGTAAGAAGTTACTGTATAACACAGAGAGCCCAGCCTTGTACTCTGTGATAACCTAGAGAAGTGGGCTAGGGGAAGGGGAAGGAGGATAAAGGAGGAGGTGATATATGTATAATTATGTCTGATTTGCATTGATATATGGCAGAAACTGGTCTTCTCTGTGGCTTAGTGGTAAATAATCTGTCTGTAATGCAGGAGGCTGCCTGCAATGCAGGAGATGAAGTTTGATCCTTCAGTCAGGAAGATCCCATGGAGAAGAATATGGCAACCCATTCCAATATTCTTGCCTGAGAAATCCCATGGACAGAAGAGCCTGCCAGGCTATAGTCCACGCGGTAATAAGAGTTTGACATGACTTAGTAACCCACTCCAGTACTCTTGCCTGGAAAATCCCATGGGCAGAGGAGCCTGGTAGGTTGCAGTCCATGGGGTCACGAAGAGTTGGACACGACTGAGTGACTTCACTTTCACTCTTCACTTCCATGTATTGGAGAAGGAAATGGCAACCCACTCCAGTGTTCTTGCCTGGAGAATCCCAGGGACGGGGGAGCCTGGTGGGCTGCTGTCTATGGGGTCGCACAGAGTCGGACACGATTGAAGCGACTTAGCAGCAGCAGCAGTAACTAAAACACAACAAACATGTCAGAAACCAACACGATGTTTTAAAACAATTTTCCTCCAGTTAACAAAAAATAAATAAATAAAGAGGCTCTTTAGTTCCTCTTCCCTTCCTCCCATTGGAGTGGTATCATCTGCATCTCTGAGGTTTTTTATATTTCTCCCAGCAATCTTGATTCCAGCATGTGATTCATTCAGCCTTGCATTTTACATGATGTACATTTCATATAAGTAAAATAAGCAGGGTGACAGTATAAAGCCTTGTTGTACTCTTTTTTCCAATTTTGAATCAGTCAGTTGTCCCATGTCTAGTTCTAACTGTTGCTTCTTGACCCACATACAGGCTTCTCAGGAGGCAGGAATGATGATTTGGTATTCCCATCTCTAAGAATTTTCTATGGTTTGTTGTGATCCACAGAGTAAAAGGTTTTAGCCTTATCAATGAAGCAGAAATAGTTTTTTTTTTTTTCCTGGAATTCTGTCTCTTTTTCCATGATCCAATGAAAGTTGGCAATTTGACCTATAGTTCCTCTGATTCTTCAAAACCCAGCTTGTACATCTGGAACTTCTTATTTCCTGTTGCTGAAACCTAACTTGAAGGATTTTGAGCATAATCTTACTACCATATGAAATGAGCACAAACGTACAGTTGCTTGAACATTCTTTAGCATTGCACTTCTTTGGGATTGGAATGAAAACTGACAATTTTAGTCCTGTTGCCACTGTTGAATTGTTCAAATTTGCTGGCATATTGAATGCAGCACTTTACCAGCATAGTCTCTTAGGATTTGAAATAGCTCAGTTGGAATTCCATCACCTCCCCTAGCTTTGTTCGCAGTAATGCTTCCTAAGACCCACTTGACTTCACACTCCAGGATGTCAGGCTCTAGGTGAGTGACCAGATCATTGTGGTTACCCAAGTCATTAAGACCTTTCTTGTATCATTTTTCTGTGTATTCTTTCTCCCACTTCTTAATCTTTCTACTCTGTTATATTTTTACCATTTCTGTCCTTTATTGGGCCTATCTTTGCATGAAATATTCCCTTGATATCTCCATTTTATTGAGGAAAATTTCTAGTCTTTCCCATTCTATTGTTTTCTTCTATTTCTTTGCAGTGTTCATTTCAGAACGCCTTCTTATCTCTCCTTGCTGTTCTCTAGGACTCTGCATTCAGTTGGGTATAGCTTTGTCTTTCTCCCTTCCCTTTCACTTCTCTTCTTTCCTCAGGTATTTGCAAAACCCTCATCAGACAACCACTTTGTCTTCTTGTATATTTTTTGTTTTGGGTGGCTTTGGTCACTGCCTCCTGTACAATGTTATAGACATCAGTCCGTAGTTCTTCCGGCACTCTGTCTACCAGATATCTTCAAATGAAGGTAAAAACAATAAAACAACCCAGAGCTAATATCTTTTATTGGTACATGTGGAGTAGGTTATCTTATTTAACCCTCAAAAACCTAATTGAGTGGGCTTCTCTGGTGACACAGAGTTAAGAATCCACCTGCCACTGCAGGAAGCATGGGTTCAATCTTTGCTCTGGGAAGATCCCCTGGAGAAGGAAATGACAATCCACTCCAGTTCTTGCATGCTAAATCCCTTGGACAGAGGAGCCTGTCAGGCTATAGTCCCTTCAATGGCAAAAGAGTCTGACATGGCTTAGCAACTAAACAACAGCAATCTAATTGAGCAAATGCTTCTATGCTTATTTAGACATAAGAAAACAGCCATTGTAATTAGGTATTGAGTTTTCAAAAATGGATCTAACTTAAATACACAACATTTTTCCATAATGTACCAGTACTTTACTGAATTAAGCACAACTTAAAATTAAAGCATATATCTTTGAAATCCATGGAGACAAAAGAAAAGAAAAAAGGAAACTAAGAAGAATGATTGATTTTACTAAAGCTCCTTTCCCAGTGTAATTGACTGTGACATTTTCATCATTAAAATAAGTGAAACCTGATGCTGGTTTTAAAACATAACACATAATATATTATAGCATGAAAGCTGAGTTTTACTTCTGTCCCTGTTTCCAAGAACTCCCGAGATAGGAGTCAATATTGAAGACAATATGGAAATGATCACAAATTAATAAACTAAATTCCTAAGTAGGCTAGGAAGGCAAATAAGTTATTTTCACACACTCCAACAGGTCCTTTCTTTTACCCCTGTTTTTGTTCTGTGATCCACAATCATGAAATTTGTACTGATTCAGTTCAGTTCAGTTGCTCAGTCATGTCCGACTCTTTGCGACCCCATGAATCGAAGCACGCAAGGCCTCCCTGACCATCACCAACTCACGGAGTTCACCCAGACTCACGTCCATCAGGTCAGTGATGCCATCCAGCCATCTCATCCTCTGTCATCCCCTTCTCCTCCTGCCCCCAATCCCTCCCA
>NW_011494524.1:146310-146795 GCF_000754665.1 Bison bison bison
AGTTCTAACTGTTGCTTCCTGACCTGCATACAGGTTTCTCAAGATGCAGGTCAGGTGGCCTGGTATTCCCATCTCTTTCAGAATTTTCCACAGTTTATTTTGATCCACACAGTCAAAAGTTTTGGCATAGTCAATAGAGCAGAAACAGATGCTTTTCTGGAACTCTCTTGCTTTTTCCATGATCCAGCAGATGTTGGCAATTTGATCTCTGGTTCCTCTGCCTTTTCTAAAACCAGCTTCAACATGAGGAAGTTCACGGTTAACATATTTCTGAAGCCTGGCTTGGAGAATTTTGAGCATTACTTTACTAGCGTGTGAGATAAGTGCAATTGTGTGGTAGTTTGAGCATTCTTTGGCATTGCCTTTCTTTGGGATTGGAATGAAAACTGGCCTTTTCCAGTCCTGTGGCCACTGCTGAGTATGTGGTCCACTGGAGAAGGGAATGGCAAGCCACTTCAGTATTCTTGCCTTGAGAACCCCATGAA
>NW_011494524.1:146895-147348 GCF_000754665.1 Bison bison bison
CATCCCCTTCTCCTCCTGCCCCCAATCCCTCCCAGCATCAGAGTTTTTTCGAATGAGTCAACTCTTCACATGAGGTGGCCAAAATACTGGAGTTTCAGCTTTAGCATCATTCCTTCCAAAGAAATCCCAGAGCTGATCTCCTTCAGAATGGACTGGTTGGATATCCTTGCAGTCCAAGGGACTCTTAAGAGTCTTCTTCAACACCACAGTTCAAAAGCATCAATTCTTCGGCACTGAGCCTTCTTCACAGTCCAACTCTCACATCCATACATGACCACAGGAAAAACCATAGCCTTGACTAGATGAACCTTTATTGGCAAAGTAATGTCTCTGCTTTTGAATATGCTATCTAGGGTGGTCATAACTCTCCTTCCAAGGAGTAAGCGTCTTTTAATTTCATGGCTGCAGTCACCATCTGCAGTGATTTTGGAGCCCAGAAAAGTAAAGTCTGAC
>NW_011494524.1:147448-147997 GCF_000754665.1 Bison bison bison
CCAACTTTTTCACTCTCCACTTTCACTTTCATCAAGAGGCTTTTGAGTTCCTCTTCACTTTCTGCCATAAGGGTGGTGTCATCTGCATATCTGAGCTTATTGATATTTCTCCCAGCAATCTTGATTCCAGCTTGTGTTTCTTCCAGTCCAGCATTTCTCATGGTGTACTCTGCATATAAATTAAATAAACAGGGTGACAATATACAGCTTTGACAAACTCTTTTTCCTATTTGGAACCAGTCTGTTGTTCCATGTCCAGTTCTAACTGTTGCTTCCTGACCTGCATACAGGTTTCTCAAGATGCAGGTCAGGTGGCCTGGTATTCCCATCTCTTTCAGAATTTTCCACAGTTTATTTTGATCCACACAGTCAAAAGTTTTGGCATAGTCAATAGAGCAGAAACAGATGCTTTTCTGGAACTCTCTTGCTTTTTCCATGATCCAGCAGATGTTGGCAATTTGATCTCTGGTTCCTCTGCCTTTTCTAAAACCAGCTTCAACATGAGGAAGTTCACGGTTAACATATTTCTGAAGCCTGGCTTGGAGAATT
>NW_011494524.1:148097-161766 GCF_000754665.1 Bison bison bison
AAAGCTGTGGATGTGACTGGTGATAGAAGCAAGGTCCAATGCTGTAAAGAGCAATATTGCATAGGAACCTGGAATGTCAGGTCCATGAATCAAGTCAAATTGGAAGTGGTCAAACAAGAGATGGCAAGAGTGAATGTTGACATCCTAGGAATCAGCGAACTAAAATGGACTGGAATGGGTGAATTTAACTCAGATGACCATTATATCTACTACTGCGGGCAGGAATCCCTCAGAAGAAATGAAGTAGTCATCATGGTCAACAAAAGAGTCCAAAATGGAGTACTTGTACGGATTAGAAATTCATAATTTCTGGAAAAATCCAAAATTTCTAGAGAAAATTTCTTTCTACCTTTTCACAAACTAGTTATTTCCAACAACAAATTCCTTTTAACTACTTTACAATAGTATAAGCTATTTTTATACATAATAGGAAAAAATAACCCACATTCTCCTGTTGGTTGGCAAATTCATGAGTCCCCTGAGTGAAATTTGAAATTACCTTCTCTAGTTGGAGGGCAAGAAAAGAATAGTAAAGGAAGCAGACAACCCCATATCTGTAAGTGAGAGGTGTAATAGGCAAGGGAACTTACATACAAGGCTTATGTTGGTTGCCACAAGATGAATAAATCTCTACACATGCTCACCAGAATCTTGAGTCTATACAGAAGCCTTTATGAGTTTCAGTCATGTACAGTGTCCAGATGGTCTCAGTCACACCTTATTGTCTCAAAGCTGCAGCCTTAAGATTCCCCCCACCGTGGAAACTGTGGCAGAAGATGGTATACAGCGTCTCTGGTCCTGCTTATGGTCAGCTTGTGGGTCAGCCAGGGGTCACATCCTCTCTATGACCACCTCTACCATCTTCAGTGGTCATCTTACAGACCGAATTAAGGCTCATTGTTTCTCTACCACCTTTGATTACTTCTTGGGCTCCTCTTAATTTCTCCTTTCTGCAGTTCCAAGTGACTGACGCAGCTAAGACTTGAAAACCAAGACCTGGGGCAGTGCTCTTCAGTGCAGCTACATATTAGAACCACTGGGGAGTCTGTAAGTACACAAAGACTGTAGCACATCTCAGGATATTTGTTACAGTTGGATGGGCCACGTGTTTTTAGTTTCAGAAGTTCTCCAGGTGCTTTTAATATGCATTGTCTGATAAAAAGTACTCTTAAGCAGTGAGTAATCAGAATATTGAGTTCCCCCCCAAAATAAATATTCTAAGTCTTTCCAAGTGTTAGCTTGGATTAGACTCACCTGAAAGGCATGTTAAATCACAAACTCCTGGGCTTCACCCAAGATTCTGGCTCAACAGGTTGGGAGAAGTGTCTGGAAACTTGTATTTCTAGTAAATTCCCAGTTGATAGTGCCAATGCTGATCCCCATACCACACTTTGAAAGTCTGTGTTCTATGAGATGTCACATTCTGTTTACATGAACTGAATCCATCTCAGGGACAGATATTGATGATGTCTGAAAGCAAAATTTTCCTATTCTTAAAAGAAAGAAGGAATGCATGGCAGACAAGCAATACTTATAGCCACTAAAATCTCATATGGCAAATCTCATTCTGCTTTCTCTCACCAAGCAGTACTCTGATTCAGAGCTTTATGCTTCTGTTATCAGCATGCTAGTGTTTCATATTTTGAAGATATTAGTTTTGTCATCAACTCTAACTAAAATACACTTCCTATCTCTGCATATTAGAATCGCATGTACATACCAAATCCTCTATAGGAAATTTCATGAATTTCCCAAGATACCACTTCTTGATTTTCCCTGCAGATATTAGGAACAAATCATTTGAACACTGTAGGGAGAGAGCAAATTAGCCAAGATGATGTGGTCAGACTCTTTTGCCCCACAGCCCTTGTTCTCACCCCACATGTTGCAAATACATGTAACAGCTGAGATCACTTATAGCAATGTGCATGTGTGTCATGAGGTACTCACTTGGCCATGGACTACTTTTGTTCTGTAAGCTTATGTTCCACCTGGGCAAGCTTTTGAGGCCGCATTGCTATGGCTGTGTTAAGGCAGTGAGGTTACATTATGGCTGTGTCTGTTGGGTCAACCAAGAGAGGAGAAAATGCAGCGTGTCTGCTGCTATAGCTGCTATGCCAGCCAGGAGAGAATAAATGTGTTTACAGTTCCTACAGCTCCTCACATTTTATTCCAGCTTCCTTGCTCTTGTCTTACCTACCCTGGGTTCAGTGAACAGTGCATACAGTGAGATACAGTGAGACAAACCCTCATTATATTGTGCCCTTCTCTTTAGGAAATGCTTCTGTCAGGTGTTATGGTTGTCATACTCATAATTATGATAAAATAATAGGATTTTACCCTAAAAATTAGCAGAATGTCTGGGGCCATGTCCTCAACACTTTTACTAATACTGACTCTTTAAAGCTCTATTAGTATCATTTTACAAAAGAGGAATTTGGAGCATGTATGTGTGCATGTTCATTAGTCACTCAGTCGTGTCCAATTCTTTGCAGCCCCATGGACTATAGCTCACCAGGCTCCTCTATCCACGGGATTCTCCAGGCAAGAATACTGGAGTGGATTGTCATGCCCTCTTCCAGGGGATCTTCCTAATCCAGGGATCAAACTCAGGTCTCCCGCATTGCAGAAGGATTCTTTACCATTTGAACTACCATAACGCCAATCTCTCAGCTGTTAGGTAGCAGTCAGGATACAACCCCAGAAGCTCAAGCTAATACAGCATTTAAAACAGCTTCAGGCATATTGAAAGGGTTAGATAATTAGCTATAATCAGCATGATCATTATCACTGGTGGTCTTAATTATGCAATGACTAGTGTGTTAAGTATTGTACTAAAGACTTTACATAGATGTATGTTTGTACATGATTCATTTTATCCTCAAAACACTATATTCTCACAACAATCCCATGAAATAGAAACACATTATCCTAAACAACTTGTTCCAGTCACACAGCCAGTGAGCATATGAGCTTGAAGTAAGACCCAAGTTTAGGATCAGTGGCTGTTTCTTAATCATTTTGTATCTTGTGTATTACTTAACACACTAGTTCTCAAACTGCGGCCACTTTAAACTGAATTCAATGTATATATGTGTTTACAATTTAATGATATATCTTTACAGAATTAAAAGGCACATTTCTTTTCCTTTTCTTTCCTTCTGAGTTTGTTTCTTATTTAACATCTTAGCTTGAAGTTCTAAAAACAAAACCCAAGTAGTAATACAATAGCGTATCTCTCAGAAAAAAATGTACATGAGCAACGTTTTCTCTTGTTAACATTTTAGAATTAGAATAGAACTGACCACCACATACAGCAGGTCTACAGTGATCTCTGCTGCTTGATTTTCTCACTGGTGTCTAATTCCCTCCTCTTGAGTCTTGGTTGGACTTAAAGGCTTGCTTTTAATGAATGGAACATAGCAATGTAATGGGATTTTACTATTAGAATAGGTTCTGAAAAATATGGTGGTTTTGGTTTTGGCAGTTTAGTCTTACTAACCATTTGCACTTCTCTGTCAGTGGAATCTGAGTGCTGCTCTGCAAGGAAACCTTGCCGGCATCACCAGTGTCTCTTACCGCAGCTAGCAGTGACTTGAGGTTGCCTGCAGCCCAGTGAACGTGTCAGTCCTGCTAGTGACCTTGGGAGTGAATTACCTCCCAGGTAAGATGGAGATGGGGCTTCCCCAGTGATTCAGCAGTAAAGAGTCTGTCTGCAATATAGGAGCTACACGATTAATCCCTGGGTTGGGAATATCCCCTGGAGAAGGAAATGACAACCCACTCTAGTATCCTTGCCTGGATAATCCCATAGGCAGAAAAGCCTGGTGGGCTACAGTCCATGGGTTTCAGAGTCAGGCATAACTGAAGCAACTTAGCATGCATGGAAGCTGGAGATGACTGTGACTAGCAAATACACTTCAACCTCAAGAGCAAGCGTGGGTCAGAGGAACTCAAACAAATCACAGGCACAGACTGTGAGATTAAAAAAAAAAAAAAAAATTTTCCCTTTAAAGCATTTTGTTTTGGGATACTTTGTAATACAGTGATAGATCGCTAGTCATTTATATGTTAACTTTAAAATACACATAAAATTCATTTTTAGAACATTAGCAGAAACTCCAAATAGATAAAGATTTCTTCAGCTAAACATTAAGAACCAAAAAAAAAAAAAAAAAGCTTATTTTACTGAATATTTGGAGAAACCTGACTTTTATATAAATATCATGCTTATATATATATATAAAATATATATATAGGGATAAAGGAATATTGTTAAGATTTTATGCCAGCTATTTAGTAAGATGATAAGGTTTTTGTTTCAGTAGTTCTAAAGGACACAGTCATTAATTAGGCAAGAATTGTCTTTCAATAACGTCATTAGAATGATGATATTCTGATTTCAACAGAAAGAGAAGCCTGGGAACTGAAGCAATTTAAATTTGAAGCAGATTCACACAGGAGCTGAGATACAAGGTGAAGTAACACATACAAACAGTAAATAGATATCATTATGTCCTGAGCTGGTTTTATACCTAGTAAGATATACTGAGGTATAATTCTCAAAAAAATGGCTCATACTCAAATATTCTTTTTAGATAGACTTGTTACCAGTAGTGTTCCCTATTGCTTTAAATTATGCATGCAAGATAGCTAAGAAACAGCATTGCTCACCTTTATTTCCGCATTGAGACATTTTGTGAAGGCTGAACAGGTAGCCTTGCCCAGAGAAGTGGTCTATAAAACAAAAAATTAGAAATTTAGTTATGTATTTTAGCATAAGGTACAAAGGGAAGGAATCACTTTGATCTACTCTCCTTTAATCCTCAGTGCCACATAGAGCAAGCATTACTGAGTGAGTGATGGAAATATGGATACCATAATAATATCATTGGAGATATAACAATATTAATTATGGAAGAGAGGACAGGGCTTTCCTGTTCTATCCATTTCACTTGTTAGCGGTTTCTCACCATTAGAGCCAGTGCTTTCTGAAATGCCAGACTCAACCACCCCATTGTCCCCTGGCACCGATCTCATGGTGGCAACGTTTGTGAGGGAATTTGTCTCTTCTGTGCATCAGATGTGAGGAGCCACAACCCTGGGTGTCCATCACCTTCTTTACTCCCCTTAGCTAATTCAGTTACCCAGTCCTATTCAGTCTTTCTTTCCTTGCTGTTTCTCAAGTCTGCTCATGTTTTTACACCTGGTCCACTGCTGACTTTGTGTATAATTTCTGCTTAGGGGGACTTCAAGCAGCCTTTCAAACTGGCAGCTGTACTTCCATTGACTCTCCCACTTTACTCTCATGATGCTAGTGGTGGTGGTGGTTTAGTCGCTAAGTTGCGTCTGACTCTTGTGACCCTATGGACTGTAGCCTCAACAGGCTCCTGTTTCATGGGATTCTCCAGGCGAGAATGCTGGAGTGGGTTGCCATTTCCTTCTCCGTCATGATGCGAGAAGACCTTCCAAAATGCAAACTGGGCCATATCACTCCCTACTTTAAATCCTAAGATGATTCTTCCAACTAGAATATAAATTTTAAATCAAATCCTGAACTGGTTAAAAAAATATCAGCTACCTGCATCCATATATTATTTTCAATTGTAGCCTTGCTTCAGTGAATGATTTTTTTGAGCAAGGGCAATTTTCATTTTGAATATAGTTACTTAACACTAGTAAACTTTTAAGAATCTATTAAAGATTATATATATTATCGCTATTTCCATTGTTTCAAACAAACTTTGGTATGAAGAAGAAACTAATAGTTACAAACATCAAAAGTGAGTGAAGTCACTCAGTCGTGTCTGACCCTTTGTGACCCTGTGGACTATAGCCTACCCGGCTCCTCCATCCATGGGATTCTCTAAGAAAGAATACTGGAGTGGGTTGGCATTTCCTTCTCCAGGGGATCTTCCTGACTCAGGGGTTGAACCCTGGTCTTCCGCATTGCAAGCAGACGCTTTACCCTCTGAGCTGCTAGGGAAGTCCACAAAGATCAAGAATTAGGTCAAATATCCTTTAAAATGTTTTAAGTTCAAACCAAACATGGACTTCTCTGAGACTCAGAGAAAATCTGAGTGACTCTATTTAAATACCAAATGCAATAGCAGATTTTAAGAAGCAAAATGGTCCAAAAATTGTGTTTTATGGTATCCACTATGCCCCGGGCCAATAAGAGGACCTGAAGCCAGCAGTCATATGATATCTATATTCAGGTGCTGATTACATGCAGAAGTGCAGAAGCCTAATCTACACTGAAACACAGTCCTTAAATGCCTTCCTTACTCGTTTAGGCAGCCTTCTCATTCCAGAAAGATTCTAATTATATCTCGGCTGTTTCACAGAGCTCTTCTGTATAAATTGCATTCTAGTTTCTGTTCCACAGCTGAGTAAGCTGAAGGCTTACCAGTACCTTCTCAACTGCACCCAGATCTGCAGCAAAAGAGGTAGTAGTACGGTAGTTTGGATATGGTATCTAGAAATGAACTATTTAGGTTCAGATTTCAGCTCTGCCACTTACTGACTCTGTGGCCTTGAAGGAGTCACTTAACCTTTGAAGATGCCCAGTGTCTCCTGAGACAATCCTCTTTGGCTCCCTAAGAAGGTATCTATTCATGGGGCAGGGGAAACTATATCTTATAAGATTTCATGGTGGTGGAGAAAATTTTTAAATTGGGTTCTTAAGTGCTTGCTCGGAGAAGGCACTGGCACCCCACTCTAATACTCTTGCCTGGAAAATCCCATGGAAAATCCCTGGTAGGCTGCAGTCCATGAGGTAGCTAAGAGTCAGACACGACTGAGTGACTTCATTTTCACTTTTCACTTTCATGCATTGGAGAAGGAAATGGCAACCCACTCCAGTGTTCTTGCCTGGAGAATCCCAGGGATGCCGGGGAGCCTGGTGAGACTTTAACTTATAGCCTTTTATGTCTAAACCTGTGGCACTGCCAAATATGTACAACTTATACCTCAGTGGTTCAGGTAAACCTGCCAGGAGGGCCTCATCCCAGGGTCCTGGACTCAATGGGTTTTTTTGAACAGTTATTACTCCAATGTATTCAACACACTTGATGTCTATAAAGGTATTTCATTTTCTTCTATTGTCTTAAATGTAATGTTCAGTTTAGTTGATCAGTCGTGTCTGGCTCTTTGCAATCCCATGGACTGCAGCACACCAGACCTCCCTGTCCACCACCAACTCCTGGAGGCTACTCAAACTCATGTCCATCGCGTTGGTGATGCGATCCAACCATCTCATCCTCTGTCTTCCCCTTCTCTTCCCACCTTCAATCTTTCCCAGCATCAGGATCTTCTCATATGACTCAGTTCTTTGCATCAGGTGGCCGAAGGATTGGAGCTTCAGGTTCAGCATCAGTCCTTTCAATGAATATTCAGTTATGATTTCCTTTAGGATGGACTGGTTGGATCTCCATGAAGTCCAAGGGACTTTCAAGAGTCTTCTACAACACCACCGTTCTAAAGCATCTTCTGCGCTCAGCTTTCTTTATGATCCAACTCTCACATCCATACATGATTACAGGAAAAACTATAGCATTGAATAGACAGAATTTTGTTGGCAAAGTAATGTCTCTGCTTTTAAATATGCTGTCTAGGCTTGTTATAGCTTTTATTCCAAGGAGCAAGTGTCTTAATTTCATGACTGCAATCACTATCTGCAGTGGTTTTGGAGCCCCCAAAATTAAAGTCTCTCACAGTTTCCAATATTTCCCCATCTATTTGCCATGAAGTTATGGGACCATATGCTATGATCTTCATTTTTTAAGTGATGAGTTTTAATCCAGCTTTTTTTTTTTTTTTTTTGTAATCCAGCTTTTTTATTCTTCTCTTTCACTTTCATCAAGAGGCTGTTTATTTCCTCATTTCCTTCTGCCATAAGGGTGGTATCATTTGCATATCGGAGGTTACTGATATTTTCTCCTGGAAATCTTGATTCCAGCTTGTGCTTCATCCAGTCTGGTATTTTTTTTTTTTTTATGACATACTCTGCCTATAAGGTAAATAAGCAGGGTGACATTATACAGCCTTAACATACTCCTTTCCCAGTTTGGAACCAGTCCATTGTTTCGTGTCTGGTTCTAACTGTTGCTTCCTGACCTGCACACAGATTTCTCAAGAGGCAGGTCAGGTGGTCTGGTATTCCCATAACTTGAAGAATTTTCCACAGTTTGTTGTG
This sequence comes from Bison bison bison, assembly GCF_000754665.1. NCBI lineage: Eukaryota > Metazoa > Chordata > Mammalia > Artiodactyla > Bovidae > Bison > Bison bison. The sequence continues at coordinate 156,295 of NW_011494524.1, forward strand.
ATCCACACAGTCAAAGGCTTCAGTGTAATTAATAATACATAAGTAGATATTTTTCTGGAATTCTTTTGCTTTTTCTATGATCCAACAGATGTTGGCAATTTTATCTTTGGTGTCTCTGCCTTTTCTAAATCCAGTTTGAACATCTGGAAGCTCTCAGTTCATATATTGTTGAAGCCTAGCTTGGAGAATTTTAAGCATCACTTTGATAGCATGTGAGATGAGTGCAATTGTGCAGTAGTTTGAACATTCTTAGGTATTGCCTTTATTTGGGATTGGAATGAAAAATGACATTTTCTTCTTATGTTAGTGGGGTTGAGTATAGTGAACAAGAAAGGAAAGATCTCTTTTGCTGTGAAATTTTCAATAAGCTTGTCACCACATATCAAAACACAGACTAAGTGCAAGTTTTAATAATCTGAATGAATAGAGGAGTGTGTTATGGGAACAGTTGAGAAAGTCCCTTTGAAGTGAAAGCTCTGTTTTGTGGCATGCTTTTCAGTTTGCTTAGGAAAATTGCATATTACATGTATCCTGCCATTCTCACTAAGTAGAATTTTTCCACTCAACAATAATGAGGGAAATGGCTAAGGTAAAAGCATTGAAATGGGCCAGGCAAAGAAGTATTTTCATTGGGTCTGGATTAATCCCAGAAATGTGGATAAAAAAATATACCAAAGTATTTTCCTTTTTAATCTATGTTTTCATGCAGTCTATCCACTTAAAGTAATATTTAATATTCAGAAATTCAAGCAGGAGAATTATCTACAACTTCATGCTTCAGAGTTAGAGCCCATTATAAAGGGATGAGGTATATAAACATATGCATAAAAGTTACTGCTGCTTTTTAGTTGCTAAATTGTATCTGACTCTGCAACCCATGGACTGTAGCCCATCAGGCTCCTCTGTGTGAGGGATTTCCTAGACAAGAATACTGGAATGAGTTGTCATTCCTTTTTCCAGGGAATGTTCCTAAAGAAGGGATCAAACCCACATTGCCTGCATTAGCATGCAGATTCTTCACCACCGAGCCACCAGGGAAGCACCGTGCATAAAAATAAGGGTAATGGAAATCCCAGTGTACTTGTCATTGTGAAAGTGAACACCAAAGGAAGGTAAATTCAGTTCTAGCCGTGAGATAGCTAAGAAATGCACAGAATGATGGGCCTTGGAGCTTGAATTTGGGAGTGACCATCATATGGCAACAGAGCTATTATCACTGTAGTTCTTAATATTGATGAGTTCTTAATATTGAAGAATAAAAATGGAATTTCCCTTCATAAATCACTTACAATGTGTTTTTCTCTGGAAACATTTGTATAATATCACCTATTAACATGTCTTTGAACCTCATTTCACATGAAAATGCAACTTGTTTTGAAATGAAAGTAATGTGGTCTTTGTGTGTTAACTTGAAAACATTTTAACACATATAACACTAAAGAGTATCCATTACTATGTAAATAACCTTCTATGATTTTTAATTAACATGCTCTTTTATTATCTGTTTCTAATAAACCCCAGAGTTTTCCACATGATTATTATTAAAAATCTTCCAAATAGGCCATATACATTTTAGACTGCATTCTTTTTTGCCAACTGTTTTCAAAGAGATTTGTTAATACAACCTATTGAAAACGATTATCTTAGCAACTTGTGTTCCAGTTTTGAAGTACATGTTTTCCCTTTTTAGAATAAAATTATCCTTGTTTATCTTATTGCAAACAGCAGGTAGAAAAGCTGTCATACAGAATGTTTAGTTCAGTTCACTTCAGTCGCTCAGTCATGTCCGACTCCTGGAGACCCTATGAACTGCAGCACACCAGGTCTCCCTGTCCATCACCACCTCCCGGAGTTCACTCAAACTCACGTCCATGAAGTCGGTGATGCCATCCAGCCATCTCATCCTCTGTCAGATGTGCAGATGACACCACCCTTATGGCACTAAGTGAAGAGGAACTAAAAAGCCTCTTGATGAAAGTGAAAATGGAGAGTGAAAAAGTTGGCTTAAAGCTCAACATTCAGAAAATGAAGATCATGGTATCTGGTCCCATCACTTCATGGGAAATCCATGGGGAAACAGTGGGAACAGTGTCAGACTTTATTTTTTGGGGCTCCAAAATCACTGCCGATGGTGACTGCAGCCATGAAATTAAAAGACGCTTACTCCTTGGAAGAAAAGTTATGACCAACTTAGCATATTGAAAAGCAGAGACATTAATTTGCTAACAAAGGTCCGTCTAGTCAAGGCTATGGTTGTTCCTGTGGTCATGTATGGATGTGAGAGTTGGACTGTGAAGAAAGCTGAGCGCTGAAGCATTGATGCTTTTAAACTATGGTGTTGGAGAAGAGTCTTGAAAGTACGTTGGACTGCAAGGAGATCCAACCAGTCTACTCTAAAGAAGATCAACCCTGGGTGTTCTTTGGAAGGAATGATGCTAAAGCAGAAAATCCAGTACTTTGGCCACCTCATGCAAAGAGTGGACTCATTGAAAAAGACTCTGATGCTGGGATGGATTGGGGGCAGGGGAAAAGGGGACGACAGAGGATGAGATGGCTGGATAGCATCACCGAATGTTACTCATTAACTTTATGTTTGTTGGACTTTTAGGTCTGTCCTTGCCAAAATGTGTCACTTAAGACAAGGACAAATCTGAAAGCTGACAAAATATATAAGTTCTGATTTTATATGTGAATTATTTTTACACTGTACTCTTTAGGCAACATACTGGGGAAAAAATTGTACCACTGATACACTAAGATCTCAAGACTTCTCTTAAAAAAAAAAAGATTTTCATCTTCTTTTACAGAGGTTCACTGGGATAGGTTCAGCTTTTAGTTAGTACACATGAAATAGTGTTCATTTTGGACTGTGTTTCAAATATGGGAGGGAGTTGATGGTGGTAATAATTGATTGTGATTATTTCTCTCAGCTTACCAAGAAAACAGGAAGAATACCATTCAATGTAATTACACCAGAATTATGGTTATCAGAAAACAAAATAAATAAATCAATGTGCAGGCCATCCTAGAACAGATTCAAAAGTCAGAAACCATAAAAGAAAGAAAAAAAAAATCCATTCAATTAATTACATTTTAGCAAGATATTATAAATTTAAAAAGAAACAAGAGAAAGTTAAAGGCATAAGAAATGTAGAGGCTCAAAGGTCATTTCTGTAATCTTGTTAAAGTTTTGGTTATAGATTTAGGTATCTGTTACATCTCAGAAGGGTGTCCCCCATGTCTCAGCAATAAATAATCCACCTGCAGTGCAGGAGACACAGGGGATATGGGTTGGATCCCTGGGTCAGGACTATTCCCTGGAAGAGGGCATGCAACACAGTCTGGTATTCTTACTGGGAAAATCCCATGGACAGATAAGCCTGGTGGGCTAAAGTCCATGGGGTTGGAAAGAGTTGGACTCAACTAAAGCAACTGAGCATATATGCATGTTAAATTTCAAAATACACACTTAGACTTGTACATTTCATTTTATGTACATTTTACACCTAAAGAAAATAGCATTTTAAATTCTAGTTAAAGAAATTAATAACAAAGTAATGCTGAAGAAGCTGAAGTTGAATGGTTCTATGAAGACCTACAAGACCTTTTAGAACTAACACCCTAAAAAATAAAACCCTAAAACTAACCTAAAAAATAACACCCTAAAAACTAACACCCTAAAAAAAAAAGTCATTATAGGGGACTGTACTGCAAAAGCAGGAAGTCAAGAAACACCTGGAGTAACAGGCAAATTTGGCCTTGGAATATGGAATGAAGCAGGGCAAAAACTAATAGAGTTTTGAAAAGAAAATGCACTTTCATAACAAACACCCTCTTCCAACAACACAAGAGAAGACATAGAGTGTCTTCTCTTGACATGGACATCACCAGATGGTCAACACCGAAATCAGATTGATTATATTCTTTGCAGCCAAAGATGGAGAAGCTCTATACAGTCAGCAAAAACAAGACCAGGAGCTGACTGTGGCTCAGATCATGAACTCCTTATTGCCAAATTCAGACTTAAATTGAAGAAAGTAGGGAAAACCACTAGACCATTCAGGTGTGACCTAAATCAAATACCTTATGATTATACAGTGGAAGTGAGAAATAGATTTAAGGGCCTAGATCTGATAGATAGACTGCCTGATGAACTATGGAATGAGGTTCGTGACACTGAACAGGAGACAGGGATCAAGACCATCCCCATGGAAAAGAATTGCAAAAAAGCAAAATGGCTGTCTGGGGAGGCCTTACAAATAGCTGTGAAAAGAAGAGAAGTGAAAAGCAAAGGAGAAAAGGAAAGATATAATTATCTGAATGCAGAGTTCCAAAGAATAGCAAGAAGAGATAAGAAAGCCTTCTTCAGCAATCAATGCAAAGAAATAGAGGAAAACAACAGAATGGGAAAGACTAGGGATCTCTTCAAGAAAATCAGAGATACCAAGGGAACATTTCATGCAAAGATGGGCTCAATAAAGGACAGGAATGGTATGGACCTAACAGAAGCAGAAGATATTAAGAAGAGATGGCAAGAATACACAGAAAAACTGTATAAAAAAGATCTTCATGACCCAGATAATCACAACGGTGTGATCACTGAGCTAGAGCCAGACATCCTGGAATGTGAAGTCAAGTGGGCCTTAGAAAGCATCACTATGAACAAAGCTAGTGGAGGTGATGGAATTCCAGTGGAGCTATCCAAATCCTGAAAGATGATGCTGTGAAAGTGCTGCACTCAATATGCCAGCAAATTTGGAAAACTGAGCAGTGGCCACAGGCCTGGAAAATGTCAGTTTTCACTCCAATCCCAAAGAAAGGCAATGCCAAAGAATGCTCAAACTACCACACAGTTGCACTCATCTCACATGCTAGTAAAGTAATGCTCAAAATTCTCCAAGCCAGGCTTCAGAAATATGTGAACTGTGAACTTCCTGATGTTCCAGCTGGTTTTAGAAAAGGCAGAGGAACCAGAGATCAAATTGCCAACATCCGCTGGATCATGGAAAAAGCAAGAGAGTTCCAGAAAAGCATCTGTTTCTGCTTTATTGACTATGCCAAAACTTTTGACTGTGGATCACAATAAACTGTGGAACATTCTGAAAGAGATGGGAATAACAGACCACCTGACCTGCATCTTGAGAAACCTGTATGCAGGTCAGGAAGGAACAGTTAGAACTGGACATGGAAAAACAGACTGGTTCCAAATAGGAAAAGGAGTTTGTCAAGGCTGTATATTGTCACCCTGTTTATTTAACTTATATGCAGAATACATCATGAGAAATGCTGGGCTCGAAGAAACACAAGCTGGAATCAAGATTGCCGGGAGAAATATCAATAACCTCAGATATGCAGATGACACCACCCTTATGGCAGAAAGTGAAGAGGAATTAAAAAGCCTCTTGATGAAAGTGAAAGTGGAGAGTGAAAAAGTTGGCTTAAAGCTCAACATTCAGAAAACGAAGATCATGG
>NW_011494524.1:161866-200647 GCF_000754665.1 Bison bison bison
ATTACTTTGCCAACAAAGGTTCGTCTAGTCAAGGCTATGGTTTTTCCTGTGGTCATGTATGGATGTGAGAGTTGGACTGTGAAGAAGGCTGAGGGTCAAAGAATTGATGCTTTTGAACTGTGGTTTTGGAGAAGACTCTTGAGAGTCCCTTGGACTGCAAGGAGATCCAACCAGTCCATTCTGAAGGAGATCAGCCCTGGGATTTCTTTGGAAGGAATGGTGCTAAAGCTGAAACTCCAGCTGTGAGATGGCTGGATGGCATCACTGACTCGATGGACGTGAGTCTGAGTGAGTTGGTGATAGACAGGGAGGCCTGGCATGCTGCAATTCATGGGGTCACAAAGAGTCGGACACGACTTAGCGACTGATCTGATCTGATCTGATGCTAATCTATGAGGCTTCCCTGGTGGGTCAGACTGTAACGCATCTGCTTGCAATGCGGGAGACCCGGTTTTGATTTCTGGGTCAGGAAGATCCCCTGCAGAAGGAAATGGCAATCCACTCCAGCACTCTTGCCTGGAAAATCCCATGGACGGAGGAGTCTGATAGGCTACAGTCCATGGTGTCGTAAAGAGTCGGACATGACTGAGTGACTTTACTTTCACTTTCATATTAATCTGTACAATGTATTTTAAATCATATCTAAAATTAAGTTAGATCCAACCAGTCCATTCTAAAGGAGATCAGTCCTGGTTGTTCTTTGGAAGGAATGATGCTAAAGCTGAAACTCCAGTACATTGCCCACCTTATTCGAAGAGCTGACTCATCGGAAAAGACTCTGATGCTGTGAGGGATTCTGTGAGGGATTGGGGGCGGGAGGAGAAGGGGACGACAGAGGATGAGATGGCTGAATGGCATCACCGACTGGATGGACGTGAGTTTGAATGAACTCCGGGAGTTGGTGATGGACAGGAAGGCCTGGATTTCCTGGATTCATGGGGTCTCAAAGTGTTGGACAGGACTGAGCGACTGAACTGAACTGAAAGATATGAAATGGATGAAGATTCTATGAACTGATTCGTGCCACAGCACATTTAGAAAAATGGCAATGACAGAATAGGATGGGCAGATTAACACAATTCATTGTAAAAAAAAAAAAATACAATAACTTCAAATTTCATCATAAATGTTGAAAAACAATGGATCCCCAATATAAAATCCAGTGAAAAGTACCAATAAGTAATTTAAAAGAAAATGATTTTATTTTAAAATAATTTTTAATTTAAGTTTATTTATTTTAATTGGAGGCTAATTATTTTACAATATTGTATTGGTTTGCAATAAAATAATTTTTTAAAATATTTATTGAAAGACAGTAAATACATTTGAAAATATGCAACTTTAGTATCAATGAGAAAAACACAGATTAAAAATGGTATTTGTTTATTCAATTATCTTGGTAAAAATTAGTCATACATGATGTTTGTAAATGTAGGATGGTTGCTGCTGCTAAGTCGCTTCAGTTGTGTCCGACTCTGTGGGGCCCCATAGACAGCAGCCCACCAGGCTCCCCATTCCCTGGGATTCTCCAGGCAAGAGTACTGGAGTGGGTTGTCATTTCCTCCTCCAATGCATGAAAGTGAAAAGTGAAAGTGAAGTTGCTCAGTCGTGTCCGACTCTTAGCGACCCCATGGACTGCAGCCTACCAGGCTCCTCTGCCCATGGGATTTTCCAGGCAAGAGTACTGGAGTGGGGTGCCATTGCCTTCTCTGAATGTAGAATGGTAGAATTATGCTTAATACTGGTATATTTGCAAATTGATACAAACTTTTAGAAATGCTCCTTTTTGAGGTGTGTAAAATATATTTAGTGAGACAATTTTGATTCAGGAAACCAGATTTTAGAAATGCATTTTCTTATGAGACAACTGGACCAAAGGCTATCCATTCATGTGTTTATAATTATTAAAATGAAAATATAAATCCCAAATACTTAGCATTAAGAGCTTGGTTAAACATAATTTGTACTTAAATAAAACTGAAGTTTGTAAACATTTTGAAAATGTTGTTATACATTTATTTATAAGAAAAGATACCCACACTTACTTTTTTAGCAAAAATTAGATTAAGAAAAATTATGTTAAATATACCTATATATATGTGTGTATATATATATATACACATACACAAATGAAAATTTAGAGTAAAATAATATTTGCTATCTTTGACATGCTGTAGAATCAGCAGTAGAAAAAGCAGCTGTAGAAAAAGCAGCTTCACTTTTTATACTCCTTTTTATACATTTTTTAAAATTGTTTTGAAAACAAAAAATAAACATTATAGATCAAAAATGAGGAAATAAATACATCAAATATGACAAGTAATATTCTTATTATATACTTAGTTCTTACAGTTATAGAAAGCTACTAATATCTGTGAACTTTCAAAAATATTTATTTATATGAAAAACTGGTATATTCTAGGGGAAACAACAGGAAATAAGTAGTTTTTATCTTCTAGGTGTTCATAATTCGGATTCAAAAGCATTCAGAACATTTTTTGAGCCACTCTAGATTAAACTTTTATTTTCTTCCTTATTGTCACAAGTGTGAAAATAATCATGGTGAAAAAATTATTTACTGTTTTATATTTATATTATTTACTGTTTTTTATTTATATTATGGGCCTCTCAGATCATGCTAATGGTAAAGAATCCCTCTATCAATGAAGGAGACATAAATTCAATCTCTGTGTTGGAAAGATCCCCTGGAGGAGGAAATGGCAACCCACTCCAGTATTTTTGCCTGGAGAATTCCATGGACAGAGGAACCTGGAGGGCTACAGTCCATAGTGTTCCAAAGAGTTGGGCAAAACTGAAGTGACTTAGCACACATTTATGTTGTTATGTATTTCTAAGGTATATGAGAAATTGTTAAATAGTTCTTATTGCTTAAAGGAAATCGGCAACTTTCTATGAATAGAGTAAATTTCCCTGAAGTCAAATTCCAAAGTGAATTTGTTGAATAATGTTTTGTGAAACAGACAAGAAATGGCACTTAGATGATACCATCTATTAGTTTGAAGAAGAAACTAAATATCCTTTGATTGCAAGAGCCATTTTGCAACAATTAGATCAGTTTGGGACATGGAACGTTAGAATAACACTTGCCATTCAGGACAGTGCACCACTCAAAATATGCAAAAGTGACTTTCCAAGATAAACACGTTCCCGATCTGTACACCTTTTGAACAACTTCATACATTTATATTTCTTGAGATGAAGAGTATTTTGAGATATGAATTTCCCCATAATTTTAATTAGTTTGAGACAATCATCTTCCTGTATCTAAATATTGTGAATTAAAGCAATAATGTCACTTCATGGCAAATAGATGGGAAAACAGTTCAAACAGTGGCAGACTTTATTTTGGGGGGCTCCAAAATCACTTCAGATGGTGACTCCAGCCATGAAATTAAAAGATGCTTACTCCTTGGAAGAAAAGTTATGAACAATCTAGGCAGCATATTAAAAAGCAGAGACATTACTTTGCTAAAAAATGTCCGCCTAGTTAAGGGTATGGTTTTTCCAGTAGTCAAGTATGGATGTGAGAGTTGGACTATAAAGAAAGCTAAGCATCAAAGAATTGATGCTTTTTAACTGTGGTTTTGGAGAAGACTCTTGAGAGTCCCTTGAACTGCAAGAAGATCCATCCAGTTCATCCTTAAGCAAATCATTCCTGAATTTTCATTGGAAGGCCTGATGTTGAAGCTGAAACTCCAATACTTTGGCCACCTGATGTGAAGAACTGACTCACTTGAAAAGACCCTGATGCTGGGATAGACTGAAGAGGGGTGGAGAAGGAGACGACAGAGGATGAGATGGTTAGATGGCATCTCTGACTTGAAGGACATGAGTTTGAGTAAACTCTGGAAGTTGTTGATGGACAGGAAGGCCTGGTGTATTTCAGTCCATGGGGTCACAAACAGTCGGACATTACTGAGCGACTGAACTGAACTGAACTGACTGATAGCAATATTAAAGTCAGAAAAAAGTGATAGTAAGGGCTAACCACAGAAATACATACATAATATAGGCAAATGTACCTGCTTACTGTATTCTAATGCCTGAGTTGAATCAAGAGCTTCTATGTATTTTTCAGCAATTTGAACCTACTAATTATTTTAAGTCTGATGCTGTAAAAACAATATTTCATAGGAACCTGGAATGTTAGGTCCATGAATCAAGATAAATTGGATGTGATCAAACAGGAGATGGCAAAAGTAAACATTGACATTTTAGAAATCAGTAAACTAAAATGGACTGGAATGAGTGAATTTAATTCAGATGATCCTTACATCTACTACTGTGGGCAAGAATCTCTTAGAAGAGATAGGGTAGCCCTCATAGTCAGCAAAAGAGTGTTAAGTGCAGTACTTGTGTACAATCTCAAAAACAACAGAAAAATCCCTGTTGGTTTAGAAGACAATTCAGTAACACAGAAATCTAAGTCTACATACCAGTAACTAATGCCAGAGAAGCTGAAGTTGAATGGTTCTAAGAAAACATACAACACTTTCTAGAACTAACACCAAAAAACAATGTCCTTTTCATCATAGGGGACTGGAATGCAAAAGTAGGAAGTCAAGAGATACTTGGAGTAATAGGCAAGTTTGGCCTTGAAGTACAAAATGAAGCAGGGCAAAGGATAAGAAAGTTTTGCAAACAGAACACACTGGTCATAGCAAACACCCCATTCCAACAACACAAGAGATGACTCTACATATGGATATCACCAAATGGTGAATAACAAAATCAGATTGATTATATTCTTCACAGCTGAGGGTGTAGACATCTATACAGTCAACAAAAACAAGACAGGGAGCCTACTGTGGCTCAGGTCATGAACTTCTTATTGCAAAATTCTACATAAATTGAAGCAAGTAGGGCAAACAACTTGACCATTCAGGTATGACCTAAATCAAATCCCTTATGATTATACAGTGTAAAAGACAAATATATTCAAGGGATTAGATCTGATAGACAAAGTACCTGAAGAAGTTTAGACAGAGGTTTGTGACATTGTACAGGAGGTAGTGATGAAGGTCATCCCCAAGAGAAAGAAATGCAGAGAGGCAAAATGGTTGTCTGAAGAAGCCTTACAAACAGCTGAGAAAAGAAAAGACGCTAAAGGCAAAGGAGAAAAGGAAAGATATACCCATTTGAACGCAGAGTTTCAAAGAATAGCAAGGATAGATAAGAAGGACTTCCTCAGGGATCAGTGCAAAGAAATAGAGGAAAACAAAAGAATGGGAAAGACTAGAGAACTCTTCAAGATAATTAGAGATACCAAGGGAATATTTCCTGCAAAGAGGGGCACAATAAAGGACAGAAATGATATGAACTTACAAGAAGCAGAGGATGTTACTAAAAGGTGGCAAGAACACACAAAAGAACTGTACAAAAAAGATCTTCATGACCCAGATTACCACAATGTTATGATCACTCGCCTAGAGTCTGACATCCTGGAATGTGAAGTCAAGTGGGCCTTAGGAAGCATCACTGTGAACAAAGCTATTGGAGGTGATAGAATTCCAGGTGATCTATTTCAAATCCTAAATGATGATTTTGTTAAAGTTCTGCATCCAATATGGCAGCAAATTTGAAAAACTCAGCAGTAGCCACAGAAATGAAAAATGTCAGTTTTCACTGCAATCCCAAAGAAAGGCAATGCCAAAGAATCTTCAAACTACCACACATTTGCACTCATCTCATATGCTGGCAAATATTGCTCAAAATTTTCCAAGCTAGGCTTCAACAGTACATGAACCATGCACTTCCAGATGTTCAAGCTGAATTTAGAAAAGGCAGTCAAACTGGAGATCAAATTGCCTATATCCATTGGGTTATCAAAAAAGGAAGAGAATTCCAGAAAAACATCTACTTCTGTTTTATTGCCTACACTTTGATTGCATGGATCACAATAAACTGTGGAAAATTATTCAAGATATGGGAATACCAGACCACCTGACCTGCCTCCTGAGAAATCTGTATGCAGATCAAAAAGCAACAGTTGGGACCAGATATAGAACAACTGACTGGTTCCAAACTGGAAAAGGAGTACATCAAGGCTGTACATTGGCATCCTGCTTATTTAACCTGTATGCAGAACACATCATGTGAAATGCCAGGCTGGATGAAGTACAAGCTGGAATCAAGACTGCAAGGAGAAACATCAGCAACCTCAAATATGCAGATGACACCATCCTTATGGCAGAAAGTAAAGAGGAACTAAAGAGCCTCTTGATGAAATTGAAAATGGAGAGCAAAAATGCTGGCTTAAACTCAACATTCAAGAAATAAAGATCATGGCATCCAGTCCCATCACTTCATGGCAAATAGATGGGGAAATAATGGCAATATAGTCAGACTTTATTTTTTTGGGCTACAAAATCATTGCAGATGGTGACTGCAGCCATGAAATTAAGACACTTGCTTCTTGGAGGAAAAGCTCTGACCAACCTAGGCAGCATATTAAAAAGCAGAGACATTACTTTTCCCACAAAGGTCTGTCTAGTCAAATCTATGATTTTTCCAGTAGTCATGTATGGATTTGAGTGTTAGACCATGAAGAAAGCCTAGAGCTGAAGAACTGATTCTTTCAAACTGTGGTGTTGTAGAAGACTCTTGAGAGTTGCTTGGACTGCAAGGAGATCAAACCAGTCAACCTTAAAGGAAACCAGTCCTGAATTTTTATTGTAACAACTGATGCTGAAGCTGAATCTCCAATACTTTGGCCACCTGATGCAAATAACTGACTCATTAGAAGAGACCCTGATGCTGGAAAAGATTGAAGGCAGGAGTAGAAGGGAATGACAGAGGATGAGATGGCTTGATGGCATCACCAACTCAATAGACATGAGTTTGAGCAAACTGTGGGAGTTGATGACGGACAGGAAAGCCTGGTGTGATGCAGACCACAGGGTCTCAAACAGTCAGACATGACTGAGCGACTGAACTGAAATGAATTATTTTATGAGATATAATGTTGAAGCAGGAAAAATACTCCTGGAATGAGAAAGAAGTATGAGAGATTCAGTTTTCATGATTGAATAACTGATAAAAATGATCTTAAAAATGCACTTGTTTTAGATTTTTACCTTTTTAGTAATTATGATTTAATTCCTTGTGAAACATGTGAATCTAATGTTTGCACAAAATTAAAATTTCTCTCTTAACTATTTGAAATTTAATTAATTAGCTATCAGTCATCAGTGTTGGTCAAACTTGTCTCTAGAATCTCATTTATGAGATTTCATTTTATATCAAATTTTCAGTTATTTATGAAAATTGCCAGTCTTCACACAAAACTGCAAAGGCAAAGCAGTTCCTTTCCATTCTTTTTCTCTTCTATTCATTAAAAAAAAGAAACAGAAAACAAAAAACCTATCACAGCTGACACATACTACAGCAACTTCTAAACTTATTTTCTCAACTTTTTCACCTTTTGTGCTCTGACAACTCTTCTGCAAATTCCATCAGAATAGATAGAACTACCAAAATTCCTGCTGGGACTCTCCTCACTTCTCCTTATATGTCTATCTAGTTAAGCAGCAAATTTCTCAATAATAGAACCACCTCATGATCTTACAGTGTTCTTTCTCATCACCTGTTGAATATTAAAGAATTTAATATTTTTAGAGGCCTGATGACTCAAAGTTTATCTTAGATTTATTTTGTTTTACATATTTAAAAATATATATTATTCTCTGGGATGATCTATTTGGAATATTATAGAATGAAACTTATCTTTTAAAGTTAAATAATAGAAATGAAAGTTAATGATATCTAAAGGCAAACAAATGCATTTTTCAGATTTTCTGTGCTTTGCAGACTTCATATGCACAAAAATAAATGCCATTTTTACAGTTCAGGTGAAAAATGTAGTTGTTGGAAAATTATATTTCATCTTATGGGTCAATCTCTCAATTAGACATTATATGGAAAAGCAAACTAGCTTTCCCTGAATGGGAGAAAATGGCAAAAGAAAAACATGTTAAAACTATGATTTCATATTCATATTTTATTTTTCACAGTCATACATGACTGTAAATATTTACATAAATATTACATATTTATGTAAATATAAATATATTCTTTACTGTCCTAAAAATAAGAATATATAACATTAGTCTTAACAATTCTTGTTTTTCTTGGGAAACAGGTTCTGTAATATTTAGGATAATAGATCAAAAATCATTAAAGATATCCAATATCAATATTTTAAGAACAGTATAAAATTTAATTTTAAAATATATGAATTCTTTAAATGGAGAATATTTCCTCATCCTTCTTAATGTTCTTGTAGACTTCCTTTTACTCAGGCAAAAAAATATGATCTCAATTTCACATCATCTAGTAGGAGGTTCTCATTTAGTTTAATGCTATTTCATTTATACCAAATATCATCTTTCATTTCATTTATTCTATTATCTCACATACTTGGAAAGGTTTGAATTGCACCTGGCAGATTGTTATAATGTTATATTTTAAGTTCACTATTTATCAGATATCTCATCAGGCAATTCAAGTTCATATTTCCTTGCAGTCAAAACATTAGTGTCAAAAGCCTCTTTAAGAAATTGCTTTCTCTGAGAACATTCTAGCTACATCTCACTTTTCTGAACCAAATGTATAATCTAAGTGTGTCTCCAATTCATAAAAAATATATAAAATTAAATTGTTATGCTGGTAAAACTATAAAGCCCACATCATTTTATATGAAGATATGTAACATTATAAGACCCAGATCATGTATATAAATTTATCTTTCTCAAAGAATTGAATTTCAGCTTTTGAGATATAAGTTCTATAATTACACACAAAAAATAGATTCATCTTTTTAAAAACATATAACTGTTAACACTTATTAACACTTCTAAGTTTTATTAAATATATATGTCAGCCACAAAAATCATCAATGTTACTTTCTATGTTTTTTTTTTCTTTTTTTAAATTTTATTTTATTTTTTAAACTTTACAATATTGTATTAGTTTTGCCAAATATTGAAATGAATCCGTCACAGGTATACCTGTGTTCCCTATCCTGAACCCTCCTCCCTCCCCATACCCTCCCTCTGGGTCGTCCCAGTGCACCAGCCCCAAGCATCCAGTATCGTGCATCGAACCTGGACTGGCGACTCGTTTCATACATGATATTATACATGTTTCAATGCCATTCTTCCAAATCTCCCCACCCCCTCCCTCTCCCACAGAGTCCATAAGACTGATCTATACATTAGTGTCTCTTTTGCTGTCTCGTACAGGGTTATTGTTACCATCTTTCTAAATTCCATATATATGCGTTAGTATACTGTATTGGTGTTTTTCTTTCTGGCTTACTTCACTCTGTATAATAGGTTCCAGTTTCATCCATCTCATTAGAACTGATTCAAATGTATTCTTTTTAATGGCTGAGTAATACTCCATTGTGTATATGTACCACTGCTTTCTTATCCATTCATCTGCTGATGGGCATCTAGGTTGCTTCCATGTCCTGGTTATTATAAACAGTGCTGTGATGAACATTGGGGTACATGTGTCTCTTTCCCTTCTGGTTTCCTCAGTGTGTATGCCCAGCAGTGGGATTGCTGGATCATAAGGCAGTTCTATTTCCAGTTTTTTAAGGAATCTCCACACTGTTCTCCATAGTGGCTGTACTAGTTTGCATTCCCACCAATAGTGTAAGAGGGTTCCCTTTTCTCCACACCCTCTCTAGCATTTATTGCTTGTAGACTTTTGGATTGCAGCCATTCTGACTGGTGTGAAATGGTACCTCATAGTGGTTTTGATTTGCAGTTCTCTGATAATGAGTGATGTTGAGCATCTTTTCATGTGTTTGTTAGCCATCTGTTTGTCTTCTTTGGAGAAATGTCTATTTAGTTCTTTGGCCCATTATAATCATTTGAATTTTATGGATTTAAAAATGCTATCACTAACATTATTTGAGTAAATTTTTATGACACTAGTTTAAAACAAATATACTTATGATTAAATTATAATTCTTAAAATAATATTAATTGTTTGATGATAAGGATATTTTTTAAAGATAGTGGTTTTAAAACATATGCTTTATATTTTCAAAAGAATGATGTTCAAGGAGTGAAAATTTTAACTTGAAAGTTTCTATATCAGACTCCTAAAGGTAGATACTTTACCAAAAATACTGTCCAGGCTATGGAAAATAGCACAAGCTTGATACCAGGTGGGGTATATTGGTTTGTTTTGTTTGTTTAGGGGGAGAACGGAGATATAAGAAAGCTTATTTTGACACAGAAAGGAGGAATCATATCCTCTAATAGGACCTAAAGTGCAGTAATAATTTGACTTCCTTGGCAGTCCAGTGATTAAGACTACAGGCTTTCTCTGCCAAGGGCCCGGGCTGGATTTCTGGTCAGAGAACTAAGATCCTATAAGCCTTGTTGTGTGGACAAAAATGAATGAAGAAATAAAGGATAGATCCAAAGCAGTAATGAGAGACAAAGTAATCAAAGTGTCAAAGCATATGCCTAACTGGTTAGACCTCACTTTCTCTCCCTCTATTCTCTGTGCTCCAGTCACACGAGTTGCACTTCTCACATGCACCAGAAACACTCTCATATCAGTGCTTTTGTGCTTTCCCTGAAAGTGCCTCAGTCTGCTATGAAGCCTCTTCCTTACTTGCATTCACTATTGCACCCTGGATTATTTAACATATCAGGTGCTCCATAGCTACCTGTTCAAATGGTAAATGACTTGTCTCAAAATCACATCTAGAATGAAATTGAAATTTAGACCCCTTAAAACTGAATTCCTCTGCTGAGTTTATGATTAACCTCTCCATCTCCATCTTTACTCCCTTGCTTTTCCTGAACCTGTTCCCTTCGAGATTGAGGACTATTAAAGAAATGGGGAGGATGATTGAAACCATATGTAAGTCCCTGTGCCCCTGTTTGAAGTTAAAGCTTTTGCTTTAATCTCCCTGGCCTCCAATGAGTCTCTGAAGGGTGGTTCAAGAATAAACTATTAGGAAATAAAAATATGTTGAAACAAAGAAAAGCTGGTGGATTAGGAAACTGGAAACAATTTAGACTACAAACCTGCCACGTAGAGTCACTGAACACCCAGTTACCTGAAAGATATAGATAAAATTCAGGCACACATTCCCTATGTTGTTTTTACAGGAAGCAGTTCCCAACCAGATGAAAACTGTGGACCGCAAGCACGTAGGCCCTAGGCCAGAAACATGAAATCAGAAAGTTGATTTTGCTTTTAACTTCACATTGATGCCAACCAAACAGAACTGTGCAAGAGTTGATCACACACCCTGCAACCCCTTCCTTTATACTATCTTTAAAATCTCTTTCCTGAAAGCCTTCAGAAAATTCAAGTGTTTTGATCATGAAGTGCTTGTTCTCCTTGCCTGGTGCCTGCAATAAATGCTGTGCTTTCCTTCAGCACAACCCGGTCTATGTAGCAGGACTTTATTATGCATGACAGAGTGGATCTAAAGTTGTGTTTGCTAACAGAATCAGGGCCAAACCAGATCTGTCTGTTTGTCTGAGAAGACACTTTTTTTTTTTTTTTTGCTTGGAAAGATTGCCAACATTTCCTAGTGCCTCAAATGTTGTTTCTCCCCTCCTCAGAGAAGTAACTGTGGTAAGACTAGGTTGCAGAAATTAATAGTTTATTGACAGTAATCCTAGAGAGCAGGATTATGAGGCAAGGAAGACAGAAAACCTAAAGTCAGTCTAACCTCACAGAAACAAATCCCCCAAAGTTGTGAAAATCTGCAAAGGTCCCAGAGATGTGTGCGGACACCAGGAGGTGCCTGTTACATCTTCCTCACTATCTGGAAGGAGAAGGCAATGGCACCCCACTCCAGTACTCTTGCCTGGAAAATCCCATGGATGGAGGACCCTGGTAGGCTGCAGTCCATGGGGTCGCTAAGAGTCGGACACGACTGAGTGACTTCACTTTCACTTTTCACTTTCATGCATTGGAGAAGGAAATGGCAACCCACTCCAGTGTTCTTGCCTGGAGAATCCCAGGGACGGGGGAGCCTGGTGGGCTGCTGTCTATGGGGTCGCACAGACTCGGACACGACTGAAGTGATTCAGCAGCAGCAGCATTATCTGGATACATTTCATGTCTTACAGTTGCCCTATAGAAATCTACAGAGAACTTTATTTTCTGTAGATTACAGCATTCTATAGTTATAAATGTAAATTTTTAATTTTTTAAACCCTGTTTTTAAAACTATGACATACTGTTATTCTTTCTTTATGGATTAACAAAAAAAATTCTTATCATTTGAATTCAATAAGTTTTATCCAGGCCATGGATATGTGGATAAACAATCTTGGACAAATTTGACACATTTATTTGTTACTTCCAATGAAAATCAAATTCAGTCATTAATATTTAGCTTCTTGAATCAATGTCATATTTATTTACTAAGTTTCTACTCTGTGTTAGTCATTGTGCTAAACCCTATGCTAAACCCTACCATTAAACAGGCAATAGTTAGATTCCCAAGGAAATTCAGAGCCTACAAAACTATTCCTCATACCTCAGAATCTGTTTGATATACACATACATACATCAGATTTGCAGGTTCAGCTTCATTTACCTAAACCTGAAGAGGCACAGGGATTATTTACATTTATTATTGCCAGTCCCCAGCAATGTGATCTGAAGAAGTCCAAGTGCAGAGGAGGATGTAGATATAAATTTTGTTTAATTATTTAGATATATTTTATGTTTATATTTTCCTATTATGATAATTTTAAAAGTGTTCAGAGCTATAAATTCCAGACCTTCTACTTCTGTATCTCTCAAGAGGCCCATTTTCCATTGTTAGTTTCATAATCCATGTGCTGTTAATATAGGAGAGCACAGTACATAGAAAGTAAATAAAATAAATCCTTCCATTCACATGTCCCATACCATCTCCGTAACTGACATTATGTTAAATCAAAATAAATTAATTGCATTTTATGTTAAACTTCTATAACTTTTCTAGTTTTGGTAACACATTAATTTTCACTAACTATTATGATGGCTTCAATATTCATCTTCCTGTGATCAAAGTCAATTCCAATCCTGCTATTTACTCACAAGCATACTAATTACTTTTTTAAATACCATGCTTATAATAATAAAAATATCACTCAGTGTAATTTATCCTTTTTCCTAGCAAAAAGCTCATTAGCAAGCTTAGGACTCAATAATGTTAATATTCCCAAGATGACTGATACAAAAGATTCATTATCTTTAAGCTACACTGGAATCATTGAACTGAATCATTTTATATCATTACAATTATCTTTCCAGAAATGTACTCATATAAATTTAACTAAATGCTTAAGTGGTCTATTGACCCAAAGGACCCTGTTGGTTTCTGACTTGATAATTTAATATACTAATGCCCAGGAAATAATGCATACATTTTTATTGCAAAGTTTTCCCTGTTCTCTTTTGAATCAGATAGTTATGTGGGTATAATTAGAATTTTGAAGGTAAAAAAATGCTTCTGTTCTTGGTTTCTCTTTATCTTTATGTATCTCCTTCACTTATTATTATCAAGAATGGAGAATATTCAAAGTACATAAGTTCATCTTCTATGTAATTGCAATTTAACACTTTAAGCAGAACACTTTCTACCAGTTTTGATGAAACTCTTTGTACAGAAAGCATTACATGGATTATTTGAAAACATATTAATTTAAAGTTCATTTCCAATTGTTTACTCTAACACATGTATGTTAGGAAGACTATTTACTAAGTTTCTCCTTTTAAGTTTTATATTCATTTTTCTTCACATTGGGAAATTCCTTTAAGTCTTAGTCAGAGCAAGCAGGAAATACTGTTTTAAAAGTTTCAGCATTAGATTGAATTTATTGTAAAAATTACATTGATTGATCTGTTGAAATTCCCTGTTTAAATGTATGAGATTGTGAGAGCATGGACTTATCAATTTATCATGGATTCCTGTTGCTCCAGAGCAGTGTTTCTCCACATTGCTGCACACAGAAATTTCCCATAGACCTCTAAAAATATCAATATATGGACCTCACACTCAGCAATTCTGAGTTATTTAGGGTTTTGCTACTCATCAGTGTTTTGAAAACTCACCAAGTGTTTCAAAAGTGAAACCAAGAACAATCGATGGTCAAGAAATTTATGAAAAGAACTCAGGTTTCCTGCATTTCAGGCAGATTCCTTATCTTCTGATAAAGAAACCCATGAAAATAATTCTATAATCTAAACAAATTCAAACTAAGCATTTTCTTTATATTTGTTACACTTATTATTAATTCATTCTAGTGATGCAGGAAACCTTGTAGTCATAAATAAAACACTTGATAAAAGCCCTAAGTTAATTATTTTAATAATTTCACTGATAAGCTCAAAAATAAATACTCACATTGGTATAAAGTATACCAAATTATTTAGGTACATCTTTCCAGAATTATAAACAGCCAAATACAGTTTTATGGCTTCCCTGGTAACTGAGGCTGTAAAGAATCTTCCTGCAATGCAGGAGTCCTGGGTTTGATCCTTGGGTTGGGAGAAGGACATGGAGAAGGCAATGGCAACCCACTCCAGTACTCTTGCCTGGAATATCCCATGGACAGAGGAGCCTGCTAGGCTGCAGTCCATGGGGTCGCTAAAAGTAGGACACGACTGAGCGACTTCACTTTCACTTTTTACTTTCATGGATTGGAGAAGGAAATGGCAACCCACTCCAATGTTCTTGCCTGGAGAATCTCAGGGAACAGGGAGCCTGGTGGGCTGCCGTCTAAGGGGTCGCAGAGAGTCGAACACGACTGAAGCGACTTGGCAGCAGCAGCAGCAACTCTTTGCGATCCAATGGACGGTAGCCTGTGAGGCGCCTCTGTCCATGGAATTCTCCAGGCAACAATACTGCAGTGGGTTGCTATGCCCTGCTCCAGGGGATCCTTCGGACCCAGGAATCAAATCTGGGTCTCCCATATTGTAGGCAGATTCTTTACCATCTGCATCACCAGGGAAGCCCAAACATCCCTTCCTCTCCTTAAATGAAATATATCCCTAAGCAGTTTGGTTTAGGAGCAGGGATAACTTTGAGCAAATTGTTTTAAGCCATTTACTTCTCTCATAATTTTCATTTTCTTAACTTTATTCTGAGTATAATTGTGCATATAAGATATTGATTAAGGTTTTTGAAGTGTAAATACAATAAATCAGCAGCATGTGGCATGCAATAGATTTTTAAAGTATTAGAATTAATATATTTGTTGAATTAATTCATTTCATTATTTAATAAGATGACTTATCAAAGGATGGGGCAGGAGATCTAGGTGAATTCTTTTCAGGAATATTTTTCAAGTGATCTTGTCAATAATTGATCCTTTGCTATAGTGATTATAAGCATTTTAAAAGGGGGAAAATCCTTGATGTTGGAAATTTGCATTTGAAACATTATTTTAACTCTGGCACAGTTGAGTGAGATCATTTTTAAGCAGGAAAGTGAGAAAGAACTAAAGTCAAGAAGATTCTGTCTGTGAATATTGGCAGGAATTCAAGTAAATGATCTGATTGCTAGTCAAACAGAATTTATTTAAATCTGTTCAAGTAAAATAGGTTCGCAAGATTTAGGGTAGTAGAATATTGATCCTATAAAATAATGAGAAAAGTTTCTTTGACTTTAAGTCATATGAGCAACAGAATGTAAGGATCCTGGCACTTTTGTTTCTCAATTAAATACTTATTATTATTATTTTTATACAGATGCTGATAAAATGATTGAAAAAATCACTACCTTGGCCCCCACCTAATACATGATATATTTCCACTTATAATTTGATTTGTACTTTCATATCTTCAAACATAATTTTTGATGTTTGTTTATATGGATTATGGTTATAAGCAATGTATTTCATTAGACTATGAAATAAAGGAATCTAGACTAATGGAGTCATTAATGGAGTCAGTAACTTTCACAGACTTTTCTGACTTAGAAAACTAAAAACAATAATTTAGTCACTGAAGATAACTTGGTGCCCATAATTAGGGCAAATTCATTTATTACCAAATTGTCAGTCCCATAGGCTATAAGTTGAGACGTTTTAAAATATTTTCTTATTTCAGTTTCCATTGTTTTTAGGTTTATCTCACAGAGATTACCTTCAATTTTAATCATTATCTGCAATATTACCTAA
This sequence comes from Bison bison bison, assembly GCF_000754665.1. Taxonomy (NCBI): domain Eukaryota; kingdom Metazoa; phylum Chordata; class Mammalia; order Artiodactyla; family Bovidae; genus Bison; species Bison bison. Next base: position 178,048 of record NW_011494524.1, read on the forward strand.
CTGTGCCTTATGACTTGTTTTTGAAAATACGTACTTTAAAAACAGGTGCTGCTGCTGCTGCTAAGTCGCTTCAGTCGTGTCTGACTCTGTGCGACCCCATAGACGGCAGCCCACCAGGCTCCTCCGTCCATGGGATTTTCCAGGCAAGAGTACTGGAGTGGGGTGCCATTGCCTTCTCCTAAAAACAGATGGTAAGATGCTAAAAAGTTAGACTACAAAGCAAAAAATTGTTCTAGGTACAACTTCACTTAAATACACAGGAGTATCTAAAAATCGAATTCCAGTCTAATTAATGAAGCTTCTTGTCTGGAGTTGAAGACTCCTTTCTTTTAATGCTGTATATTTGGTGAAAATGAAAAGACCCTGATGCTGGTAATCATTGAAGGTGGGAGGAGAAGGGGATGCCAGAGGACGAGACAATTGGATGGCATCACCAACTCAATGGACAAGCTCCCGGACAGGGAAGCCTGGCGTACTCCAGCCCATGGGGTCGCAAAAAGTCGGATAGGACTAAACGACTGAACTGAACTAATGGTGAAAATGACAATGCATAAAAAAATTATAGAAAAGCTTGCAAACTTGCAGCATCTATACCTGTGAAAACATCTAGAATTACCTGTATTAGCAAATTGTATGAGGTAGATGAAGTCCAGTGACTGTAATGACTCGCCCAAAGCCCTAGGAAGCCAAGTTCTGCATAGAGGATCGTTAATTGCCTCAGCACATGTGTGCATCTGTAATGAAGTGCATAAAAATGAACTGGGTGTACTCCGAATGTAACTGGGGTTTATTCTTTTTGATAAGAAAAACATTAATATGATTAGAAAGCGACTGCATCAATTGTAGCAAATACAACAGTGTTTATTTTTGATCTGTCATCAACTCTTAGTGGCAAAATGGTTAATGAAATATCATCAGCACATTCATATGCCACTTACATACAATATACAAATATTTAAGCATTCTGTACTAGTCATTAAAGATTATCCAGCAAGATTTTATACAATTATGCATATGCACACATAGGCATGCATCCTTGAAAGAGAGAAGAGAGAGAAACACATTGCTCTTTACGCACATACACTAGATCCCTCTCTACTGTGCAGAATCATAAACAAAACTCTAAATACACCAAAGATGAAACTTAATCATTTTACTAGTTATTTCAAAACCTTGAAAATGTTGCTTAGCAACTAGATTGCAAGTAGTTTGTATCATTGAATTCAATTAATTGCTTAAAAATAAGTGCTGTAAAACACGTTGGTTCTTCATTTTAATTTCATCTCTACATTATTGACTAATACTTTGAACTAAAATTGAAGTTACTTTCTAGTTTTTATCTCTTGCACAATACTAGCAAGTATTAGGTGTGAAATGAATATTGATCAGTTGAAATGAACTGAGGATAAAAAACAAATGGGCTTCCCTGATAGCTCAGCTGATAAAGAATCCACCTGTAATGCAGGAGACTTGGGTTAGATCCCGGGGCTGGGAAGATCCCCTGGAGAAGGGAAAGGCTGCCCACTCCAGTATTCTGGTCTGGAGAATTCCATGGACTGTATAGTCCATGGGGTCGCAGAGAGTTGGACGTGACTGAGCGACTTTCACTTTCACTGAGAAAAATAATTTATTCCATTTTTAATATTCAAAACTGTGATTAAATATTTACAGAAAATGTGTGTATATATATATATGTGTGTGTGTATAAATAGCATTATGTATGTAAACACAAAGTTAATCAGTATTTGCTCTGCTGTATTGTTTACTGTTTGGGGAATAATAATGATGATATTATAGGAAGATCTGATGTCTCAGCAGGTACAGAATCTGCCTGTAATGCAAGAGACACAGGAGATAAGGGTTTGATCCCTGGGTTGAGAAGATTTCCTGGAGAAGGAAATGGTAAACCAGTTCAGTATTCTTGCCTGAAAAATCCCACAGACAGAGGAGCCTGGTGGGCTACAGTCCATGGGGTCACAAAAGAGGTGAACTCAACTGAGCAGGCAAGCACAAACCAATGATGATACTTACATTTTTTTTTTTAAATTACATTTCTCATAGATCAGGTGTTTTCATTTATTTTTAAAAACCTATTTGTCCCCTAAGTCATCTCTGTAAGAATTCTCTGATATGGTTACTTAAAGAAAAATGTTGTAACATACTATGAACAGAAATTAATTTCACATAAACTCTTTTGATTTAAAAAAGACAATATCTAGAATAGTATCAAGTATTAAGATTTACTTATAAGATTTTTTTCTATTTTTAAGTACTTTTATGAAATTGTATCATAGTGTAATAAAAAGTTAATATCTAATTTAAGAAGTCAGATTTTATTCTGCATTTATCCTGCATGTTTTTTGTTTTTATAATGCAATAGCAATTTTTCTAGTGTTAATAGTCATGTGAAGTGTTTCTATTCTCTGAGTTTATTCACTAATTTATTCTGATGTTTTGGTCTTTTGAATTATTTATTCAGTCTCTAGAAATTCATTACTCTTGCAAATAATTGGAGCTCTATTTAAGGCAATTGATGTGTTAATCAGACTTGTTTGCTTCAAATAATAAAGCTACAAGTTAAACCAATTTTGAGACTAATTTTGCCAAGAGTCAGAGGCATTATTTGCCTCTATGTTTCAACAAATGTCTTCATTAAAAAAAAAGAAATAAATAATTACCTTATTTCACTTGTCTATTTAAAATAATTCAGTATTGAGCATGTACAAAAACATTGAAACAAAAAACTAACTGTATACAGTTACAAGAAATTATTTCTAATATTAGGATTTTTTAATGGAAAGAGAAAATTTTACATATGCTTTGATCTTTGGTTTAGGTGATACTGAGTAACTCTAATGAGGTTAGTTGACAGATATTTATTGAGTATCAATAAATATTGAACATCAACCTTAAATAATTTGCCTGTAGAGAAAAATTCAGTATTTTTTTCTCACTTTTACAATTCATTAATACTTATTTCCTGAATGCAAGAGTTGCTTTTCCTTTGGTTCTGAAGGTGAGGCAATAGTTGTTATATTTGCAGTGTTTGCCTGAGAGATCAGTACAATCTGACTCTCTGCAACCCCATGGACTGTAGCCCATCAGGATCCTCTGTCCTTGGAACTTTCCAAGCAAGAATACAGGAGTCGGTTGCCATTTCCTTCTCCAATATTTGTTGTATTGAAAGAATGTCATCAATGCTGTCTTTTGTTTGTGCTTTTACTTTCATTAATATTTATTAGGGTATAATTTATTTACAGTGTTGTGCTAGTTTCTATTGTACAACAAAGTGAGTCATCCATATGCATGCATGCATCCCCTCTCCCTGGGTTTCCTTCCCATTTATGTCACCACAGAACACTGAGTAGAGGTCCTGATTTAAGCTGACAGATAAAAAGTGGATAGGATTTAAGGTTGATGGATAATAAAATTCTCCTTTAAGTGATGCTTTCCTTAATTTTTCTTTTCTGGTAGAATAAACTTTACTTGCAAAAAAAAAAAAAAGAATTTTTTGTCTTTGCAGTCATAGAAAATTTAATATATATGTTGTTTTCATTATTGTAATTTGCGTCATTTTCCTACTATTGTTATGGACTAAATAAATTGGTAGTTTTCCAACTAAAACAAATAAATAAATATTGAACATCAAACCAAAATGTTGGCTTGGGAAAAAGGAAAAACTTTTACTTTTAACCTGTTCAGTTTAGTTGAGCTCAGTTGCTCAGTCGTGTCCGACTCTTTGCAACCCCATGAATGGCAGCATGCCAGGCCTCCCTGTCCATCACCAACTCCCGGAGTTTACCCAAACTCATGTGCATCAAGTCAGTCGGTGATGCCATCCAGCCATCTCATCGTCTGTTGTCCCCTTCTCCTCCTGCCCCCAATCCCTCCCAGCATCAGAGTCTTTTCCAATGAGTCAACTCTTCGAATGAGGTGACCAAAATATTGGAGTTTCAGCCTCAGCATCAATCGTTCCAATGAACACCCAGGACTGTCTCCTTTAGGATGGACTGGTTGGATGTCCTTGCAGTCCAAGGGACTCTCAAGAGTCTTCTCCAACAACACAGTTCAAAAGCATCAATTCTTTGGCCCTCAGCTTTCTTCACAGTCCAACTCTCACATCCATACATGACCACTGGAAAAACCATAGACTTGACTAAATGGACCTTTGTTGGCAAAGTAATATCTCTGCTTTTTAATATGCTATCTAGGTTGGTCATAGCTTTCCTTCCAAGGAGTAAGTGTCTTTTAATTTCGTGGCTGCAATCACCATCTGCAGTGATTTTGAATGTATTTAATATTAATTGACCAGACTAATAATATAAGTTAAGAACTTAATGAATGAACCCATTAAATTTTTTATAAGTGATTTAAAATTTAGCTTCCTGATAACATTAAGAATGTAAAAATCTAAAAATAGAGTTACCATATGATACTGCAATCCCACCTCTGGGCATATAGCTGGACAAAACTCTAATTTGAAAAGGTACAGACTCACACACATACAATACAAAGTTATGGTTCTCAAACGGGAAAGAGGGGATGACTTAGGAGTTTGGGACTGACAGATACATGCTGCTGCTGCTGCTGCTAAGTCGCGTCAGTCATGTCCGACTCTGTGCGACCCCGTAGACGGGAGCCCACTAGGCTCCCCGGTCCCTGGGATTCTCCAGGCAAGAACACTGGAGTGGGTTGCCATTTCCTTCTCCAATGCATGAAAGGGAAAATTGAAAGTGAAGTCACTCAGTTGTGTCCGACTCCTAGCGACCCCAGGGACTGCAGTGCACCAGGCTCCTTGGTCCATGGCATTTTCCAGGCAAGAGTACTGGAGTGAGGTGCCATTGCCTTCTCCAGATACATGCTACTATGTATTAAATAAACAAACAACAAAGATATTTTGTAATAACCTACAATGGAAAATAATCTGAGAAATATTCTTCAGTCATATTAATATATATATACACATACATATGACAAACTGTGTACCTGAAACATCATAAATCATTTAAACTTCAATACAAAGCAGGCAGAATTAAGACAAAACTTGTTGTTATTATTTTTAAGAAACTTTCCTAGCACACCTCCATTGGGAAAAAGATCTTTAAGAAACCTGAATTTAAATTAGATAAAGTTAGCAAGGCATATCCTGCATAAGATTGTAATCTATTATTTAAAATTTTCATTTTAAAATATTTCCTTAGTGTGTCTCCTTTTCTGAATTTTAATATTATGAGTCACCAAAATACAGATCATGATAGGACTGCAGGACCGAAGCTGACTGACCCACCAGATATTTGTCAAGCTGCAGTTTTATGTTGTCGTTTTCCTCCCCTTGTGGCAAATATTGTTGCAAGTTATAGAAGGGACATAAAGAAAGCAAGCAGTTCCCAAGCCTCCAGGCAGAAGAGAGAAAGAGGACTATAAATATAACTGAACAACTTTTAAGGTTTATATCAGCAGTAAAGGGATGTCTACACTGAGATGAGAATGAGGCGGAATCAATGTTCTTCCAGGTGACACTGGCCGCATTTTGCATCTTCCCAGTGGTTAGCTGGATCTGCTGTTTCCTTCTCAATGGTTGGAAGCAGAGAGAGTCTTTGCAGATGAGATATTCATTTTGACTTTTTTTCCCCTTCATTTATACAGGTCACACTGAATACATTCATCCTGCAATAAGTTACTTGTAAGTAAGGTGAAAACTAAAATCATCTTGAATATGTTAGCTTTTATTTACTTTCCTCACTTAGAGATTTCAAAATGACTTTTGCTGTTATATTAAGTTGTCCTTAGGAGCATCTCATATTATAAATTACTATGTGATAAAAATGGTGATAGGAGCTGCCTTTAAGTTCCCAAATATATGCATTATTTCAATGATTATTTTTACTTATTTAGGTTCTATACAAATGTTTTATGAGACAGTGATGTCAGATTTATCTTTCCTTGAAATGCTAAAAACGAATATTTAGGATGCCTGATTTGAGTTATTGTACTGAAGAGAAATGCACTGTAAGATAGTTTCAGACTTATTGACATCATGGGTTAGTTGCAAAGGAGAATACACATTTTTAAGCATTAAAAAATTTAACTTTAATATGCATTAGCATGTAAATGAAATTAAAGGGCATGCAAATTAAGTATGACTATTTAATAAAATCATATCACAAAGCAGTAAATTACTATATAAAGAGAACAGAGATGATGATAAGAAAAACAAAAATGATCCAATGAGAAAATATGAAAATATAATGAACTATATGTTCATAAAAGAAGATATAGAAAAGCTGAATAGTATGTGAAAATAAGTTTAATGCCATTAATAAGGAAGAAGTAAGTTAATTATGAAATATAATTTTCCTTATCAAATTTCCAAATATTTATGAAATATGTTAATAATATGCAGATAGCAGTTTGGTGAGAAATGTGATCTCAACTTATTGCCGATACATTTGCTTTTTTGTTTGTCTTTTGGCCAAAAAAGATTTCATTTATTTCTAAATTATTGCATGGTTTTCAGTACATTCAAGGTAAAGAATAAACAGTACAAATACAAATTTCAGTGTGAGAAATCAAAAGTAAAGCAAATGCATTCATGTTCCCAAATATTTAGTAATTGTGTTATATACCTATTCATATTAAGGTGAACATATATTTGATAGATTAAAATACACAAGAGAAAATAATTTCTTTAATAGACTCTCATGATATATAAAGAAGTTTTAAAGAAACTATCTTTCAAGCTTCTGTTGCAGTTTGAAATGGGACTACTTAATGAATTTTCTTACCAGTTAGGAATAACAGTTCTGTTCTAATACTTTGGCTGTGGGATGAGGTTTAGACTATAAAACTGGACAGGAGAACCACCTGAGTGCTGGGCCCAGGAACTGGTGTAGCTGATCATCCATAACCCCTCTCTGACAATACAGCTTGCTCTTCGCTTTTCATGAGAACAGGCAAAAGGACAAAGGCCGGCTGAGTCATTGTCAAGGAGGAAACAATATGAGAAATTGTTTGTAGTTGTATTACTACTTGAAAATTAATCACCTTAATGTTTAAGTCTCTTATCTGTAAATTGGTATTTATACCTTGAAACCAGTCACCTCACAATTTAATGCAGATATTTCAGATGCCTCCATAGCTCAAAAAACTTGGGCAATTTTTCAACAGCTACTTGGAATGAATCCATTTGTTTCTGAACATAATAGACAGGTATGGCTTTGATGAAGTCACACTTACGTTTTCTTAGTACAATGCTGATGAATCCAGAAGTGAGTCTGGCACATGATAGGCATTCAATAAATTTCTTTTAAAGAATAATTGGAGGGAGAAGGCATTTTGGTGTCAAATAAGTATCTAATTAAATACACTTAATCAGTTTAGGTTCTTGAATCAATTCATAGTTAACCAAATGTGCAATTATTTGTGAATTAAAAGTAACATATGTGAATTTCTGAAAATATGCCTAGTACACAGTAGACATTCATTGAACAATGAATAATGCATTCAATTTACTTCTAAAGTAGAATGGAACAAAGGATGGCTAATATCCTTATCAATTTCTTCTATCAATAAACATAATTCACCTTTCTTGAACATAAGTTCATATGGACCAAGAAGCAAGAGAGTAAAAACTGGGAAGAATATCTTACAGTCTATAACTGATGCTTGCTATTTTTAGGATAATAATTATAGATAAATGAGTGAGATAAATGAATGATATTATAGATAGATATTCTAATAGGAAAATATATCAAAACAAAATCAATATCTAATTCAATACCTCATAGTACAGTTTAGGAACTAAAGAAAATATTATTTTAAATATTATGATATCAGGCATAGAAGTGGGGCAGGTATGTAGATATCTCAAACTCATGCAAGAGCAATGAGAGTTCCTCTGAGCATTTCTGTCAGTAAGTGTAATATGTTTTAAGTCCACACTCTGTATTACAGGGTGATAAGTATTGGGATAGTCAAGAGTTGGTTTTCTTAATTTTCACCCCCTGATGTGATAAATATGTTACACTGTGAATGTTACCTTATGTGGGAAACAAATTTTATATATATGATTAACGGTTTGGACCTGAAGATGGTAAGATTATCATGAATTGTCTACGTGGTACCATTTAACCACTGTGTGTGCTTAATTGTTTAATCCTGTCCAACTCTTTGTAACCTCATGGACTGTAGCCTGCCAGGCTCCTCTGTCCATGGGGATTCTCCAAGCAAGAATACTTGCCATACCCTTCTCCAGGCGATCTTCTCAACCTGGAAATTGAACCCAGGTCTTTTGCATTGCAGGCAGATACTTTACTGTCTGAGCCACCAGGGAAGCCCAAGAGTGCTGGAGTGGGTAGCCTATCCCTTCTCCAGGGGATCTTCTTGACCCAGGAATCGAACCGGAGTCTCCTGAATTGCAGGCATATTCTTTAACAACTGAGCTACCATGTAAGCCCACTATTTAATTACTTAAACCCTTAAAAAATTCTAAAAAAAAAAAAAAAATTCTAAATAAAGTAAAAATATTCCATGGAAAAGGGGGAGGAGGAGAGATTCAAGTCTGAGAAGGTTTTAACCTTATGTTACTGGTTTTGAATAGGCAATGGGTCATGAGTCAAGGAATTTAGGCAGCCCCAGAAATCAAGAGCAACCCACTTACAAGCAGTCAGAAAAGAAAGTCCTCAGTTTCACAGCACAATGGATTGAAGTTGGCTTCAATCTGAATAAACAGGGAAACAGACACCCCAGGGAAACAGACCCTCCTGCCAACACCCTGGCTTCAACCCTGGCAGACTGAAAGAGAGTCTGGGCCCATCTAACTTCAGACCTTGTTAAAGCTGTAGGATAAGAAATGTGCCACTTTATGCCACTAAATTTGTGGTGATTTCTTGTGGCAGAAACAGGAAACTAACACAGGCATAATGGAAAATTCAGAAGTACACATTTTTTTCTCCTTTTGTTTGCTTTCTGTCAGATCATTTCAATGAAACAAGAGAAACATGTTTAATCTTGTGACTTTTCTTAGTTAAATAAGGAAAACTCTGCTGTGAATATGTTAATATACTACCACATATTTTAAGCAAAAGGAGTTGTAAAATATTCTCATATAATTAGAACATAAATATTTCACATTTTTAAGTTGACTGTTTAAATCCAATTTAAAGTTTGATGTAAGTTTCTGAAGTTTAAATGCAATTGCTTATATGCTAGATAAGAATTTACATCACTAATTAGTTGAATCTATTTTCATTTTTTCTTAAATTTGAAATTCTGCTGACAGTCATTTCCATCTAACTCTAAAAGCATTAAAAAAGAAGACTTTCCCTAAAAGAAAATTCATAATATAGTCCTTAAAGTTAACTGTGGTTATTATCAATTTAAAATTGTACTTAGAATTCTACATTGCAGTAATCATTTGCAAAGATAATAATATGTGTCAGTTATAAAGAAGATGTTTATTGAACTTTCTTGAGAATATCCTAAAATTATTATTTGAATCTCTTTATTACAGACTTGTCAAACACAGCTTCCAGATAACAGCTGGGTGTCCATTTAGCAACCATTTTCAAAGTCACCGAGGCCTGTGCAATACCTGGCTGTACCAAGGGGGTTTCACATGTGTCATGTCACATACATTTTTTGTACTTTCTAAAACCATGATGCAAGACATTTATATGACAAGTTGCTTAATTCTGGGAGATTATATGGTCCAAGATCTAACAACAGTTTTCTGGTTCTATTATTTGCTGTTCAGGTTAACAAGTAATCAAATCCTTTTGGGATTCCTATTTGTGGTTCAGACATTGTTGCTTTTTCAAAATTAAAGCAGTTCCACTGCCTACAGTTGGGATGTATTCTAAGGACAGATCATACTCCTTTCTTTCTTTCTTTCTTTTTTTTTGTTATCTCCTGTATGCTTCCAGTAGTTTCATGTTGCTTGAAGGTCTAGAATGTTCAAAAGCCTAATCAGTGTACTACAGGATTCACAGGGATCATCCCAAGAGTAAGACTCCAGGTGGGAAGAGAGAGAGTAAATAATCAGAAACTTAATCCACTACCCATGTGCTTGACTCAGGGGTAGAATGGATCCTCTGGCCAGAGAAATTCAGTATTTATTTAAAGCCGCCACAGGCCAGGGATCAGTTCAGTTCAGTCACTCAGTCGTGTCCGACTCTTTGCAACCCCATGAATTGCAGCACGCAAGGCCTCCCTGTCCATCACCCAATCCCGGAGTTCACCCAGACTCACGTTCATTGAGTCAGTGATGCCATCCAGCCATCTCATCCTCTGTCGTCCCCTTCTCCTCCTGCCCCCAATCCCTCCCAGCATCAGAGTCTTTTCCAATGAGTCAACTCTTCGCATGAGGTGGCCAAAATATTGGAGTTTCAGCTTTAGCATCATTCCTTCCAAAGAAATCCCAGGGCTGATCTCCTTCAGAATGGACTGGTTGGATCTCCTTGCAGTCCAAGGGACTCTCAAGAGTCTTCTCCAACACCACAGTTCAAAAGCATCAATGCTTCGGCACTCAGTTTTCTTCACAGTCCAACTCTCACATCCATGCATGACCAGGGATACATAGACCTTAATATGGATTAAATTAATGATGCAGAACAGGAATGGAGTGATGAGAACAGGAGTTAGCAAAAGTGGGGAAAGAGTAATTTAGAAAATTATACATATAAGATACAATAACAAGTATCTCACCCTGAAGATGGAGTGAACAATAATAGTAAGAACAAGATTAGCTACATGCTGAATCATTTAAAAAAGTTTTAATCTTTTCCTGGAATCATGAAAAAGAATTAGGAACTTCCCTGGTAGGATAGTGGTTAAGAATCTACTGGCCAGTTCAGGATTCATGGGTTTGATCCCTGGTCCGGGAAGATCTCACATGCTACAGAGCAACTAAGCCATGGTCCACAACTACTGAGCCTGCATGCTATTGAGCACTGAAGTCTGTTTGCCTAGAACCTGTGCTCTGCAACAGAAGAAGCCAATACAATGAGAAGCCCATTCACTGCCAAGAGGAGTATCCCCTTTCTCCACAACTAGAGAAGTCTTGCGTGCAACAATGAAGGAGTAGAACAACCACAAATAAATAAATGAAATAAATAAATGAAATAAATTTTTCTTTTTTTTAAAAGATATATCTTTAAGGGAGTTGTTCCGTTAAACCTCTACCGCTCTGAATCTCTGTGACTATATGAGAATTACAATGACCCAAATTTTCTGAAAATGTGAAAAAGGTTAAAAAAATAAAAACCTGCACAAACTCAAGAGAAAGCAAATTTTCATATCCTCTGTTCTGATGTAGTCTGAAAGGATGAAAAACAAAACAAAACAAAAAAAGAACTCCCTGAAGTCAAATCCAAAGCATGAAGAAAAATGTATGTGGTTGCTGATGCTGGGAAATGGAATCAGGCTCTGATCAAGGAAACATATGAGCCCCAGTTTAAGGGCCCCCTCACAACTTTAGCACATGTGGATATTGCAGTTATTTCTGACCAATGACTTTTATGTCTCCTGTTCTTATTTCATGCATTCATGGTGGTTTTCCAGTGTCTCCTTCACCATTCACTATTTGGTAAGGAATGTGTATCATTGATCTCTAATCAAGAGAATGTATGTCCATTTTTCATGCAGAGACCAACACACCACCGAGAGTGCCTGGGCTTTGGTTAGATATCAAGACTGGTAAGAACTTCAAATTTCCTTCTTGGGAAGGCAGCGAAAATATACAGCTAAACCTGATAGAACATTCTTTCATTAACATTTTCTTGATAGACTGTATCTCTGCTTTTTATATTCAAACACTGTAGACTTTGTAAGTCTTTCATTCTATTGTTTGGCCAATATATAACTGGAAAAAAATCTAAAAATATAATGCAACATTTATTTAGCAAAATTATATGTGAGAAAAATATTCAATTTCACAATGAATTTGGTGGATGGAATTTCTAAATAAATTATAGATAGATACCTGTATGCAGGTCAAGAAGCAGCAGTTAGAACTGAATATGGAACAACAGACTGGTTCAAAATTGGGAAAGGAGTACATCAAGACTGTTGATCATCACCATGCTTATTTAAGTTATATGCAGAGTATATCATGAGAAATGCTGGGCTAGATGAAGCATAAGTTGGAATCAAGATTGCTGGGAGAAATATCAACAACTTCAGAAGCAGAGACACCAACCTAATGGCAGAAGGCAAAGAGGAAACTCTTGATGAAGGTGAAAGAGGACAGTGAAAAAGTTGTCTTAAAACTCAACATTCAGAAAACTAAGATCATGGTATCTGGTCCCATCACTTCATGGTAAATAGAAGGGGAAAAAGTGGGAACAGTGAGAGATTGTGTTTTCTTGTGAGAGAGTTTACTTAGGCAGGTTGATAAGGAGTCCAAGCCTAAGACCCCTTTAAGGAAGAGGTGAATATTTGTTCTTTTTCACATTCTTTTGCCTTAGACAAACAGGCCTTATATGCAATAGTATCTCTTGTTCAAGGACAGGCTTTTTTTTTTTTTTTTTAGCTTTGGATGTATGTTATGGGAAAAGCTCTGGGTAAAAATTTCCACAGCCTTGAGATATAACCTAACCTGCTTTCTTCTGGATAATCTTGTGCTGATGTCATCCCAGGATGAACATTATGGGAAACAGTCTGGGCAAAATTCTCACAGCCTTGAGGTTTTTTTTTTTTTTTTTTTAATCTATTCTCATCAGATAGTTGAGAAGTATATAAGGTTCAGCATAATATATATTCTTTGCAGCCAAAGATGAAGAAGCTCTATAGAGTCAGCAAAAACAAGACCAGGAGAAGACTGTGGCTCAGATCGTGAACACCTTATTGCCAAATTCAGACTTAAATTGAAGAAACTAGGGAAAACCACTAGACCATTCAGGTGTGACCTACATCAAATCCCTTATGACTATACAGTGGAAGTGAGAAGTAGATTTAATGGACTAGATCTGATAGAGTGCCTGATGAACTATGGAAGAAGGTTCATGACATTGTACAGGATGAAGGCAGCAAGACCATCCCCTTGGAAAATAAACACAAAAAAGCAAAATGGCTGTCTGAGGAGGCCTTACAAATAGCTGTGAAAAGAAGAGAAACGAAAAGCAAAGGAGAAAAGGACAGATATAAGCATCTGAATGCAGAGTTCCAAAGAATAGCAAGGAGACATAAGAAAGCAATCACTGCAAAGAAATACAGGAAAACAACAGAATGGGAAAGACTAGAGATCTCTTCAAGAAAATTAGAGATACCAAGGGAATATTTCATGCAAAGGTGGGCTTAATAAAGGACAGGAATGGTATGGACCTGACAGAAGCAGAAAATATTAAGAAGAGATGGCAAGAATACACACAAGAACTGTACAAAAAAAGACCCTCATGACCCAAATAATCACGATGGTGTGATGACTCACCTAGAGCCAGACATCCTGGAATGTGAAGTCAAGTGGGCCTTAGAAAGCATCACTATGAACAAAGCTAGTGGAGATGATGGAATTCCAGTTGAGCTATTTCAAATCCTGAAAGAGTATGCTGTGAAAATGCTGCACTCCATATGCCAGCAAATTTGGAAAACTAAGCAGTGGCCACAGGGCTGGAAAATGTCAGTTTTCATTCCAAGCCCAAAGAAAGGCAATGCAAAAAAATTCTCAAACTACCGCAAAATTGCACTCATCTCACACGCTAGTAAAGTAATCCTCAAAATTCTCCAAGCCAGGCTTCAGCAGTACATGAACGGTGAACTTCCAGATGTTTGAGCTGGTTTTAGAAAAGGCAGAGGAACCAGAGATCAAATTACCAACATCCTCTGGATCATGGATAGAGCAAGAGAGTTCCAGAAAAACATCTATTTCTGCTTGATTGACTATGTCAAAGCCTTTGACTGTGTGGATCACAATAAACTGTGGAAAATTCTTTAAGAGATGGGAATACCAGACCACCTGGCCTGCCTCTTGAGAAACCTGTATGCAGGTCAGGAAGCAATAGTTAGAACTGGATATGGAACAAAAGACTGCTTCCAAATAGGAAAGAGAATATATCAAGGCTGTATATTGTCAGCCTGCTTATTTAACTTATATGCAAAGTACATCATGAGAAACGCTGGGCTGGAAGAAGCATAAGCTGGAATCAAGATTGCCAGGGGAAATATCAATAACCTCAGATATGCAGATGACACCACCCTTATGGCAGAAAGTGAAGAGGAACTAAAAACCCTCTTGATGAAAGTGAATGAGGAGAGTGAAAATATTGGCTTAAATTCAACATTCAGAAAATGAAGATCATGGAATCTGGTGCCATCACTTCATGGGAAATAGATGGGGAATCAGTGGAAACAGTGTCAGACTTTATTTTTTTGGGCTCTAAAATCACTGCAGATGGTGATTGCAACCATGAAATTAAAAGACTCTTTCTTCTTGAAAGGAAAGTTATGACCAACCTCAATAGCATATTAAAAAGCAGAGACATTACTTTGTCAACAAAGGTCCATCTAGTCAAGGCCATGGTTTTTCCAGTGATCATGCATGGATGTTAGAGTTGGACTGTGAAGAAAGCTGAGCACTGAAGAACTGATGCTTTTGAACTATGTGGTTGGAGAATACTCTTGAGAGTCCCTTGGACTGCAAGGAAATCCATCCAGTCCATCCTAAAGGAGATCATTCCTGGGTGTTCCTTGGAAGGACTGATGCTGAAGCTGAAACTCCAGTACTTTGGCCACCTCATGCGAAGAGTTGACTCATTGGAAGAGACTCTGATGCTGGGAGGGATTGGGGGCAGGAGGAGAAGGGGACGACAGAGGATGAGATGGCTGGATGGCAACACCTACTCGATGGACATGAGTTTGAGTAAACTCCAGGAGTTGGTGATGGATAGGGAGACCTAGCTTTCTGCGATTCATGGGGTAGCAAAGGGTTGGACACAACTGAGTAACTGAACTGAACTGAATCTAGTGAAGCAGATACCCTCCTGCCCTCTTCAATGTCTATGTCAGAAGCTTTTTCTGTCACTTTCACTTTAACTAAAATCTGCACGAAGCTGAGTGACTGAGACTGGGCCTTTGGTCCCAGAGTTAAATCTTCTTCAGAGACCACTAGTCCGGCAGCACCGTCCCCATTCACCATAAGCTATCATCTTGGTGGCTAACCTGGGATCTTCAAGACAAGGTAAGTATACTCAGAACTGGGGCTTTTTTTTCTCTTTTGTTGTAAAGTCTCTTCTTTACTAACTCAGAAGCGTACAGACTGAACTTCTTTTCCTCGGACAGTTTTTTCTGGTCTCTCTCAGCATTTTATAACTGCTTGGGGAATTAAAGCTACTAACTTCATGTGCCTGATTGACTGTAGCCTTTCAGGGAACTTGGAATACATGCTGTTATTGTGTTTTTCTAGCAGGATCCCCATTCCAAGTTCTGCAGGACACTGCAGGCAGAAACACATTGGGGAGCTAGCTGGAGCTCTAGCTTCAGGGACATTTCTCAGGCTGGGAATCACCATCCTGACCCCAGAGACCCAGAGGCAGGGTTTTGTCACAGCAATGCCTCTAGACTACATGGATTGAGGCATTGCTAGTGAATGTGAGTTTCCTGAGGATGTAAATTGGAGCAATCTCATGTTTGGGCAGATTGCAAATGCAGTGGGGTTCTTCCCGTGGATGCACTAGCTCTTAGCAGACCAGAAAAAGTCCTCTTAGGGCTCCTGTCTCAACTCCTTAGATATTCTTTTGGTATAATCTGCTGGACAGGAATAGAAAAGCTGACTTTGACACTCCATGAACAGGAAAAAGTATTATCATTATTATTATTCCCCTCATAGGGCGGCCCTCCAGCACCTCCTTTGCTATCACATAGGCTGATCTGGACTTAACACTTCTACTACAGTCAGGAATATGCTCAGGAATGTGCATAGGCATTTAAAAGACAGATGTTTGCCCTAGTGGTCTCTTGCTTGGAAGACATTCTGGAATACTCTGCTCTGCCCTGGGTGGCACCGCAGAAAAGGGGGAAATTGAGCCAAGGTGTTAATGGTGAGGAGCTGGACATCAATCTGGGATGCCATCAGGTCTACTCCTGATGCATCACCACCCCATCTCAGTGGTAGCATGAGGGGGGATGTTACTGGGACACCTGCACTGGTAAGAGATGCGTTAACTCTGGCCAGGGAAGGAAACTTGGGTGGAAGATTGGTTTCCACTCCCATCTAGAGCAGGGAGGGACACCTCTGGCAGGAAAAAAGCCATGACACTGAGCACCACTCTTTTCTCTCTTAAAGGTGGAAGCTAACAATTCCAGGACCAACCTTTTGAAGTGTATCTTGGAAAAATTGGGATGAGTTTGAACCCCAGATCCTAAAAATTCCCTTATATGCAGGCTATCTTTTGCTGTAAGAGAAGACCTCTCCTCCTGAGAGACAATCACTGCTGGGACAGTGGCTTATCAGTCAGTCTACCCCTGTCATCAGAGCCAATTTGCACACTTTCTGGTTCAAATTTTAGCTATAATACTATGGCTACAAAAAGGAGAGATGATATTTTTAACACCAAATGGCCATGATATTCCTTTGACTATAGAAAAAATTGGTTAAAATGAAATCTTTTTGAAATTGCAAAACCAGTTCTTCTTGTACATGCAATTAGGAAAAAGCTGGCTTGTTAAAATACTTTTTTGGCAATCCTGCCTGAGAAACAGTAACACACCGGGAAAAAAAAAAAAAAAAAAACTGAAGTTAATTTTTACCATGTCCTTGAGATACACCACCCACTCTGTCTGGGACTCCAGCCATGAACAAATTGGTAGAAGAACTTCAGGCCAAGGGAAAAAAAAAAAAAGGCCAAGAGACATTTTAAATTTCAAATGGAAAACTGTGAGGTTTCTGACTGTCCAGATTTATGTGTGTCTCAGTGTGTGTGTCTTCATTGTTGGATAATGTTGCTGAGGGCTAATTGGTCAATGAGCTCTATTTAATTGGCCTAAAGAGAATTAGGCACTTGCAAACCAAATAATTCCAATTCAAGAAAATTAAACTGAAATGAATTTCGGGCCTGTGTGAACTGTGGGATATTCACTAGTGAATTGATACCTGGTATTGATGTTTGTTGATTGATCTAATTAACATAGACATTGCAAAGTGGCTTTTATAAATGACATAGCTTTGGGTGATTTATGTTTGCCAACCTACAAAATGATGATATAAACCAAAGTTTACTATAAGCTATCACTCAGGCTCCAAAAATCACTGTGGACAGTTACTGCAGCCATGGAATTAAAAGACACTTGCTCCTTGGAAGAAAAGCAATGACAAAACTAGACAGGATATTAAAAAGCAGAGACATCATTTTGCCAGCAAAGGTTTGTATAGTCGAAGCTATGGTTTTTCCTGTAGTCATGTACAGATGTGAGTTAGACAATGAAGAAAGCTGAGCATTGAATAATTGATGCTTTTGAACTGTGGTGCTGGAGAAGATTTTGAGAGTCCCTTGGGCAAGGAGGAGATAAAATCAGTCCATCCTAAAGGAAATTAACCCTTAATATTCATTGGAAAGACTGATGGTGAAGCTGAAGCTCCAACACTTTGCCCACCTGATGCAGAGTCAAATCACTGGAAAAGACCCTGATGCTGGGTAAGACTGAGGGAAGGAGGAGAAGGGGACAACAGAGGATCAGATGGTTGGATGGCCTCACCGACTCAGTGGACATGATTTTCAGCAAGTATCAGGAGACAACGACTAAGCAATGAACAACAAAGATATGTAATTTAATGTCCACATTCCACACAGGAAGAAACTGAATCCAAGATAAGTGAAATAATTTCCTGAGAGTTTTAGAGCAAACTGAGAAATGGGGATGAATTTATGGCCATAACTGAAGATGTCTAAGGCTAGGTCCCAAATGGCTCTGTATTCAATAAAAGGAAACTATCAAAGTAACCTAGAAAATTATGTCTATGTATATAAAGTCATTGCTTGCATTTTATATAATAAATTAGCATTTATAAAGATGTGCTAGTTTAAAGATACCATATAATGAATTTTTCTCCAAACTATTGTTAGAATTATATTTTCTGTTAACTATATATGATAAGCCTTACTCTTCTGATTTTTATACATCTATTCATTTTTCGCTTACACCTTCCAATAATTCACATGAGTTCACTTTCCTCTCCTCACTTTTCTCAGCAGGAATAGGCTACAAAGGTAACATTTTTATCTTCCTGCAGTGCGTTATGTTTCATTTTGTAATTGTATAAAAAAAGATACTTTCAAAAGAGTTCAATATACTTGATGCAATGGATTTTTTTTTTTTTGGGGGGGTGGGGTGCCTGGCCTGTAAGTATCATATACTTGTGAACAACAGACAGTTTTCAAATTCACTTTCATTTCACTTCTCATTATTTGATTCAATTTTCCCAGCAATCTGTAGAGGTAGGCGAGACAGGTTTTATTATCTTCATTTCATTAATGAGAAAACTTGGCACTACAAGGTTAAATGACTGATTCAAGGTCACATTGATATTAAGTACTAGAACTGAATGTAAGTCTGCTTTTTCTCTCTATTATCTAGTATTCTTCCTATTAGTGTCAGATTATCCTTACTATATATTAGCTCCCTGGAATATACACTGTAAAATATCTTCCTGTCTCCATACAAAGCCCCAAAACAGTCCCTTTTTTCTTTCTTTTACTTAAATGAGTAGGAATCATCAAGCTACCACCCACAGGTCACATTTGGAGGATTGCTTGTTTGGTAAACAAATTTTGTTAAAACACAGTCACACTCATTCACTTAGATATTTTTCATCCTTTTTTTTTTTTTTAACTACAGTGGCAACGTTGAGTAGCTGGGGCAGAGACCACATGGTATGAAACGGCTGCCATACTTACTACGGCCCTTTGCATTGAAAGTTTGCTGACCACTTCTATAAGGGCAGGCAAAGCTGAAATGTATTTCTAGACTATCTTGCAGCTACTACTTTAAGAAGCTGCAGAAATTTCTGCTTGAGGTTTCCAGAAAATTATTTTTAAAAAGATAGACTTGACTAGCATGACTCTTCTTTCCCTTCCTTCCCTGTCCTTCCTTCTGTCTTTCTGTTTTTCACATGAAGTTGCAATAACTACTTTAAATTCAAGCATAAGGTCAGATGATGGTTGGGTATGAGAAATAAAAGAGCCTGGCCAACTAATCTCATTATGGGGCAACCTCAGAAGCAGCAGCAGTCCTGGACTTCCTGGGTATAAAGATCTCCCATCCTTTTAAAAGTTGTTTGTTTCTGGCAATGAAAACATTTCTAATGAATGCACTGATATGTACTGGAGTCATAATAATGTGCTAGCTACAATTATGGTCACTTACTACTGACTCTGTCTAGGGTCCTTCACTTTATTCCTCTATCTACCTCCACTCCATTGGCAATCTCATCTAGTCTCATGAGTACAGATTCTACCTACATGATGATTAGTCTTAAATGTATCATATAGCCAGTCATAAATCCAACTTACTACTCAGAACTCTACTTGGATGCTCAACAGTATTTCAAATTTGGCAGTTTCAAAACATGAGCCCTGTGACTGCTTCTTCAATCTAGATAACAGAAAGTTTATATTTCCAGCTGTTTTCAGCACAACTTTAGATTTGTCTCTTTTTCATTCTATATTCAACGGTTGAGGAAATCTGGCTAACACTCAAACAAAATGTATCCAGATTTTCAGCGTTCTTCATTATCCTCTCCTCACTACCATCGTCTTTGTCTGGATTCTTTTGGTGAAATGTGAAAGTTGATCAGTCATGCCTGAATCTTTGCAATCCCATGGACTATACAGTTCATCGAATTCTCCAGACCAGAATACTGGAGTGGGTAGCTGTTCCCTTCTCCAGGGCATCCTCCCAACCCAGGGATTGAACCCAAGTCTCGGGCATTGTAGGCAGATTCTTTACCAGCTGAGCCACAAGGGAATCCCAAGAACACTGGAGTTGATAGCCTATCTCTTCTCCAGCAAATCTTTCTGACCCAGGAATTGAACCAGGCTCTCCTACATTGCAGGTGGACTCTTTACCAGCTGAACTACCAGGGAAGTCTTCTGAATTATTGTAATAGCCTCCTAAATTGTTTCTTTGCTCCTGTCCATGTTTCATTCAGCCTTTTCTCCATACCACAGCCAGAACAGTAAAAATGAAAAGAGAATATCATTTATCTGCTCAAAATGTTTCAGTGATTTGCTGTCCTTCTTAAATAGCAAAGTCTTAACAATGACCTACAAAGCACAGTGCTTTCAGCTCCATCTCCTATCCCCAACTTTGCCATGTTATCACCCTGGCCTCATCTTATACTCACCAGACTAATTCTACAAAAGTCTAGTCCTTTTGTTGTTTACCTTTGTCCCAAAGGTGTATGATTTACTGCAGCTTATTGTGGAGCATTCTCCTGTTAGATTCCTTTCTTTCTGTAGAAACTAGTCTTTGTTCTTTATTCCCACAGATACGTCAAAATAAATGTTCACATTTACTGTAATTCATAAGTACATCTCTTGGTTCATTTTTTCTTCACTTTAGCCTAATAATTGCTTCTTTCCTGATAGGATATCTTGTTCTTTTAAGATTTTTTTTTCAATATACAGTTTTAGGAATATTTAATTAAAGCTTGGTTCATATAACCTGATCTGCCATCACAAGAAATACAGAGCCTTTAGAAAATGTCTTCAAGAATAATTTAGATGGTAAAAATTGACAGCACTTGAAAGACTAAACATGTTCTACAATTTCCTGTTATTCTAAAAGAGGTATTTAAAAAATATACATAGCATGCATTCTTTCCTAAAGATGTGTCCAATCTTAGTACATATACATGCACATACACACACATACACACACAGACACTTACAATAACTAAAACTCAAGAAAGCTGATTAATAGGAATATAATGAACTTTCTTACTTTTCACCAAACACAAAATTATCATCATTTATCCATTTAATTAGTAAGCTAAATATAATTTCATAAGATAAAACCAATAACAGGAGCTATGAAGATCGTTTGCTAATGTTTGGCAAGTAGGATTGATCCATGAAGTGCTGATGAATTCAAATTAAAGTCTACCTGTGATTTCCTTAAAGTAATATCACATTCTTTTTTATTTAGACTGTTGTTGGAGTCTGTCCTTTTCCCTAATTGCAACTGTTTAGTTTATTCCTGTGAGGTTTCAAGAATTTAATGTGGAGGAATGGCTGCTCTTCCTCTCCAGGTGTTAATTTGAGCCCCTAACACTTCTGTCACTAAAGTAATCACAAAGAAGTGAGTGAGCCAAAAACTGCCTGTGGAAGACAATGTGTACTGATTCACACAGTAAGACAGAGAAAGTCAAGAGTTGAAAATATGAAGAAAATCTCATTTTAAAAAACTCATTCTATAAATTCTGGAATACATTTTTTAGTTATTTAATCACAAAGGAAAATGTAATAGTATGGGGTAGTATCTCAACATAGGGAATTTAAATCAAACAGTATCAGGTAATAGTTACTACACTGTTTTATTTAAATCTCCATGGACTCCAAAATAAAGATGTTGGATTATAAATAAAGATTATAATGAGATTCAATCCCTCTAGAAGGGGACAACAGAGGATGAGGTGGTTGAATGGCATCACTGATGCAATGGACATGAGTTTGAACAAGCTCTAGGAGTTGGTGATGGACAGGGAAGCCTAGAATTCTGTAGTCCATGGGGTCACAAAGAGTCAGACATGACTAGGCAATGGAACTGAATCCCTCTGAAATCCAGATCTTTGTGACCCCGTGGATTACAGCCTACCAGGTCCATCTGTCCATGGGATAGCTCAGGTACAAATGCTGGAGTGAGTTGCCATTTCCTTCTTTAAGGGATTTTCCTGACGCAGGGATCAAAGCCACATTTCCTGCATTTCCAGGCAGCTTCTTTACTGCTGAGCCACAAGGAAAGATCTTGGTAAGTAATTAAATACTGTTAAACACACACACACACATACACACACACACACACACACACATACAAAAGTAATGTTAAATTGAAGAACACATACATAAAATACCAGTTATATATATGGTATATGTTATATATATGATATGGGTCAACAGTAGCCTGCCACAGGGGCAGAGGCTTTGGGTGCAGCAGAACTGGGTGTGGCATAAGGAAGAGGTCACCATTAACCCCATCATAGAACCACCAGAGCTTACACAGCACTGGGAAAACAGACTCTGGGAGGGCACAAACAGAACCTTGTGTGCACCAAGACCCAGGAGAAAGGAGCAATGAGTGACCCCACAAGAGACTGAACCAGACTTGCCCACAAGTGTCCAGGATGTATGGGTCAATGGTGCTCTGCTACAGGGTTGGGGCACTGAGTCTGACATTGCATGCAAGGGAACTTTTGAAAGAGGTCACTATTATCTACCTCCACCATAGTTTGGCCTCAGGTCAAACAACAGGGAGAGAACAAAGCCCCACTCATCAACAGAAAATTGGTTTAAAGATTTACTGAGCATGGACCTGCGCATCAGAACAAGACTCAGTTTCTCCCTCAGTCAGTATCTGCCATCAGGAAACTTCCATAAGCCTCTTATGCTTATGC
>NW_011494524.1:202257-205922 GCF_000754665.1 Bison bison bison
GACCCAGATAATCACAATGGTGTGATCACTCACCTAGAGCCAGACATCCTGGAAGGTGAAATCAAGTGGGCCTTAGGAAGCATCACTATGAACAAGGTTAGTGGAGGTGATGGAATTCCAGTTGAGCTATTTCAAATCCTAAAAGAAGTGCTGCACTCAATATGCTAGAAAATGTGGAAAACTTAGGAATGCCCACAGGCCTGGAACAGTTCAGTTTTCATTCAAATCCCAAAGAAAGGCAACGCCAAAGAACATAAATTGCACTCATCTCACACACTAGCAAAGTAATGCTCAAAATTCTCCAAGACAGACTTCAACAGTACATGAACCATGAACTTTGAGATATTCAAGCTGGATTTAGAAAATGCAGAGGAAACAGAGATCAAATTCCCAACAATGGTTAGATCATCAAAAAAGCAAGTGAGTTCCAAAAATGCGTCTACTTCTGCTTTATTGAATACACAAAAGCCTTTGATTGTGTGGATCACAACAAACAGTGGAAAATTCTTAAAGTGATAGGAATACTAGACCACCTGACATGTCTCCTGAACAATCTGTGTGCAGTTCAAGAAGCAACAGTTAGAACTGGACATGAAACACCAGATTAGTTCCAAATGGAAAGGAGTATGTCAAGGCTGTGTGTTGTCACCTGCTTATTTAACTTATGTGCAGAGTACATTACCTGGAATGCTGGGCTGGATGAAGAACAAGTTGGAATCAAGATTATCAGGAGAAATATCAATAACCTCAGATATGCAGATGACACCACCCGTGTGACAGAAAACAAAGAAAAACTAAACAACCTCTTGATGAAAGTAAAAGAGGAGAGTGAAAAAGTTGGCTTAACACTCAACATTCCGAAAACTAAGATCATGGCATCCAGTCCCATCACTTCATGGGAAATGGATGGGCAAACTTTGGAAACAGTGAGAGACTTTATTTTGGGGGGCTCCAAAATCGCTGCAGATTGTGACTCTAGCCATGAAATTAAAACACTTTTGCCCCTTGGAAGAAAAACTATGACCAACCTAGACAGCACATTAAAAAGCAGAGACATAACTTTGCTAATGAAGGTCCATCTAACCAAAGCTATGTTTTTTTCCAGTAGTCATGCATAAATGTGAGAGTTGGACTGTAGAGAAAGTTGAGCACCAAAGAATTGATGCTTTTGAACTGTGGTGTTGGAGAAGACTTTTGGGAGTCTCTTGGACTGCAAGGATATCAAAGTAGTCAATCCTAAAGGAAAGCAGCCCTGAATATTCATTGGAAGGACTGATGCTGAAGTGAAAACTCCAATACTTTGGCCACCTGATGCAAATAACTGACTCATTGGAAAAAGACCCTGATGCTGGTAAAGACTGAGGGCAGAAGAAGAAGGGGATGAGATGGTTGGATGGCATCACTGACTCGATGGACATGAGTTTGAGTCGTTCTGGGAGTTCGTGATGGACAGGGAAGCTTGGCGCTCTGCAGTCCATGGTATAAACTAAAGAACTATTTACAAATTGCATTAAATGTATGGAAATGGATCCATTTGCAAGGAATCAGCTTGTTTATGTTTTCCGTGTTTTATGTAAATGTTTATATGGCTAAATAAATTAATCTGAATGAAGGCAGATACAATAGAGAGGGAATATTTACTGAATGTGTTTGTGTGTGTACCTATATACATATATGTCATAATATTATACACCGAAAGCATAATCTTTGTTATACACCCATAAGCTGAATATATTTGTGTATATGAAGTCCAAATATAGCTCTCCCATTCAGCACAGATGCTGTCTCTGATACTTGAAAGGTACAAGGTTATATGCTTATATGCTTCACAATAGATGCTCAACCCCACAAAATGAAATCTAGGTTTATTTGTTTCTTTAATTAAAAAAAAAAAAATCTTGGAGTAAAGTTGATTTACACTGTTATGCTATTTTAAATAGTTACTAGGGAATAAGATGGGGAGGTATAAACTGTGGATCTGAACTGACATATACACATTACTAGGTTTAAAGAGACCAAAGTTATTTAACGCATTAGGCTTGTTTATTAGCAGAGAAGCAAAATATTTATTTTATTGCACTTCGATCCTTTTACTGAAAGGTATTGCCAGGTCTTCAGTGGGTTAGAAATAGTGCAGGATGGTTACACAATAGTCTATGTGGCTTTTCTCTCATTATGTTTGATAAGCAAATATGAATGAAAAATTCTTGTCCATTTGCTCGTGCATCTGAAATTTTTGTTAAAGTCCACTTTTACAGGTTTTTGAGGAGAATGTTTTATTATAGGGAAACAAAGTTTGCTAACAGTCCAGTTAAATCTAGGCATAGAGGGAAGACAGCTCCATAAGACATGCTAAGAGTAGCCTGCAATCTTTTACATTTGTCTTTCATTCTTACTTTGGCTTCCCTGATAGCTCAGTTGGTAAAGAAGCTACCTGCAATGCAGGAGACCCCAATTCGATTCCTGGGTCAGGAAGATCTGCTGGGGAAGGGATAGGCTATCCACTGTAGTAATCTAAGGCTTCTCTTGTAGCTCAGCTGGTAAAGAATTCTCCTGAAGTACAGGAGAGCTGGGCTCAATCCCTGGGTTGGGAAGATCTCCTGGAGAAGGGAATGGCTACCCACTCCAGTGTTATGGCCTAGAGAATCCAGAAAAACACCCGCTTCATTGACAACCATAGATCCTATGACTGTGTGGGTCGCAACAAAGTGTGGAAAAATCTTAAAGAGATGGGAATACCAGACCTCTTAACGGCCTCCTGAGAAACTCGTTTTCAGGTCAAGAAGCAACAGTTAGAATCAAACACTGAACAGCATACTGGTTCAAAATTGGGAAAGGAATACATCAAGGCTATATATATGAGTGCACATGCACTCATGTGCAGAGTACATCATGTGAAATGCAGGGTTCAATGAATCACAAGCTAGAATCAAGATTTCCACAAGAAATATTAATGACCTCAGATACGAAGATAATTCTACCATAATAGCAGACAGCAAAGAGTAATCAAAGGGCTTCTTGAAGAGGGTGAAAGAAGAGAGTGGAAAGTTGGCTTAAAACTCAACATTCAAAAAACTAATATCATGGCATCTGGCCCTATCACTTCATGGCAAATAAAGGAAGGTAAAGCGGAAACAGTGGCAAATTTTATTTTCTTGGGCTGAAAAATCACCATGGACAGTGACTCCAACCACAAAATGAAAAGATGGTTGCTCCTTGAGAGAAAAGCTATGCAAACCAAGACAGCATATTAAAAAGCAGAAACATAACTTTGCCAACAAAGGTCTGTATAGTCAAAGCAATCTTGAGAAAGAAGAATGGAACTGGAGGAATCAACCTGCCTGACTTCAGGTTCTACTACAAAGCCACAGTCATCAAGAGAGTATGGTACTGGCACAAAGACAGAAATATAGATCCATGGAACAAAATAGAAAGCCCAGAGATAAATCCACGTACCTCTGGACACATTATCTTTGACAAAGGGGCAAGAATATGCAATGGAGAAAATACAATCTCTTTAACAAGTGGTACTGGGAAAACTGGTCAACCACTTGTAAAATAATTAAACTAGAACATTTTCTCAGAGAAAGCAACTGCAACCCACTCCAGTACGCTTGTCTGGAAAATCCCATGGATGGAGGGACCTGGTGGGCTGCAGTCAATGG
>NW_011494524.1:206735-210609 GCF_000754665.1 Bison bison bison
ACCCCAATGTTCATCACAGCACTGTTTATAATAGCCAGGACATGGAAGAAACCTAGATGTCCATCAGCAGATGAATGGATAAGAAAATTATGGTACATATACACAATAGAATATTACTCAGCCATTAAAAAGAATGCATTTGAATCAATTCTAATTAGGTGGATGAAACTGGAGCCTATTATACAGAGGGAAGTAAGCCAGAAAGAAAAACACCATTACCATATATTAACATTCAGAAAACGAATATCATGGCATTTGGTCCCATCACTTCATGGGAAATAGATGGGGAAACAGTGGAAACAGTGTCAAATTTTATTTTTGGGGGCTCCAAAATCACTGCAGATGGTGACTTCAGCCATAAAATTAAAAGACGCCTACTCCTTGTAAGAAAAGTTTTGATCAACCTAGATAGCATATTGAAAAGCAGAGACATTACTTTGCCAACAAAGGTCCGTTTAGTCAAGGCTATGGTTTTTCCAGTGGTCATGTATGGATGTGAGAGTTGAACTGTGAAGAAAGCTGAGCGCCGAAGCATTGATGCTTTTGAACTGTGGTGTTGGAGAAGACTCTTGAGAATCCCTTGGACTGCAAGGAGATCCAACCAGTCCATTGTGAAGGAGATCAGCCCTGGGATTTCTTTGGAAGAAATGATGCTAAAGCTGAAACTCCAGTACTTTGGCCACCTCATGCGAAGAGTTGACTCATTGGAAAGGACTCTGATGTTTGGGGTGTTAGGGGCAGGAGCAGAAGGGGACGACAGAGGATGAGATAGCTGGATGGCATCACTGACTCGATGGACGTGAGTCTGCATGAACTCCGGGATTTGGTGATGGACAGGGAGGCCTGATGTGCTTTGATTCATGGGGTCACAAAGAGTCAAACACGACTGAGCAACTGAACTGAACTGAACTGAATGCATATATATGGAAATTAGAAAGATGGTAACGATAACCCTGTATGTGAGACAGCAAAAGAGACACTGATCTATAGAACAGTCTTTTGGACTCTGTGGGAGAGGGAGAGGGTGAGGTGATTTGGGAGAATGGCATTGAAACATGTATAATATCATATATGAAACGAATCGCCAGTCCAGGTTTGATGCATGATACAGGATGCTTGGGGCTGGTGAACTGGGATGACCCAGAGGGATGGTACGGGGAGGGATGTGGAAGCGGGGTTCAGGATGGGGAACACGTGTACACCCGTGGCAGATTCATGTTGATGTATGCCAAAAGCAATACAATATTGTAAAGTAATTAGCCTACAATTAAAATAAATAAATTTATATTAAAAATAAATAAAATAATAATAAAAGCTATGTTTTTTTCTGGTTGTCATGTCCAAATGTGAGAGTTGGACCATAAAGAGGACTGAGGGCTGAAGAATTGATGCTTTCAAATGGTGGTTCTGGAGAAGGTTCTTGAGAATCCTTTGGACTGCAAGGAGATCAAACCAGTCAATCCTAAAGGAAATCAACCCTGGATATTCATTGCAATGACTGATACAGAAGCTCCAAAACTTTGGCCACCTGATACGAAGTAGATTCATTGTAAAAGACCCTAATACTGGGAAACATTGAGGGCAGGAAGAGAAGTGGCTGACAGAGGATGAGGTGGTTAGATAGCATCACCAACTCAATCGAATTAAGCTGGAGCAAACATTGGGAGATGGTGAAGGACAGAGAAACAAGGTGTGCTGCAGTCCATTGGGTCACCAAGAATCGAACAGAATGTAACATATGAATAACAACAATGTCTCTAAAGTAGTCCTTTTAAAATGTGAATACAATACCTAAATGGAAGTGTCATTGACTTCATGATCAGTCATTAACTCCTTAGGGGGGACCATTTTATCATTTAGTTTGCTTCAGAAAGCTGAAGCTCAAGGAAATGGGATTTAATTCAGTGATGTTGTGAAAATAAGGATTCTTTGACAACAGTCCAATAAAATTCCCAACAAATTTAAATATGAACATTCTTTTATATGAAATAAAATATGTCTATATTAATATTAAAATGTATAATGGCAAAAGCCTAGTGAGAATTCAACAATATTTTAGAACTAGCAATTATGAATTGCACTGGAGACAGCCAATCCAGACAGGATAAAAATTGAAGCAGCCAATCATTTCCAGGAAAAGGTCTTGTATGTTTTTACCTAAAGGACTTGTTCAAATTATTTCATCTGAAAAAAAAAAAAAAAATTGCAGAATGGGAAAAAATATGTTTACTTTGTTAATGCTACTGCCAGAAAATGCAGGCTTGTAAGAAAGATTGCATTATTTTTATAAAAATGTTAACTTAATTTTCTCTGGAGGCTATATTGATGAAATAGTTTTTCTGTTTGTGTGTGTATATTGCTAAGTTCCATTATTTTTCTATATCACATTTCCTGATTTCAAGTCTGTGTTTAATTTTATTTTTTTTTCCAATCTGTATGTCTTATAGGTACTTCAAATTTAAACTTTCAAAAATACAACTCATTGTTTCCCCCTCCAGTCCAAAATGTACTTCTTGATCAGATTTAATGATTGGTACAATAAACTGAAGAGGATTATTAGAGTGTTTTTAACTAGTGTGTTTTTACTCTTCTCCTTTATTGTAAAAGTGGCTGAAATCCAGGCCTACTAACATTCAGTTGGGCATTCAGCTGCATCTTGTAACTGGTCTCTCTAACCACACTGACTTCTCCGAGGTCTGTTGTCCATATCAAATGAAGAGTGAATTGAGACCATGAAACACCATTTTTACTTTAATAAGAGATCTAAAAGAACAAAATATTTTATCTTCACCTAGACATTCCCTGTTCATATAAAAAATATTACTTAAAAATGTGTTGACCTGTGAGATAATGGGAAGAACAAAAGTATATCCAATGTGAACTGAAGCGTTCCCTGAAGCCTTACTCTCCATTTCTGTGGATAAGCAGGAGGCGCCCCACCTCTCTGACATCTTGATTTCCTGTATTTCATTCTGATACAGTGTCATCATGCTATTTTATAATTTCCTGTTCCTTCATACAGGTACTGTGGTAGGACAGTTGTGTAGGCAGTCTCTGGAATGGCTCCTGATAACACCAGCTCCCTGGCACTCACTCTTCATTCTCCTCTGAAACAGGGCTAGATGGGGCACAGGGTACAGAAAAACTGATGGCATGTCACTTCTTAGACTAAGATATGGATGACAGTGACTTCCATCTTGTTGGTACTGTCTCTGGCTCTTCTCACTTGTTCATTCTAGAAAAATACTAGGGAGTTGAGAACTGCCCTCTACAGAAACCCAGTTGTAAAGGACTTGATTGATAGCAGCCTCTGGCCATTAACAGGAAGACCTCATGCCTTAATCCAAAGCCAACAAGGATCTGAATTCTGCTGATTACCATGTGTGTAAACTTGCTTCAGATGCCAACTGAGCCTTGAGATCATTGTAATCTTGTAAAAGACCCTTAGACAGGAGATTCAGGTAAGCTGGACCTGGATTCCTGACCTACAGAAGATATAAAATAATAAATATTGTTGTGTAAACCAATGTCTCCTATACAATGTCACAAACCTCTGTCCATAGTTCATCAGGCACTCTATCTATCAGATCTAGTCCCTTAAATCTATTTCTCACTTCCACTGTATACACATAAGGGATTTGATTTAGGTCATACCTGAATGGTCTAGTGGTTTTCCCTACTTACTTCAATTTAAGTCTGAATTTGGCAATAAGGAGTTCATGATCTGAGCCAAGTCAGCTCCACAGTCTTGTTTTTGCTAACTGTGTAGAGCTTATCCATCTTTGGCTGCAAAGAATATAATCAATCTGATTTCGGTGTTGACCATCTGGTGATGTCCATGTATAGAGTCTTCTCTTGAGTTGTTGGAAGAGGG
>NW_011494524.1:212593-214046 GCF_000754665.1 Bison bison bison
ATCGGAGAAGACAATGGCACCCCACTCCAGTACTCTTGCCTGGAAAATCCCATGGACGGAGGAGCCTGGAAGGCTGCAGTCTATGGGGTCGCTGAGGGTCAGGCACAACTGAGCGACTTCACTTTCACTTTTCACTTTCATGCACTGGAGAAGGAAATGGCAACCCACTCCAGTGTTCTTGCCTGGAGAATCCCAGGGACGGCGGAGCCTGGTGGGCTGCCGTCTATGGGATCGCACAGAGTCGGACACGACTGAAGCGACTTAGCAGGAGCAGCAGCAGCAGTAGCAGTACAAACATAGACATGTCCTGTTCAGTGGAGAGAGAGAGTTAATCAGCTTACATAATTCAGTAGGAGATGAAGCTCTGAGCTAGAGGTCATTGCACAAAAAGAACCTCCAAAATTTAAAGACACCCCAGAGAGAATACTGGACTTTCCCTTAGAAGTGCAGTAAAGCTTTGAAACAATGTCATCTAGATCTTTAAGACAGAAGGGACTCAGATGAGATATGTTACATATATTAACCTGAGCCTAGTTAAGTGAATCATGAGACTGTACTTCTAATAAATCACTTCATTTCAAATCATTCAGAACAACCAAGATAGTAGAAACCACTTCAAGTATTTTAACCACAGGTCTTTTAATTTGGTTGCATAGATTGCAGAGAAACTGAAACTCAAACACCAGGAAACAATTTCTGATCCCACTTATGAGGGAAAAAATGAAGGGGAAGTTTAACCCAAACCAGGGACCAGTGTTAACAGACAGAACCTGTCTATACTTACAAACACATGAACATGTCCTGAAAGGGCAGAAACCACAGAAGACAGAGATGCTGGCTCCACCTCAAAGCAAAGAAGACAGTATAGGGGGATAACCTGTATTCTCAATTTTTTTTCATCATTTGCTCTTTGACCTTCCATTGTCCAAACTCTCCAGAAGCAGATTATAGGGTTCCCTGGGAAATAGAGGATTAGCACTCCTGTTACACAGAGCAGAGTAGGGGAAGGAAAAAATAAAATAAAATAGATCAAATCCATTCAAGTTGGGCAAAACTTGTATGTGGGGGAGGAGGGATAAGAAGTGTGACTCTAGAAGTATAAATTAACAATATAATTGCCATGAAACAATTATCCAAGCCTCAGCTCTGATTTACACTCTGATTCATATCTTCCCTCTTAGCTCAGTTGGTAAAGAATCCACCTGCAATGCAGGAGACCCCAGTTCAATTCCTGGGCCAGGGAGATCCACTGGAGATGGAGTACGCTATACACTCCAGTATTCTTGGACTTCCCTTGTGGCTCAGTTGGTAAAGAAACCACCTGCAACGCGGGAGGCCTGTGTTTGACCCCTGTGTTGGGAAGATCCCCTGGAGAAGGGAAAGGCTACCCCCTCCAGTATTCTGGCCTGTAGAATCCCATGGACTGTATAGTCCATGGGGTTGCAGAGTTGGA
>NW_011494524.1:217633-218546 GCF_000754665.1 Bison bison bison
ATGTAATGTGCACAAGGATGTTTCTTACAAACTTTGTTACTAATTTGTCATTCTGTGTGTTCTGTTCCATTTCTGTGCAATGAAAATGCATTTCCTTTGTGTTTGTTTAGATTATTAATTAATTAAATGATTAAGTAATGTTCAAGTTACTTAGAATAAAAGGACATTGGGAAGTCCACTCTGGAGAATGGAAACTGTTCCTGAATTTTGAGAATTGTTTGTGAATTGACTAAGCACATAAGCAGGCTTCTCCTATGCCTGGAGACAGGGCTGGCTATGTAATTTGCATGAGTTAGTACAAAATGAACTATTACATATAAGGTGGATAAACAACAAGGTGTTATTGTATCACATAGGGAACTATATTCAACATCCTGTGATAAGCCCTAATGGAAAAGACTATATATAAAACGAACGTCTATATGTCTATAAGTAAGTAACTTTGCTGTACAGCAGAGATTGGCATTAACATTGTAAATCAACTATACATCAATAAAAAATAATAAATTAAAAAAAAAAAAGAAAATGCAGGGCCTCTTGTTCAAATTATTTTCAGGATTTTAATGATATCAGCCAAGCTTGAAATTAAGAGTGAGTATTTCTAAGCAATGGGCCCTGTACAACTGCACAGGTCATAGGCCCAGAAGGCCTGCCAATGGGTTGGGACAGTAAGAATTAGAATTACAAAATTATTTCCCTATTCTTTTGGTACCTTTTCTTTCATCTAATTTAAATATACAATCATATTTTTTTAATTTATTTTCTATTAAAGGGTAATGGCTTTACAGAATTTTGCTGTTTTCTGTCAAATCTCAACATGAATCAGTCATAGGTATACACATATCCCCTCCCTTGTGAAACTTCCTCCCATCTCCGTCCCCATCCTACCCCTCTAGGTTGATACAGAGCCCCT
>NW_011494525.1:0-679 GCF_000754665.1 Bison bison bison
GAGTTGGACACAACTGAGCAACTTCACTTACACTTACTTAGTACTCCTCAAAATTGTCAAGGTCATGGAAAAAAGAAGCAAGAGTAGCCTAAAGAGAAATGACAACTAGATGTAGTATGATATCTTGGATGGAATACTGGAATAGGAAAAGGATATTAGGTGTAACTATGGAAAAGGAAATGGCAACCCACTCCAGTATTCTTGCCTGGAGAACCCAAGGAACAAAGGATTCTTTAGGGTCACACAGAGTTGGACATGACTGAAGCGACTTAGCAGCAGCAGCATTAGGTGTAACTAAGAAAATCTACAGAGACAGTTGATTTTTTAATAACTAAAAAAAGCTAAATTGGACTTTTGCATCACATTTTAAAATAACATTTCAAATTTAATAATA
Organism: Bison bison bison; assembly: GCF_000754665.1. Taxonomy (NCBI): domain Eukaryota; kingdom Metazoa; phylum Chordata; class Mammalia; order Artiodactyla; family Bovidae; genus Bison; species Bison bison. The sequence continues at coordinate 395 of NW_011494525.1, forward strand.
GAAAAACCCAACAATAATTAGCGTTATATTTTAACAGATATTTTCAAAAGGATATGTTAATTGTGAATGAGTATTAAGAAAGATTTTCAAAATCTCAGTGTAACTAGTAATCAGGAAAATGCCAATGAATAGAGTGCAGAAAATATCATTTGGACACTAGAAGACAGCACAGACAGAAAACTAGGAGTGAAAGCGAAAGTGAAAATCACTCAGTCATGTCTGATTCTTTGTGACCCCATGAACTATACAGTCCATGGAATTTTCCAGGCCAGAAAACTGGAGTGG
>NW_011494525.1:1340-2892 GCF_000754665.1 Bison bison bison
TCTCAGACAAGAGAAATAAGAGCAAAATCGATGTTGTTCAAGAACAACGTCAAACTAAGAAGTTTTTGTCAGCAAAGGAAACTATCAACAAAACAAAAACCAAAAACACAATCTATTAAATGGGAGAAAATACCTGAAAGCTATATGTATGTATATATATATATTTATATTTATATATATATATATATATACACACACACACACATACACTAAGAGGTTAATATCCAAATTATATTAAAGAAATCACACAACTTAATATCAAAATATGCAAGTAGCTCATGTAGCTCAATAACAGAAAAATGAACAACCCAATCAAAGAGTGGGCAAAAGATCTAAACACATACTTATCCAAAGAAGGCATAAAGATAGCTAATAAACACATGAAAAGATGTTCAACATTATTCTTTATAAGAGAAATACAAATCAAAACCACAGTGAGTACCATCTGGTCAGAATGGCCATTATCAAAAAGTCTACAAACAATAAATACTAGGGAGGGTGTGGAGAAAAGGGAACCCTCTTACACTATTAGTGGGAATGCAAACTGCTACAGCCACTGTGGAGAACAGTATGGAGATTCCTCAAAAAAAAAAAAAAAAGTATTAGAACCAATTGAATTCTTTAATGTTGCAGTATAACAATTAATATACAGAACCTATATATTTTCTATATGCTAATGACAATGTATGAGAAAGAGAAATTAAGAAAATCCCATTTACAGTTTCATAAAGATGAATAAAATGCATAGGAATAAATTTAATAAAGGAGATGAAATGCTTCTTCTCCAAGATTTTAAGACACTGAATAACAAAATTGAACATGACACAAAATACATGGAAATACTGTGCTCAGAAAAAGAAAAAAGAGAGAAAGAAAAGAAATAGCATGTTCATGGATTGGAAAATCAATATTGTTAAACTGTCCATAATACTGAAAACAATCTGGAAATTCAATGAAATCCCTACTGAAATACCTATGGCATTTTTCACAGAATTAGAAGAAAAACCCTACAATTTGTATGGAATCAAAAAAGAACCAAAATAACCAAAGCGATCTTGAAAAAGAAGAGCAAGGCCAGAGGTATCCTGCCTCCTAATTTAGTCCATACTACAAAGGTATAATATTAAGTCAGTAGTGAAATTTCACACACACACACACACACACAATGTAACAAACAATGGAACAGAAAAGGAATCCTATAAAGAAACCCATTTTTATGTGGTCAGTTAATCCACAATAAAGGAGGTGAAAATATGGACCAGGGAAAGGCAGTCTCTTTAAAAAAATAGTGTTGGAAAAACTGGATATTTACATACAATAGAATCAAACTGAACTACTTTCCATACCATATACAAAAATAAATGGAATAATAGTTTTATACAAGACTTAAATGTAAGACCTGAAACCATGAGATTCCTAGAAAAAATTTAAAAAATCTAAGCAGTAAACTCTCTGATGTTGGTCTTAGCAGCATATTTTTCTTGGATATGTCTTCTCAGACAAGAGAAATAAGAGCAAAATCGATGTTGTTCAAGAACAACGTCAAACTAAG
>NW_011494525.1:2992-3627 GCF_000754665.1 Bison bison bison
TAATAAAGTATAAATTCTATATACAGGAAAATAAAAGGTGGACCTGTAAATCTAAGAGGTAAAAATGAAGATACTATTATAATTAGGGCATTTTAAAGTTAAATATTCATGTGGGAATTTTAAAAGTTATCAAACAAAAAAAATTAAATATATAGCATATTTAATTTCCAAATCAGAAAGAGAAAAGAGAAAAAGTTAGAGAAAAATAAGTAAAATCAACAGAAAAGAATGAAACCAAAAAGAATGAAAGTAGAAGCAAAATAAATTTTCTAATTATGAAACACAAAACAGTATTTTTAAAATAATGCTTATTAGTATTAAAAATAAGTTAAATTCATATTTACAAAACAAAATTTAATCAAATTTTATGAAACTAATTTTATGTTAAAAGGAGACACAGAAAGTATTATGAGAGGAATGTTTTCAGTTAATTTAGATAAATATATAATATACAAATATTAGCTAAAATAAAGTTAGTAGGCTAGATATAGAACTCAGATCTTGACTTCTAATATATGCAAGCAAACTGAATCAGGGATCTCTGGAGAAAAAGTGAACTTTAGGACTAGGGCAAGAAATATATAAGGTGATTTCGGAGCATCATACACTGGTGGAAAACTGACAAAGGAACTGAT
>NW_011494525.1:3727-5990 GCF_000754665.1 Bison bison bison
AAGTAATACTGTATTATCACCCAGAGTATGAATATCCATTAGTTCACTGATATAAATAATTGAGAAAGAAGGAAAAAGAGAAGGAGGGAAGGAAGGAGGAAGGAAGGGATGAGGGATGCAGACAGGCAGTCAGGTACACATCTTTCATGCAGAAAAATTCCAAATAATTTGAGTACATATCTACCCTTAAGTAAGTGGAATATAATTCCGCACTTCATGATACATAGTGACTTTCTTTCCAAAAACACAGTATTGAAAGGAGAGGACAACTTTACAGTGGAGAAAGTCAACAAATGCTACCTTAGTGTGGGTAAGGACAACATGAACAGTGATGTCATGCTGATATTATGTACTCTTGCTATGATGTAATATTAATGACACTTCACCTTTGTAGTTTTCCTCCCAAAAGCTAGTAACCCCCGGGGTAATCATAAGACAAACAACAGACAAATCTTAATGGACTGATGTTCTACAAAATATCTGACCAACACTCCTTAAAACACTCTAGGTCTTAAAAGAAAGAAAAATCTAAGAAATCGACAAAGCGAAGAGGAGACTAGGGACAGCAATCAAGTAAATGTACAGTTTATCCTGGATAAGAACCTCGTACAGAAAAAGAACATTAAAAATAAAGAAACCTGGATAAAGTATTGACTTAGTTAATAATAAGAATATTAAAATGTACTTAGTGTTGCAATATTAATATAAGAAAAATAGAATTAAGGCAAATAGCATTATTAAGGGAAATTAATAATTGTATAATTATAAATGGACAATTTCACCAGGAATATGAATCAATCTTTACTATCCACACTGTAACTATAGAAATTCTAGAAAGGGTAACTTACATACATAATTTTGATATTGGCATGTTAGAGAATTGTCTGCAGACAATGAGAACTGGAATTCCGTTAACATAGAATATAATGATTAAAATAAGCAATAAAAAAGCAAAATATATTACTGGCACATACTTGAGTGGGAGACACTTTTCTAGGAAGAATAAACACTTTTTTTTTTTAAAGTTCAGAGACCTTCCATCCTGTAGATTAGTCAGTTAGCATACAAAGCAAAAAGCAAGGTACATGGACTAAGTCAGGACAGTGACCCAGGGAATGAGGGAGTATCCCTATTTGCTGAGTTAAAATATTATGGTTACTTGAGCACCTTTATGTGTTGTTATAATATAGTCAGACATTAAGCAAATATTAAGACAGTAGATAATCCAGATAGGCTGGAGATGATCTTGCCTTGAAAAATCAGATTACTGTTAATTATTGCCACTTTGCTGACAAAGGTCTGTACAGTAAAAGCTATGGTTTTTCCAGTGATCATGAACAAATGTGAAAGATAAGCCATAAAGAATGCTGAATGCTGAAGAATTGGTGCTTTTGAAGTATGGTGTTGGAGAAGACTCTTGAGAGTCCCTTGAACTGCAAGGATATCAATCCTAAAGGAAATAAACCCTAAAGGAATAATCATTGGAAGGACTGATGCTGAAGCTGAAGCTCCAATACTTTGGTCACCTGATATGAAGAGCTGACTTGTGGGATAAGATCCTGATGCTGATTGAAAGACTGAAGGCAGGGGGAGAAGGGGATGACAGAGGATGAGATGGCTGGATGGCATCATCAGCTCAATAGACATGAGTTTGAGCAAACTTGGAGATGACGAAGGACAGAGAAACCTGGCTTGCTGCAGTCCACGGGCTTGCAAAGAGTCAGACACAACTGAGTGATTGAACAATGAATCGCCAATAGGAAACAAGGTACAACTGTCTAGTTTATGAAAAGAACTAAAGAAACAAAAATTGGCTGAAGTGGTCTAGGATTTTTAATCCATCAAAATGTTTCACAAAATCTCCTGCACTTACGTATGTATCAACTATCTATTTGAGGTTAAACAGATGAGATGACAGATAAATGGCACTTGCCAGGGGGTAGAGAAATGAAGATAACTCAGTGGAAGGACCAAAATTTTTACATTGGATAGTTTGAGAGTTAAATCAAATATTATAATTCAAGTACTCCATTTGAAACTATTTTGAAGCATCTTACAGGGTTTTGTGCATTTTTCTCTCATAATATTAAGTAAACTGCTGCTGCTGCTGTTAAGTCACTTCAGTCATGTCCAACTCTGCAAAGAAATAGAAGAAAGCAATAGAATGGGAGAAACTAGCGATCATTTCAAGAAAATTAGAGATACCAAGGGAACATTTCCTGCAAAGATGGGCATATAAAGGACAGAAATTGTATGGAGCTAA
>NW_011494525.1:6090-7298 GCF_000754665.1 Bison bison bison
TACTCTTGCCTAGAAAATCCCATGGATGGAGGAGCCTGGTGCAGGCTACTGTCCATGGGGTCGCAAAGAGTTGGACACAACTGAGCAACTTCACTTACACTTACTTAGTACTCCTCAAAATTGTCAAGGTCATGGAAAAAAGAAGCAAGAGTAGCCTAAAGAGAAATGACAACTAGATGTAGTATGATATCTTGGATGGAATACTGGAATAGGAAAAGGATATTAGGTGTAACTATGGAAAAGGAAATGGCAACCCACTCCAGTATTCTTGCCTGGAGAACCCAAGGAACAAAGGATTCTTTAGGGTCACACAGAGTTGGACATGACTGAAGCGACTAAAAACTAATAAATAGAGACTTCCTCTAGGTCCATGTCCAATATTTCTGGATTCTTTCCCAGTATCTCTTATATACGATCTTGTATCTATCTTCCTTATTTAGTCTTTAAATTTTATTTACAACCGTCCAATATCCTGTCTTCTCTATTCACTTTAATTTTTATGTATAATTAGTTCAGCTACTTTAGAAGCATTTCCCATGAAATACTTGACATGAACATCTCTGAGTGTGGTTTATAGATGAATATATTCTGTCTGGGCTTCCCAGGTGGTACTAGTGGTAAAGAACTTGCCTGCCAATGCAGGAGACATGGTCAGGAAGATTCCCTGGAGGAGAGCATGGCAGCCCACTCCAGTATTCTTGCCTGAAGAATCCCACAGACAGTAGAGCCTGGAACGCTATGGTCCATTGTGTTGCAGTGAGTCAGGACTGAGGCAGCTTAGCATGCACAAAGGCATATTCTGTTTTAATAAGATATGTTCCTGCCTGCCTTTGATTCCCTATTTGCCTCTGGCTATACAACACACAGACTCCATGATCCTTTTGTCAGTTCAGGAAGACACAGATAAGCTGAGCACTGGGGATTGTTTTTGAGTAACTGCTAGCATTCTTGTTCTGTCAGTATGCCACAAGAAGTGCTTTGTAGAATGAATCCTGTGGTGAGGGGTAATCACATAACATAATCAGCTTTTGCTTACAGACCAGGTGAGACTCTTATCTCTAGAAAGTCATGTAAATTGTGTGCTATTTAAGTTAGTTTTGAGTGGAAAATAAAAAGCAAATTCATCTCTTCTAGAAAGATAACACTGCAGTAATATTGAACCACAAGTATGTTCTGTACCCAAATCATTCCTTTTTCTATCCTGAAAA
>NW_011494525.1:7398-9362 GCF_000754665.1 Bison bison bison
TTTTAAAGATGCTTGCTTCTTGGAAGAAAATTTATGACCAACCTAGACAGAATATTAAAAAGCAAAAACATTACTTTGCCAAGAAACATCCGTCTAGTCAAAGCTGTGGTTTTTCCAGTAGTCATGTATAGATGTGAGAGCTGGACTATAAAGAAAGCTGAGTGCCTAAGAATTGATGTATTTGAACTGTGGTTTTGGTGAAGACTCTTGAGTGTCCCTTGGGCTGCAAGGTGATAGAACCACTCCATCCTACAGGAAATCAGTTCTGAATATTCATTGGAAGGACTGATGCTGAAGCTGAAACTCCAATACTTTGGCTACTTGATGCAAAGAACTGACCTCTTGGAAAAGATGCTGAGGCTGGGAAAGATTGAAGGCAGGAGGAAAATGGGACAACTGAGAATGAGATAGCTAGATGGCATTACTGATTTAATGGACATAAGTTTGAGTAAACTCTGGGAGTTGGCAATGGATAGGGAGGTCTGGCATGCTACAGTCCATGGGGTCATAAAGAGTCGGACACAACTGAGCGACAGAACTGAACTGAACTGTACTGAGACCAATACGATGTGAGGATAATATTATGAGGGATTTTTTTAAAGATTTCTGCACTGATAGTATCGTACAAGTGGTGTCCAATGAAAGCATGTTTCTCTTATTCCACCTTACACTATCATGTCTGTATATGATTCTTGGCACTGTGACAGCCAGGTTTCTTTCATGAGGGAAAATAGCATGAATATGACAGAATGTAACATTGTTAAGGAACCAGGTGAAGCTGGAGATAGTTTTCAAAAAATAATAAAATGTGAACTGTAGCTTAAACAATCAGATTGTTATAGTCCAGAACAATAAATTAGAAGGTTGTAAAGAAGAAAATATAATCATTAACACTCAGGTTTTAAATTTAGAATGCCCTTAGCAACTTTTTTCGTATATCTCATTATATTTTATCTTTCTTATATCTCCAAAATAGACATATTTTTTCCACCATTCTAATGATAATAAAACTGAAATTCTGAAGTCTTTTGCATATTATCTAGCACCAAACAAATTAGAAACATGATCAATGTTGGAGCCTGTGATTTCAAACACTGAACATGATGTTTTTTCTACATTCCAATGCTGAGTCATCCTAAGAGAAAATAAAATAATTCCAGTTGACATTATTTGTTCTTAATGTCTTAATACATTTTTACATCATAGAACCAAAGAAGGAAATAAGAACAAATAGAGAAAAAGAAACTATCATCTTATGCTTTATACTAGGGCATTTCTTTAAGCAAGTTACTCACATCCTTTATATCCAGCTTAGAGAAGCCTTTCCAATTAATGACATTGTTTTGTATTTGTTCATCCTTTTATTTTTTCCCTGAATTTTTGAAACTTTATTTTGCAAAAATAAAAAACTCAGCAATATGCTATATAGTAGGTTGGAGGTGAAATGTAAACAGTGGGGATGGGACAGCACCTGGATTCCCTAGAGAAAAAGGGGAGCCAGTGGGAATGGGAATCTTATTTAGCAGCTAAATATAAACTGGGAATTGGTGGAAGGAAAGGGTCACAAGGACCTTGGGCTCCTCATCCCAAGATCCCTGGCCCAGGGGCTCAATTCCAGGGTGTAAACAAAACTAATAAATAGAGACTTCCTCTAGGTCCATGTCCAATATTTCTGGATTCTTTCCCAGTATCTCTTATATACGATCTTGTATCTATCTTCCTTATTTAGTCTTTAAATTTTATTTACAACCGTCCAATATCCTGTCTTCTCTATTCACTTTAATTTTTATGTATAATTAGTTCAGCTACTTTAGAAGCATTTCCCATGAAATACTTGACATGAACATCTCTGAGTGTGGTTTATAGATGAATATATTCTGTCTGGGCTTCCCAGGTGGTACTAGTGGTAAAGAACTTGCCTGCCAATGCAGGAGACATGGTCAGGAAGATTCCCTGGAGGAGAG
>NW_011494525.1:9462-9778 GCF_000754665.1 Bison bison bison
CTTTGTGACCCCATGAACTATACAGTCCATGGAATTTTCCAGGCCAGAAAACTGGAGTGGGTAGCGTTTTTCTTCTCCAGGGGGTCTTTTCAACCCAGGGATCAAACCCAGGTCTCCCGCATTGCAAACGGATTCTTTACCAGCTAAGCCACAAGGGAAACCCAAGAATACTGGAGTAGGTAAACCTATCCCTTCTCCAGGGGATCTTCCTGATCCAGGAATTGAACTGGGCTCTCCTGCACTTCAGGCAGATTCTCTACCAACTGAGCTATTAGGGAAGCCAGGAACTGGAAATAATTTCCATTTGGTCCCACTA
>NW_011494525.1:9878-21292 GCF_000754665.1 Bison bison bison
CCTTTTTCTATCCTGAAAATCAGGCTTATTTTCCCATCAGTTACTCCTAGAGTAAATCCAATGAAGGGTGATTTTAATTCAGTACAATGACTGCAGTTTTGGCTACTATTTACCCATCTCCATCAGGTTTTGCATCTAAATTCTATGACTCCAACACCCATTCGACTCTAATATTCCCATTCTATTCCATCTTAACTTTATAGGTTTCCCTCACACCCATTGCCAGGAATGAGAGGGTTTTATCTGCTTAAGTCCTGGTCAAGGGTGCACTGGAAGAAACAGGATGTTCTATGGCTGTTTCCTTTTTATTAGGCTGTCAGTATCAGTTTTTGGTGCCTACATCCAATCTGGTTTCTTATATTACTAGAATACATTTGAATCAGTTCTAATGAGGTGGTTGAAACTGGAGCCTAATATACAGAGTGAAGTAAGCCAGAAAGAAAAACACCAATACATTATACTAACGCATATATATGGAATTTAGAAAGACGGTAACGATAGCCCTGTATGCGAGACAGCAAAAGAGACACAGATGTATAGAACAGTCTTTTGGACTGTGGGAGAGGGAGGGGGTGGATGATTTGGGAGAATGGCATTGAAACATGTATAATATCATATATGAAATGAATCACCAGTCCAGGTTTGATGCAGGATACAGGATGCTTGGGGCTGGTGCACTGGGATGACCCAGGGGGATGGCATGGGGAAGGAGGTTGGAGGGGGGCTCAGAATTGGGAACACGTGTACACCCATGATGGATTCGTGTTGATGTATGGCAAAACCAATACAATATTGTAAAGTTATTAGCCTCTAATTAAAATAAATTAAAAAAAAAAAGAAACTATGTGCATATGCCCTTGCCAGCTGCCAGTTCCCTTAATCTGAAAAGTAGTGCTGCCATTTGGGTCTGTGTGATGAAGTTGGTGGTCTTTGAATCTCACCTGAACAATACCCTATAGCTTCTGATGTTAGGAATTCTACAGAAACTTGGTAACCATTTCTCCCTCTGTTATCTACTTTAAAACTTCTCATTTGTGAGCTCTTACCTCTTTTCTAGTGGTAAAGAACTCACTTGCCAATACAGAAGATATAAGAGACAAGGTTTCCATCCTTGGTTGGGAAGATCCCTGCAGGAGAAAATAGCAACCTGCTCCAGTATTCTTGCTGGGAAAATCCCATGGACAGAGGAGCCTGGTAGGCTACAGTCCCTGATGTTGCAAAGAATCAGACATGACTGAGCATCTGAGGATGCACATATATTGGTGGCTCAGTCAGTAAAGTATCTGCCTGTGATGCAGGAGACTTGGGTAGGATCCCTGGGTCAGGAAGATGCCCTGGAGCAGGAAATTGCAACCCACTCCATTATTCTTGCCTGGGAAATCTCATGGACAGAGGAGCTTGACAGGCTTCCCTGCAGGGGGTCACAAGAGGTGGAAACAACTTACTGACTAAACTGCCACTATCACCAACACCTCTTAAATACTCCCTAACTAACTAGGAAGGGTGATAGCAATTTTCCCAGCTTATATTTTCTATAGAGTTCTCTATACCCACAACGAATGAGTCCTTATTACATGAAGTATGGCTATTTTGGAAAATTTGATGTTTTTCCCAATTCTATAAGCACTGCCCACATCCCATGTCCTTTTACTTAATAGCTAGAGTTACCAGGGTCTGTCTCCATATCCTGATAGCCAGTCAGTTCTGTTTGGGGGAGAGATGCTAATCTCTCCTATATCTAGGATGACCAATTGAACAAATTTTTCCTGAATTTAGAATTCCAAAATGTGGCAGTTTTTGTTTTAAAGCAGGGGACATCCTGAACAAGTGTGTTAAGTTCACCACCTTACCTGCTCACATTCATCTTCAAATTAAATAAGCATACCCAAGCACCAGATCAACAAAACCACTGCTAGATCTCAAGATATTCTGGAAGAATCTGCTACAAAAATAAATTAGAAGCTGAAGCCATACCTTTTAATTCTCAGAGTTTTCAATTACAGCATTAGAGTCTTTAAGAAAGTTGGACTATAACACAAGAAAACCTAACCTTACCTTACCTAACCTTTATACATCTTTACTTTCAGTTTCCTGGTTTCCCAAATACATTGTAATCCTTTTAAAAGCAGAGTGAATTCTCTGGGCTTCCCAAGTGGTTCAGTAGGTAAAAAATCTGCCTGCAATGCAAGAGATGTGGGTTTGATCCCTGGGTCAGGAAGATCCACTGGAGGAGGGCATGGTAACCCACTCCAGTGTTCTTGCCTGGAGAATCCCATGGACAGGGGAGCCTGACAGGCTACAGTCCATAGGGTGGCAAAGAGTCGGACAGGACTGAAGTGACAAACCAGGCACACACGTGTATTTTTATTCTTTACTGTTATTATTAATGTTTGTTTTGTTTTGTATTTCCCAACTCATTAGATATATTTGTCAAAACAAACTTATGAACATGTATTTTATACCCACAAGTATCCACCAGATCAAGCTTCCTTAGTAGCCTCATCTCTGAATGCAAAGTACAGTGAATTACAGAAAGAGTGCCTTCACATAGAGAAAATTTATTCTTTCTCATGTTTTATTCCTGCATTGCGCCTCCTTTGCTTTGCCAAAAAAAAAAAAAAAGCCACTTCCATTAATCCATCACAAACTTTTTTACATATTTCTACCTACAATTGCCTTGCTTATCAGACCCTCAAGACACTTTCTGATATGTGGGCTGTTCCTAACTGAAATGTATTGTATTTATATTGGTGACTGCAATTGCCGGTGGATGCCCATAAATAAACTCAAATTTTAAGCATATTTCACTGGAGCGATTGATGTTTTATTTAACCTGGACAAGACAGATATCTTCTTTGTTACTGAACAGCCTTGTGGTATAGCCAGGGCAATTTTAATGGTATTGTCTCTTCCTTTGCACTTTCAAATACCGTATCCCCACAGCTGCAGTACCATATAGGCACTTTGTACAAGTGATGTAAGCATAGTTCTTCTTTTTTTATTTTTTAAGCAACAGTGGGGAAAATATTTTATACTTTCACTGTGTATGAGGAAAATCCTTCTAGGTTGACAACATATTGAGAAACCAAGAATAAAAGAAAGAAGGGAAGGCAGGTGTTAGATAATATTTGAGACATTTATAGAGTTGATGACTGGCTAGTTAATCTGACTTACCCCTTTTCCTAAAACTCGCTTTGCATAGATTTGATGTTGTTCAGTCGCTCAGGCTCAGTCTGTCTGACTCTTTGAGACCCCATGGACTGTAGCATGCCAGGCTTCCCTGTCCTTCACCATCTGGAGCTTGCTCAAACTCATGTCCATTGAGTTGGTGATGCCATCCAACCATCTCGTCATCTATTGTCCTCTTCTCCTCCTACCTTGGGATAGGCTTCCCTGGTGGCTCAGAGGTTAAAGCGTCTGCCTCCAATACGGGAGACCCAGGTTCTATTCCTGGGTTGAGAAGATCCCCAAGAGAAGGAAATGGCAACCCACTCCAGTATTCTTGCCTGGAGAATCCCATGGATGCAGGAGCCTGGTAAGCCACAGTCCACGGGGTCACAGAGTTGGACACAACTGAGGGACTTTACTTTCACTTTCCTCCTAATTTCAATCTTTCCCAGCCTCAGGATATTTTCTAATGAGTCAGCTCTTCTCATCAGGTGGCCAAAGCACTGGAACTTTGCTTCAGCATCAGTCCTCCCAATGAATATTCAGGATTGATTTCCTTTAGGATTGATTGGTTTGATCTCCTTGCAGATTGAATAGATTAGGGTACCTTTAATTTTTAATTTTTCTCCTTTCTTCAAGCCCAAGAGATTCAGTCCATTTTCTTTTGCATTATTACTCTATTACATGTTGTTACTTGGTACAGAAAGAAATAGTGCTTCCCAGGTGTCACTAATGTTAAAGAACCCATCTGCCAATGCAGGAGAGGGAGAGAGAAAGAGATTCGGGTTCAGTCCCTGGGTTGGGAAGATCCCTTAGAGGAGGGCATGGCACACCTCTCCAGTATTTGTCCAAGGAGAATCCCTTAGACAGAGGAGCCTGGAGTGCTGTAGCCCATGGGGACAGAAAGTCGGACACAAGTGAAGTGACTTAGCATGCACAGAAATAGTCTTATCAGTTTTCCTGTTCCTCTATTCCGAAGTATAAGAATGTAAACTTTTGCGGCTGTTGTTATTGTAGTCTTCATGCTATTCTATGTGAGGATGCAAAGATAGCCCAGATAACAAACTTGTAGAAGTTAGAAAGGTTCAGAAGCATCTACAACTTATCTCCGACACATCTCTAGAGTTCTAAGTCAGTGTTTCTGTCTTCATTCTATTTTTTTTTTATCTTGATTATTTTGGAAGGTGGAGAGCCAACCACTTAAATTATTCCCTATGCACATTTGCTTTACTTTCCTGCACATATCACAATGAGTCCCATGGCAAGATTATGCTTATATTGTCTCCTCTGACTGAAATATCATTTCCAATCCCATTGGTCTGGTTAACTGTTTTAGTCCTTTATGCTGCTGCTGCTGCTGCTGCTAAGTCGCTTCAGTCGTGTCTGACTCTCTGCGACCCCATAGACAGCAGCCCGCGAGGCTCCCCTGTCCCTGGGATTCTCAAGGCAAGAACACTGGAGTGGGTTGCCATTTCCTTCTCCAATGCATGAAAGTGAAAAGTGAAAGTGAAGTCACTCAGTCGTGCCCAACTCTTAGCGAACCCATGGACTGCAGCCTACCAGGATCCGCTGTCCATGGATTTTCTAGGCAAGAGTACTGGAGTGGGGTGCCATTGCCTTCTCCGTTAGTCCTTTATAGCTGCCATAATAAAATGCTTCGGATTGAGTAGTTTATAATCAATGGAAATTCGTATCTTACAGATTTGCAGGTTAGAAATCCATGATCAGGATTCCACAATGGCCAGACTCTGATGAAAGTACTCTTCTAGGTTGTAGGCTGCCAACTATGTGTCCTTGCATGGGGAAAGAAGGGTAGTCAGCTCTGTCAACTCTCTTTCATAACGATGATACTTCCATCCACACAGGTTCTTCTCTCATGACCTAATAACCATGCAAAGACTTCATCTCCTAATGATTTTACCTTAAGAATTAAGTTTCCAACATTTGAAATTTGGAGGGGACATGAACATTCAGAACACAGCGAAAACCCTACCTAGTCTGTTACTACCAGACTATCTGGAATGTTAAGATATGAACTTGGGCAAAATCCGGGAGATAATGAGGGACAGGGAAGCCTGGTTTGTTATAATCCATGGGGTCGCAAAGAGTCAGACAGGATGTAGCGCCTGAACAACAAGTCTGTTAAGACACAGTTTTTTGTTTTGTTTTTTTAATTAATTCACTTATTTATTTTCAGCTGTATTGTGTATTGTGTGTATTGCTACATACAAGCTTACTCTAGTTGTAGCAAGTGAAGGGTACTCTCTAGTTATGGTGCATGAGCTTTTCATTGCAGAATGCAGAATGCTTCTCATTGTATTCTCTCTCTGCAGAGCATGCAATGTAGACATGCAGGCTTCAGGGGCTGCAGTGCCAGGGGCTTAGCTGCTCTGTGGCATGTGGAATCTTCCCAGACCAGGGATCCAACCCATGTCCCCTACATTGGCAGTCATATCCCCAACCGCTGGACCATCAGAGAAGTCCAAGATAGTGTGGATGCCATCTCTATGAGTACTTTTCTCACCCAAAGATGACATGACTGTCCTTTGTGCCAGATAGCACCATACACATGTCCTTACTTTGATTTTAGCTTTTCTCCATTAAACCAGGAACTCTTTGATGGAAGGATTGCTGATGTATTCATCCTGCTATCTAGAGGCCTTAGGTAACTGTGACACTCCAGTGCTTATCTCAATATTTTAGAATATATATATTGATTCTCTCATCTTAGTTTTGTTGATTCAGTTTGTAATCTTATTTTGTGGATTGCAAAGTGGATTTTTGCAATCTTGTCCTGGCTCTTTCGCCACCTTCCTCTTCCAGGTGCCTGTAATAAACATATCCACTTCTTCACTCAAGACCACTGAGTTGTTCCCAACTCCTTCCAACACACACTGACTGAAACATACTGCATATCTTCATTACAGTCAGTGGGACTATTACATCTAACTGTTTCAAGGTTTCCCCTCTTTACAGCAAACAGGATACCTCAGAAAGTGGAAGACTTCAGCTTTCAATAGATTAATAAAATTCTTCTCATCTTAGATGACTCCCTCTGTGTTCCTTTTCTCTGATTTTGGTTATCAATTAGCTCTTCTCAGTTAGGAGCCAAACTTAGCAAGAGGAAATGTTTTCCCCTGTGACATCCAAGTATTTGTTATCATGTCACCCTTTAGACATATAACTAACAGATAGCAAGGCTCTTTGAGAAATAGGTTTGCCAACTGTTACACAGAGTGAAGTAATTCAGAAAGAGAAAAGCAAATATCATGTATTAATGCATACATATGCAATCTAGAAAGATGGTGCTGATGAACCTAGCAATGGAGATGCAGACATAGAGAACAGACTTGTGGACACGTTGGTGGAAAGAGAAGGTGGGACAACTTGAAAGAGTAGCACTGAAACAAATTCATTACTGTATGTAAAATAGATAGTCAGTGGAAATTTGCTGTGTGACACAGGTAGCCCAAATTTGGTGCTGTAACAACCTAGAGGAGTGGGATGGGGTGGGAAGTTGGAGTGAGGTTCAAGAGGGAGGGGGTAAATGTGTACCTATGGCTGATTCATGTTGATATATATATATGGCAGAAACCAACCCAATGTTGTAAAGCAGTTATGTTCCAATTAAAAGTAAATAAAATTTAAAATTTTAGAAAAAGAAAATATATATCTTGTCTTAGAGTAGTCTCTTCCAGAAGGAAAGCATTTCTTATTCACTTCTTATTCATTTCTTATTTATTGTGATCTAGTACAAGAAATATTGAAGTGAATAAGAAATGTTATATATATATGAAGTGAAGTGAAGTGAAAGTTGCTCAGTTGTGTCTATCTCTTTGCAATCCTTTGTACTGTCCATGGTGATTCTCCAGGCCAGAATACTAGAATGGGTAGCCATTTCCTTCTCCAGGTGATCTTCCCAACCCAGGGATCAAACCCAGTTCTCCCACATTGAAGATGGATTCTTTACCTGCTGAGTCACAAGAGAAGTCCATATGTGTGTGTGTGTGTATATATATATATAGTCTCATAATGTGTATTTCTTATTCATATTCTTTGTGACAATGTAATTTCACAGTCATGAGATTTTCTGATTAATGCTTTTTGATCATTATAAACCAAACTCCAAGGAGCTTCAGATATTATAAATGGCTGTTTAGCATGCAATATAATACAACTATTGACTTAACAAAATTAAATTAAATAATAATGTGTTGAGTGAAAGTGGATACATTAAAGTTTTGTATCTTTATGCCATTCTTAAAATAAATTTCCAACGTCTCTGTTCTCCCATTTAAAGTATGGTGTCTGGAATTGAGCATGCTAAATAGGAGTGATATGATTCAAAGTAGAGCATGAGATTCTTTCCTTCTAAAGATGCTTCTCTTTTAGCTTCCTGATAGCAAACCATATCACAGTTTTCTTATTCCCACCCATACCTCGTATTTATGAGATTCCACTTATTCCCTTGGCTCATTAAGTTATTCACCAAGATTCCGTCCTTATTGGAATATTAACTTTCAGCCCTCTTGGATTCAAGACATAGTAGTTGATTACCCACACCAGTTCTTATCATGATCCTGATCTTCAGAGCTACACAAAATAGTCATACCAGACATATTTGAAATCTTCATATATATAATTAAAGAGTCCCGGATAATACTGTTTTCTTTTAAAACAACAACAGCAACAAACTATTTATTGTGTGTTCTGGCTTATTTTATCACATCATTGTTCATTATAGACTTAATTGAGTCCCCACCACCCAAATTCATAGGTTGAAATCCTACCCCCAAATACCTCAAAATATGGCTGTATTTGGAGATAGAGATTTTAAAGAAGCACTAAAATTAAAATGAGGCCCTCCAGATACTTTCTTATCCAACCTGATTGGTATCTTTATAAGAAGGGGAGATTAGGAAACACCAAGAGGTTCTGGAAGCATTCCTGCACAGAAGGAAGATCATGTGAACAAGTAGCAAGAGAACAACCACATGCAAGCCAAGGAGAGAGGCCTCGGAGGAAATCGACTCTGGTGGCACTTTGACCTTGGACTTCCAGCTCTCAGAATTGTGAGGAAATAAATTTCTGTTGTTTAATCTACCCAATCTTTGGCTTGATGTCCCAGAAGTCCTTATATTTAGTACATTCTCCATTTATCAACTCAGAGAAAAACCTCAAGGTTCTCTTCAATGATTCAGTTGTTTTTTCATCTATTTCATCTCATTAATCACAAGGTGCTTCTGACTCCATCAAACCAAATTCTTTAGGTTCTGTCTGTTTCTGTTCCTCGTGGCACAGCTCTCTTTCAGTGCCAAGACGATAGCTCATGCCAACAGTTCCACAGATTAGCTTGACTCAGCTATCCCTTGACTCTAGGTTTTCTTTCAAAACATCACCAACAATCATCTCTGTAAAATGGAACTCAATTCAATCCTTCCTCCATTTAAAGATTTTTAATAAACATTTTATTGGGGTAGCCTTTTTAAAAGTTCTTTCAAGATTTACCATAAGGTGTTACAGAATAACCCAAATGGACATTTTGCCAGTCCAATATTTTAAAAATCTCCTTTGCCTATTTTCCCAATTACCAGGAAAAGAAAACTCTTTACACATTGACCCCAGCCTTCTCAAAATCTCATCTGTTGCCCCTTTCAAGTTTCTCCACAAGTCATACCCTAATTTTAGAAACAGTAGATTATATAAAAGTCCCCCAAATGACACACATTTTCATGTGACCAAATCAGGGCTTGATTCTTGCCTCCTATTCATTCCTTAGTTTGACTTCCTTAGAAATGTCAGTGTATGTTATATAGTTCCTATTTTTTAGCTAAGAGGTCTTTTTGTTTTATGGGTTTCCATAGAAGGTTTCACATTTCTTTTATATAATACTCAGGTCTCAGAGTTATAACTGTTCTCACATCCCTTCTTCCACACCTCACCAGCAAGCTCCCAACAAAGAAAGAGAACAAAATATATTCCTCTTTATTTTCTCAGATTCCTAGTGTAGTAGCTAAAGAAAGACAGGAAAAAAAAGTCATTGCTATAGGACTGAGTTCACTTAAACACCTTTTGTCAACAAAGAAAATAGGAAAAAAAGAGAGATTGGACTAAATGATTTGCTAAGAGTGCATATATTGGTCAAGCAGTTGATATTTTAACTCCTGTTCCCTGATTAACAATATCAGACTAAGTTCAAGCATGATATCAATCAATATTAAATAATGTACAAAACATTAATACTAGACAGACCCAACTGTATTTATTATCATGTAGTTCTATATTAGAAAACTGTCCTAATGTGTTCTAGTTGAAAGCTCCATTCACAGAACACAGGGTTAAATCCGGTTGTGTTGTGGAAGCAAAACACTCTCCTAGATAAGAGCCAGAGCAGTCACTGTGCTGTAATGTGGTAACCAAGTGCAACCACTACACTCAGTGGTTCCATGAAATACAGAAGAGTCAGCAAGTTTCATGTGGTGGCTCTTCTCCAGTTTGTGCGTCGCACTGAGGTTTATGCATTTCTCATTGTAGGTCTAGACTAAAGCAACAATCCTTTTTCACATTCCAGTGGTCAGTACAAGTCACATGGTCAAACCTGAATCAATACAGTCTAGCACAAGGGCTCTGACATTCACGGTGCATTGCAAAGGGCAATATGCCTTTTCTGCGCTTCTAGTTTTGATATAAATGGACCTGAAGGCTTCCTATGAACAGCTCTTCATTGTTAATATTGTGAAAATATTAAGCTGTTTGAAAAAAATAAGGAAAATAAATAAATATATATATATATATACACACATATATATTCTATTTAAATTCTCTTAGACAAAAGGGTGAAGTCTAATAGAAGATGAGGTTGATGGATTGTGCATCACACTACATATAGTATAAAGGTTTGGGGAGAGGTAAGATTATGGCTTCCCAGGTGGCATTAGTGGTAAAAAACCTGCCTGCCAGTGTAGGAGATGAAAGAAGTATGGATTTGATCCATGGGTAGGAAAGATCTCCTGGAGGAGGGCAAGGCAACCCAATAGGGTATTCTTGCCAGAGAAACCTCATGGACAGAATTGCCAGGCAGGCTACTGTCCATAGGACTTTACAGAGTCAACATGACTGAACTGATTTAGCACACACATATGCAAGATGGCATATTCCATTCATATGTAACTTGCAGATTTTGCCTTTTCCATTAGTTTTCAGGAAGTCACTTGTTCCACATGCCAGCACTGCTTCTGTACACAGAGAACCATGACTGCAACAAAAAGGATAAATCATCACAATAGCTCCTTGTTCAGGAACTAGATTTAAAAAAAAAAGTAAATCAACTTTTTTAAATAAAGAAAAACAGTGTGTAGCTCTAAGTCAAGCATTGGTGGTGTGTGGTTTAGTAGCTCAGTATGTCTGATTCTTTTGTGACCCCATGGACAGTAGCCCACCATGCTCCTCTGTCTGTGGGATTTCCCAGGCAAGAATACTGGAGTGGGTTGTCATTTCCTTCCCAGGGGATCTTCCCAACCCAGGGATCAAACCTGCATCTCCTCAATTGGCAGGTGGGTTTTTTACCACTGAGCCATCTGGTAAACCAAGTCAAATATTGCACACTGTTAATACATTATTTTTCATACTATTGTAAAAATAAAAAGAGTGGCAATTTTAAAGCAAAATCTCAGCTCAGATTGTAAATCAGTTAAGAAATGGAACACGTGTATACCTGTGGCAGATTCATGTTGATATATGGCAAAACCAATACAATATTGTAAAGTTAAAAAATAAAAAAAAAAAAAAGGAAAAAAAAAAAAAGAAACGGAGGCTTGTCCTAGGCCACTGTGAAAATGTGCTCAAGGCACATGACTTGGACATTGACATGCTGAAAATGCATTTTAGTGATCAGAAAAGCCTCATGAAGTGTTATTCAAAATGTAAGATATTGTGGACTTAACCAGAAGCAAATTGAATATGGTTCATATTCAGATGATAAAACACAATGATAACTATTAGTTTTGCCAGAATAATGTTTGAAATTCTTAGGATTCTTAAGATTTAAGTATTTAAAATACTGGGAAAATAGCCCAACTTTTGGAAATATGGTTCATTTTAAAAAGTCAAGTGGAAGAGTAAAAGAAGTAGACGGAAAGAAATACATACTTATTTATATTTTTTTAATTTTATTTTATTTTTAAACTTTACATAATTGTATTAGTTTTGCCAAATATCAAAATGAATCCATCACAGGTATACATGCT
>NW_011494525.1:21392-21570 GCF_000754665.1 Bison bison bison
CTGGTTCCAAATAGGAAAAGGAGTACGTCAAGGCTGCATATGGTTACCCTGCTTATTTAACTTATATGCAGAGTACATTATGAGGAATGCCAGGCTGGATGAAGCACAAGCTGGAATCAAGATTGCTGGGAGAAATATCAATAACCTCAGATATGCAGATGACAGCACCCTTATGGCA
>NW_011494525.1:21820-22092 GCF_000754665.1 Bison bison bison
TTTATTTTTCTGGAGTTGAGCTGTAGGAGTTGCTTGTATATTTTTGAGATTAGTTGT
This sequence comes from Bison bison bison, assembly GCF_000754665.1. Lineage (NCBI taxonomy): Eukaryota > Metazoa > Chordata > Mammalia > Artiodactyla > Bovidae > Bison > Bison bison. Next base: position 21,878 of record NW_011494525.1, read on the forward strand.
TTGTCAGTTGCTTCATTTGCTATTATTTTCTCCCATTCTGAAGGCTGTCTTTTCACCTTGATGATAGTTTCCTTTGATGTGCAGAAGCTTATCAATGACTATAGTAAAGTTGCAGGATATAAAATCAACACACAGAAATCCCTTGCATTCCTATACACTAATAATGAGAAAACAGAAAGAGAAATTAAGGAAACAATTCCATTCACCATTGCAAT
>NW_011494525.1:22649-25864 GCF_000754665.1 Bison bison bison
AATGAGTATACTACCCAAAGCAATTTATAGATTCAATACAATCCCTATCAAGCTACCAACAGTATTCTTCACAGAGCTAGAACAAATAATTTCACAATTTGTATGGAAATACAAAAAACCTCAAATAGCCAAAGCGATCTTGAGAAAGAAGAATGGAACTGGAGGAATCAACCTACCTGACTTCAGGCTCTACTACAAAGCCCAGTTATCAAGACAGTATGGTACTGGCACAAAGACAGAAATATAGATCAATGGAACAAAATAGAAAGCCCAGAGATAAATCCACGCACATATGGACACCTTATCTTTGACAAAGGAGACAAGAATATACAATGGATTAAAGACAATCTCTTTAACAAGTGGTGCTGGGAAAACTGGTCAACCACTTGTAAAAGAATGAAACTAGAACACTTTCTAACACCATACACAAAAATAAACTCAAAATGGATTAAAGATCTAAACATAAGATCAAAAACTATAAAACTCCTAGAGGAGAACATAGGCAAAACACTCTCTGACATACATCACAGCAGGATCCTCTATGACCCACCTCCCAGAATATCGGAAATAAAAGCAAAAATAAACAAATGGGACCTAATTAACCTTAAAAGCTTCTGCACATCAAAGGAAACTACATACTTTTAAAGATGGGAATTTTTCAAATAAGCCTGTGTAATAACAGGAAATAATTATTCTATCTAATATAGCTTATTTTATTGATGTTCATAAAATTATTCTTCCTTGGAGATTACCTCTGAGTTAATTAATTTGGTGGTTCAATTTACCAAGTGACATAGTTCAATTGTGTGTCAGTTTGGTTTATTGAAGGGAAGTGAAGTGAAAGGGAAGTTTAAAGTGATAGGAAAAATTTGATTTCTTTCAAAAGCTAAGAATTAATGTGAGGGAGGATCATAGATCTGCAATTAGAGTTTTTTTTTTAAATAAATTTAAAGAAATTTAAATTTCCAGAATTAAAAAAATATTGGAATCAGTTACTTGATAGAGTAATATGAGGGGGAGAGAACTTTAACTGTCGTCTCTTAAGTGGGTGGAATAATATACTATAATATTATAGGGGTAAAGCTTTGCCTATTATCTCTAAACTTTGAAATTATGTGCAATCCAAGGTAATTTTCCTGTTCTAGTAACTTCACAAAGGTGCATAAAACATAATTTCATGAAATTTTGGATATTATGTATAAAGAAAAATTTTTCTTATATTTCTTATATGTTAGAAGTTTACAATTCTATTGTTAAAGTTAAGACTTTCACTTGCACAACAATTCTTAGTTGTTCAGTCGCTAAGTCATGTCCAACTGTTTATGACCCCATGAATTGCAGCATACCAGGCATCCCTCTCCTTCAATCTTTCTTTGAGTTTTCTCAAATTGATGCCCATTGAGTTGGTGATATCATCCAACCATCTCATCTTCTTCTCATGCCCTCAGTCTTTACCAACGTCAGGATCTTTTCCAGTGAGTTGACACTTTCAGCTTCAGCATCAGTTGTTCCAATGAATATTCAGGGTTAATTTCCTGTAGGACTGACTTGTTTAATCTCCTTACTATCCAAGGGACACTCAAGAGTTTTCTCCAGTACCACAGTTCAAAAACTCACAGTTTTTTCTATAGCTCTCAGCCTCCTTTATGCTCCAGCTCTCACATCAATACATGACTACTGGAAATCATAGCTTTGATTAAACAGATCTTGTTGGCAGTGATGTCTCTGCTTTTTAATATGTTAGGTTTAGCTTGAATGGTTTAGGTTTGTCATAGCTTTCCATCCTTAATGGAACCTTGCAGTTTTGCTTGAAAGTTAACATTCAGTTCAGTTCAGTTCAGTCGCTCAGTCGTGTCCAACTCTGCGACCCCATAAACCGCAGCATGCCAGGTCTCCCTGTCCATCACCAACTCCCAGAGTCCATCCAAACCCATGTCCACTCAGTCCATGATGCCATCCAACCATCTCATCCTCTGTTGTCCACTCCTTTTCCTGCCCTCAATCTTTTCCAGCATGAGGGTCCTTTCCAGTGAGTCAGCTCTTGGCATCAGGTGGCCAAAGAATTGGAGCTTCAGCTTCAACATCAGTCCTTCCAATGAACACCAAGGACTGATCTACTTTAGGATGGACCGGTTGGATCTCCTTGCAGTCTAAGGGACTCTCAAGAGTCTTCTCCAACACCACAGTTCAAAAGCATTAGTTTTTCTGCGCTCAGCTTTCTTTATAGTCCAGTTCTCACATTCATACATGACCACTGGAAAAACCATAGCCTTGACTAGACATACCTTTATTGTCAAAGTAATGTCTCTGTTTTTTAATATGCTGCCTAAGTTGGTCATAACTTTCCTTCCAAGGAGTGAGCATCTTTAAATTTCATGGCTGCAGTCACCATCTGCAGTGATTTTCGAGTCCAGAAAAATAAAGTCTGCCACTGTTTCCACTATTTCCCCATCTATTTGCCATGAAGTGATGGGACCGGATGCAATGATCTTAGTTTTCTGAATGTTGAGCTTTAAGCCAACTTTTTCCCTCTCCTATTTCACTTTCATCAAGAGGCTTTTTACACATTATTTATGCTTATTTGTTCTTCAGATCAGATCAGATCAGTCACTCAGTCGTGTCCGACTCTTTGCGACCCCATGAATGGCAACACGCCAGGCCTCTCTGTCCATCACCAACACGCGGAGTTCACTCAGACTCACGTCCATTGAGTCAGTGATGCCATCCAGCCATCTCATCCTCTGTCGTCCCCTTCTCCTCCTGCCCCCAATCCCTCCCAGCATCAGAGTCTTTTCCAATGAATCAACTCTTCACATGAGGTGGCCAAAGTACTGGAGTTTCAGCTTTAGCATCATTCCTTCCAAAGGTATCCCAGGGCTGATGTCCTTCAGAATGGACTGGTTGGAACTCCTTGCAGTCCAAGGGACTCTCAAGAGTCTTCTCCAACACCACACTTCAAAAGCATCAATTCTTCAGCACTCAGCCTTCTTCACAGTCCAACTCTCACATCCATACATGACCACAGGAAAAACCATAGCCTTGACTAGATGAATCTTTGTTGGCAAAGTAATGTCTCTGCTTTTGATTATACTATCTAGGTTGGTCATAACTTTCCTTCCAAGGAGTAAGTGTCTTTTAATTTCATGGCTGCAGTCACCATCTGTAGTGATTTTGGAGCCCAGAAAAATAAAGTCTGACACTGTTTCCCCATCTAT
>NW_011494525.1:25964-37699 GCF_000754665.1 Bison bison bison
GCATATCTGAGGCTATTGATATTTCTCCCGGCAATCTTGATTCCAGCTTGTGTTTCTTCCAGTCCAGTGTTTCTCATGATGTACTCTGCATATAAGTTAAATAAACAGGGTGACAATATACAGCCTTGATGAACTCCTTTTCCTATTTGAAACCAGCCTGTTGTTCCATGTCCAGTTCTAACTGTTGCTTCCTGACCTGCATACAAACTTCTCAAGAGGCAGATCAGGTGGTTTGATATTCCCATCTCTTTCAGAAGTTTCCCCAGTTTATTGTGATCCACACAGTCAAAGGCTTTGGGAAAGTCAATTAAGCAGAAATAGATGTTTTTCTGGGGCTCTCTTGCTTTTTCCACGATCCAGCAGATGTTGGCAATTTGATCTCTGGTTCCTCTGCCTTTTCTAAAACCAGCTTGAACATCAGGAAGTTCACGGTTCACATATTGCTGAAGCCTGGCTTGGAGAATTTTGAGCATTACTTTACTTGCCTGTGAGATGAGTGCAATTGTGCAGTAGTTTGAGCATTCTTTGGCATTGCCTTTCTTTGGGCTTGGAATGAAAACTGACCTTTTCCAGTCCTGTGGCCACTGCTGAGTTTCCCAAATTTGCTGGCATATTGAGTGCAGCACTTTCACAGCATCATCTTTCAGGATTTGGAATAGCTCAACTGGAATTCCATCACCTCCACTAGCTTTGTTCACAGTGATGCTTTCTAAGGCCCACTTGACTTCACATTCCAGGATGTCTGGCTCTAGGTGAGTCCTCACACCATTGTGATTATATGGGTCGTGAAGATCTTTTTTGTACAGTTCTGTGTATTCTTGCCATCTCTTCTTAATATCTTCTGCTTCTGTTAGGTCCATACCATTTCTGTCCTTTATCGAGCTCATCTTTGCGTGAAATTTTCCTTTGGTATCTCTGATTTTCTTGAAGAGATCCCTAGTCTTTCTCATTCTGTTGTTTTCCTCTATTTCTTTGCACTGATCGCTGAAGAAGGCTTTCTTATCTCTTCTTGCTATTCTTTGGAACTCTGCATTCAGATGTTTATATCTTTCCTTTTCTCCTTTGCTTTTCCCTTCTCTTTTCACAGCTATTTGTAAGGCCTCCCCAGACAGCCATTTTGCTTTTTTGCATTTCTTTTCCTTGGGGATGGTCTTGATCCCTGTCTCCTGTGCAATGTCAAGAACCTCATTCCATAGTTCATCAGGCACTCTATCTATCAGATCTAGGCCCTTAAATCTATTTCTCACTTCCACTGTATAATCATAAGGGATTTGATTTAGGTCATATCTGAATGGTCTAGTGGCTTTCCCTACTTTCTTCAATTTAAGTCTGAATTTGGCAATAAAGAGTTCTAAAACTTCCTGAAAACACACAGACCCAGTCTTTCTACACCCTACTCAGGGTTGTTTCCAGATTCTCTGAACAGATCATGTAAAACAACTATATTTGGAATGGGACAGGACAGGTTTATGTACATTGGTGACCTCTGTGCATCCAGTTGACTGGATTATGTGTTCATTCTGTTTCCTGTCATCTCGTTTGTATTTCCAGGGATGTTCATCACTGAAATTACTGACATACTCTGCTCATGGTAGCAATTTGTAACCTTTGGGGTCATCTTTGAACTTTTCAGAAGCTATGGTAATTCTATTCTCAGAAATGTTGAAAGTTACCAGAAAAGAGAGCCTCATCCACAGTGTTAGATGAATGTCACATTTTATTTTTATGTTTTAAAATATTTATTAGGCTGTGTCAGGTCTTACCTGTGAAACTCAGGATCTGCAAGCTCCAGAGTATGTGGGCTCAGTAGTTTTGGTCAGTGGGATTAGTTGTTCAGCAGCATGTGGGTTGTTAGTTCCCTGACCAGGGATTGAACCCATGTCCCTTGTGTTGCAGGGCAGATTCTTAACTATTGAAATGCTATGGAAGTCCCTGCACTTCACATTTTAATTTAATGCTGACATCTCATCAATTTCATTCCCCCAGATTTCTCTTCTTAATCCTGGTTGACTTTTGTAGAAATGGGCTTTTGCTTTCTAAGGACCTCTGTTTTCTGGTTCTGCTTATTGGGAAGGAGAGTTCCTTCCCAGGAGTTGTATTCTCCTCATCATTTCTTGTCCCATTAGCTTAAAACATACAGTGAATGAATGTGGCTGCTGAAGACTTTTAGATATTGACATGGGAGAAGGCAATGGCAACCCACTCCAGTACTCTTGTCTGGAAAATCCCATGGACCGAGGGGCCTGGTGGGCTGCAGTCCATGGGGTCGCTAAGAGTCGGACAAGACTGAGCAACTTCACTTTATTTTTTCACTTTCATGCATTGGAGAAGGAAATGGCATCCCACTCCAGTGTTCTTGCCTGGAGAATCCCAGGGATGGGGGAGCCTGGTGGGCTGCCATTTATGGGGTCGCACAGAGTTGGACACGACTGAATCGACTTAGAAGCATGGGCTTAACAGTTGCCTCTTTAGAGTCAGCCCAACTCATTCTAGATATATGCCAAGTCTTCTTTGAAATTTTCCTTACTCCCAGAGCACTATCTCATGCCTCATTGGAGCAATTCTTAAACTATTGATGGTAAAAGATCTTTCCTCCAAAATTTTAATCGATAATGGACTGATAATTTTATATAGATGGGAAAAAGTAAATTACTATGAAAGTGAAATGAAAGGCAAAAAAATAAAACTGCACAAAAAACAACTGCATATGTTTTATTATTAGATTCATTATACATATGTTTTCTATCACACTACTTAAAAGAAAACATTTTCTCAGTTTGCTGTCCAGTATTCATTTATGAATATACATATATATAGTATATTCATAAATATTTATATCATATGCAATTAAATATTTATTAAAATATATTTATGAATAATGTGTCCATATATATTGCATATGACATATATGATATATATCCACTTACATCCATAAACTATATAACTATCATCCAATTTTTCAGTCCAGTACTTGTTTATGAATAAAGGTTTGAGTTGAAGGCTGGAGCTCTTCCTTAGAGTTCTGATGATAAAAATTCATGTATTTGAAACTGAGTTGGAAATCAGTCATGCAATTTATAATTAAAATGAAAATTATAAAGCAGTTGTTTAGATAAAATAAATTTAATTCAACATATTTGCATTTGATTTCATACGGCTATGGTTGGGGTTGTTGGTTTGATAAGGTTTTGTGTGGTATTTTGTTGTTTTTAACATATCTGCATGTATACTTGAGATCTTCACTTTTATGTATAGTGAACACATATCTGCAATAGTACTAGAATAAAATAATACTAAAACAGTGTGCTGTCCACTACAAATATCACAGGCAAGATCATAAGTGTAAAAACCTTGTCTAGATTATTATACCTGTTTTTTGTTTGTTTGTTTTTTTCTCTATGATCCAATATTCACTTTAGGACTTCTCTTTTCCCACACTCTGATGTGCAACACCTATAGACATACTCTTGGTCTCCTTATCTTTGTAGCACAAGTGATTTGAGAAAAACTTTGTCCATAAAATATAAATAACAGTTTTGAGTGCTTACTCTCTCAACTATTCTTTGAAGGTCCACTATTAACATAGTGTATTAAAAAGCAGAGACACTACTTTGCTGAAAAAGGTCCATATAGTCAAAGCTATGGTTTTTCCAGTGGTCATGTATGGATTTGAGAGTTGGACCATAAAGAAGGTCAGCTCTGAAGAATTGATGCTTTTGAACTATGGTGTTGGAGAAGTCTCTTGAGAGATGGTGAAGGACAGGGAAGCCTGGTGTGCTCCTGCAGTCCATGGGGTTGCAGAGTTGGCCATGACTGAGAAACTGAACAATAATCTTTACAATAATCCACATCATCTTCCACATTGCCGATGAGAAATAACAAAAATTTTAAAGAAAGATGTTAGATAACTTTTCCAAGATCACACAATTAGGAGTGGTTGACCTAGGACTTGAGCCAAAGCTCTAGACTCAGGTTTATGATCCTACCACTGATAAAATACTATGATATGTCTCCCATGGCTATTTCTGCTTGTACAGAAGATAAAATTTAAGCCAAACAAATAATGTAAGAACTTATTACTAAATATCTTTTTATTTCAAATATAGAGACATAACTCACACTTGTATTCAGAGTCATAGACAAATAAATAAAATAAAAACTAGCTTAGAGTGTAATTGGATCCAGGATAGAAATTTCAATATCTGGGCACAGTTTAGTTTTGTTATTTTTCTTTCTTCTCTTTTGACTTCTATCACACATAGCAGATTTACTGTGGCACAGTGGTAAAGAACCCACTTGCCAATGCAGGATAGACAAGGGTTTGATCCCTAGATTGGAAAGATCCCCTGGAGAAGGAAATGGCAACCCACTCCAGTATTCTTGCCTGGAAAATTCTATGAACAGAGGAGACTGGTTGGCTACAGTCTATGGGATTGCAGAGTCAGATGCGACTGAGCCCAGTACTGTACAGTCTATGGGATTGCAGAGTCAGATGTGACTGTACACACAGTACAGATGGGAGGGCTTCAAAGAGCTGCATACTTCTGTTACTTTCATAAAATGCAATTCTATTGCATTCCTTAAATTTAAAAATAATTTCAAGAGTATCCTAAGGATGACTTACTAACCTAGTTTAGGTGATATTACCATTCCTGCATTACTCCCTGAGGCTAAGTTAGAAATTCTGATTGGCTAGATCTGAATTCAAAGGTTCTTTTCTCTCTGAACATTCTTCAGTGCCCTACCAAGTGCATGAAGTAAGAAGTGAAGAAATGTAGGTATCTAGCATCATATTTTATAGAAGATATTCACTATCCAAAAGAGTCATCATCTGTATAAAGCTGTGTTTTCAACATATAATAGCATATCAAATAGTTCTGATATTAAATAAGCAGTCCAAGAAAAATGAGCTAATGAATGATTGTTAGTGGAACTTAAGATTACCAAATACATAGTACATGAACTTTCCAATATCTGATACACAGAAGCCCTTACTTGATTCCTTTTGATGTATATTTAGGAGCAGAAGTTGAAGAACCATGGCCTGCAGGTCAAATTCAGCTCACAAACTGTTATGTGAATAAGATTTTATTAGAACACCCTCATTTGTGTGCATATTTTCTATGCCTTCTTCCATTCTTCAAAAGCAGAATTGAATAATTTTGCACAATTTTGCAACAGAGTTGGAATACTTACTGTCTGGCCTTGAATAGAGAAACAGACATGCTAAATGGTTTAAGAGATTCTAAAAGTAGTTAAACTACAGGAATTTTAGGAAGATACTTAAGCATACAGTGAATATTAGGATTCTAATTGCAAATCCATCTAAAATTTTGAGAGATATATGAGACATCACCTATGATCTATAATCACTAAATATTCAAATAAAATATTCTTGTCCTTAGTTCGTGCCTTGTCAAGTCATCTTGTGACAATGATTTGACCTCTGTAATGGTCTACCTTCCTTTGGACACAAATACTCAAATCGCACTTTCAGGAAGACATTTGAGATATAAATGAGGCCAAAACCTTATAATTATGAGTGCTTTTATGTTACATTGATTGCCTTATATACATTGAATTATTTCATTTTTTCATTGTCTTAAAATTACCTTTCACCACTGTTCACTGTGCAGCTATGCCTATTTCAATCTTGCAATTAATTTTTTTTCATAATAAACTTCTTAGTAGGCACTTTGATGGTTCATTTTTTTAAAGTAATTCTGAAGGAAACAAAATCCTAATATTATTATTTTGAATGACTGATTTCCAATAATTATACATAAAATAAATTGAATTTATTAAGGAACATAAAAAGTATGAAACAAGGCAGTTAATAGTGTTACCAGGGCAGAATATGTGAACTGATGGGAGAAGGATGGCAGGATAAAGAAGAAAACTTGAAGATAAAGATTGTCTGCTTTGTATAATAGGCTCCAGTTTCATCTACCTCATTAGAACTGAGTTTCATCCACCTCATTAGAACTGATTCAAATGTAGTCTTTGCTTTGTGTTAGGTACTTTTTATTTGTGTATAATTTATTCGTCACAGTTGCTTAGCAAGGGAAGACAAGTCTCTTTTACTGTCAATAAGAAAACAGAGATTCATAAATGTTAAGTTATAAGTCTCAGTGGTAAATATTAAGCCCGGCCATGTGAGAAAAAAACTCTATGATCTGAGAAATGCAGTGTTCAGTTTCCTTCACTTTTTATTTTAAGAGTCTTAGCTATATGTAAGGAAAAAAGAAAAAGAAAAGCAAACAAATGGAGAAAGAAAAAAGCACAGACTGACTTACATTGATCAAACATGTAACATCTCTGGAAACTGCTTTTAGATATCATTAGCAGACACAGATTTCAATGATATCTAATTTTGCCAAGTAAATGATACACAAGAGTCATTGCCGTTCCAAGAATCAAAAGAAAATGACAATTGCAACAGCATTGTAACAGCTATAATTTTTTAGTAGTTAGTATGTATCATTTTTTAGTAATTAAATGTTAGGTTTAGGTACTTGCCTAGTTCAATGTTCTATGAAACTTACAAGTATTTGATCCTATAAATGACAATGAAAAAATGTTCTACTAATATCCTTATTTTACAGACAAGAAAACGGAGGCCATGACAAATTGAGTAACTTGCTTACGGTATAAAGTGGCTGGTAAGCAGCTAACAAGAGGCTAAACGAAAATATGAAGCCAGTTAGTCTGTGAGACTTTGCTCTGAATCATTGCATTATACTGCTTCACCTGTACTGGATTTTCAATTCATATAGTCATCTGTTCAAAATATATATTGAGTTTCTACCACAGGCTGTGTGGTAGAGATATCACTGTGAACATAAAATATTAAAAATGTCTGCCTTCATTAGGTTGAGTAATATATTTAGAAATTTAATGTGGCGGTGTTAGATTTGGTAGATGGAAGGGAAATTTTCATAGGAAGAATTAGATCTGCTCCTGAAAACTTATATACATATTTATTTGAAATCAATGAGAACAGAAAGGAAAAAAACTACAACTCTAGCAATTTAAATATTAAAATAAATATTTGTTGCTGTTTTAACAATATTGTAACAATACTGGTTGTTGCAATCACTCCCATTGCCTTATTTTTACCTGCTAGCCTGAATTTTAAGATGATAATTTCTTTGCTTTACTTACAGTCATTATATACATGTGTGTGTGTGTGTGTGTGTGTGTGTGTGATTACTTATTTTGTAGCACATTGTCATTTTCAAAAATTACTATAGCATCATTCCTGCTCCTCAGTTTCAGGCAAATTGAACAGTTAGTAAAGGTATTTTAGATTTGTTACCTGATAAGGAGAGTCGAAGAGAACCCTTCCTGGTGGACTTCGGTTCTTGGTAAGGACACAAAGAAGAATCTGACGTCTTACCCATGGCAAACACAATTTTAGTGAAGAAAGAACAGGAAGACCACCTCAAGGGAAGGTGGGCCAAGCCAAGAGAGGCACCTGTGTCATAATAATAAGGTTCTGGAGTTTTAAAGACAGTACTTTCATCTAAGTGGGCGTGGATGACAGTTGCAAATTACATAACAGCAGGCAGTATGGCACATGTCTTTCCCATAATTCAGTCTGTTGTAATCGGATGTATTATGCATAGAATATTTATGAGCTCTTAATAGGCTGCTGCTCCCTAAGGTCACTTGAGGACACAGCCCTGCATCAAGGGCACAGGTGGCTGAGTTGAAGTCCCTGTGGCTAGTTGGTATCCACTATGCTATGCACCTAGGATGCAAGCACCAGAGTTGGAAAAGTCTCTTTGGTTATTTTGTGGCATATCTATGAGCTCTTCTGGGCCACACTGGGGTGTGTCTAGGGTGGGATTTAGAAATCAGCTTGAATCTTTTTCAGGTAGGCCACCACTTGTTGCTCACACCTAACTTCCTACGTAACAGACTCATCCCAACCTAGACACCAAATATGTGACTGAAAAATCCTCTGAATAATTACAGCTACAATCATTCAAGTTACCCACAATCTTCAAACGTTCTCAACTGAAGCCTCAGACATAGTGAAGGATAAACAGAAATTATCCTCCCATGACTATTTGAATTAATGATTCACAGAATTAATGATAATAATGTCTGTTACTTTATGCCATTGAGTTGAAGTACTGTTTTATAAACTGTTATGTAAGGAAAATATTATAAACTTCTCATGAACTTTTTATGAACAACATGATTTGTACTTTTTACCTTCCTTTGTAGTATAAATGATAAATTTGAAAATATACACCAGAACAATAGAAAACTTAAGCAAATATATAGCAAAAACCATTGAAACTGAAAGAAGGAAAAGACAAATCCACAATTAAAGTTGGAGAATTCAAATCTCTTTTTTAGTGAGGTTTTATATCTCTCTTATAGTGATATATCCAATGGAAAAAAAAATCAGTGTTTATAGTTGAATTAAATAATACCATCAATAAACTGGAAACAATTAGCATATATTGCTGTTGTTCAGTCACTCAGTCATGTCCACCTGTTTTCGATCCCATGGACTACAGCATGCCAGGCTTCCTTGTCTTTTCACTATCTCCTGAAGTTTGCTCAAACTCATGTCCATTGTATCAGTGATACCATCCACCTATCTTGTCATCTGTCATCCCTTTCTCCTCCTGCCTTCAATCTTTCCCAGCATCAGGGTCTTTTCTAATGGGTCAGTTCTTCGCATCAGGTGGTCCAAGTAGTGGAGCCTCAGCTCTAGCAGCAGTCCTTCCAATGAATATTCAGGGTTAATTTACTTTAGGATTGATTGGTTTGATTTCCTTGCTGTCCAAGGGACTCTCAAGAGTCTTCTCCAATACAACAGCTCAAAAACCAATTCTTTGGCACTCAGACTTCTTTACAGAGAAGGCAATGGCACCCCACTCCAGTACTCTTGCCTGGAAAATCCCATGGATGGAGGAACCTGGAAGGCTGCAGTCCATGGGGTCGCGAAGGGTCGGACACGACTGAGCGACTTCACTTTCACTTTTCACTTTCATGCATTGGAGAAGGAAATGGCAACCCACTCCAGTGTTCTTGCCTGGAGAATCCCAGGGACAGGGGAGCCTGGTGGGCTGCCGTCTATGGGGTCGCACAGAGTCAGACACGACTGAAGTGACTTAGCAGCAGCAGCAGCAGCAGCAGCAGCCTTCTTTATGGTCCAAATCTCACATCAATACATAATTACTGGAAAAGTCATAGTTTTGACTAAGCAGACCTTTGCCAGCAAAGTGATAGCTCTTCTTTTTAATATGCTGTCTAGTTTTGTCACCACTTTTCTTCTAAAGAGCAGGCATCTTTTAATTTCTTAGCTGCAGTCACCGTCTGCAGTGATTTTGGATCCCAAGGAAATAGTCTGTCACTGTTTCCACTTTTTCACAATCTATTTGCCATGAAGTGATGAGAATGGATGTCATGATCTTAATTCTTTGAATGTTGATCTTTAAGCCAGCTTTTTCACTCTCCTTTTTCACACTCATCAAGAGTTTCTGTAGTTCCTCTTCATTTTCTCCCATAAGAGTGGTGCCATCTGCATACCTGAGTTTATTGATATTTCTCTGAGCAATCTTGATCCAGCATAAACTTCATCCAGCCCAGTATTTCACATGATGTACTCTGCATAGAAGTTAAATAAGCAGGGTGACAATATACAGCTAAATATACTTCTTTCCCAATTTTAAACCAGTCTGTTGTTCCATCTTCAGTTCTAACTATTGCTTCTTGACCTGTATACAGTTTTCTCAGGAGGCAGACAAGGTGTCTCTTTAAGAATTTTCCACAGTCAAAGGCTTTAGCATAGTCAATGAAGCAGAAGTTCATGTTTTTCTGGATTTCTTTTGCTTTCTCTATGATCCAACACATGTTGGCAATTTGATCTCTGGTTCCTCAGCCTTTTTTAGAACCACATTGTACATCTGGGAGCTCTCTATTCACATACTTTTGAAGCCTAGCTTGAAGGATTTGGGGCATAATCTTGCTAGCATGTGAAATGAGTGCAATCGTTTGGCAGTTTGAACATTCTTTGGTATTGCGCTTCTTTGGGATTGGAATGAAAGCTGACCTTTTCCAGTTCTGTGGCCACTGCTGTGTTTTCCAATTTCCTGGCATAGTGAGTGCAGAACTTTAACAGGATCGTCTTTTAAGATTTGAAATAAATCAGCTGGAATTTCATCACCTCCACTAGCTTTGCTTGTAATGTTTCCTAAGGCCCACTTGACTTCACGCTCCAGGGTGTCTGGCTCTAGGTGAGTGATTACATCATTGTGGTTATCCAGGTCATTAAGAACTCCTTTGTATAGTTCTTCTGTGTATCTTTGCCACTCTTCTTAATATATTCTGCTTCTGTTAGGTCTACACTAACTACCCTTTATTGTGCCCATTTTATCATGAAGCCTTCCCTTGGTATATCTAATTGTCTTGAAGAGATCTCTGCTGCTGCTGCTGCTAAGTCGCTTCAGTCGTGTCTGACTCTGTGCGACCCCATAGACGGCAGCCCACCAGGCTCCCCCGTCCCTGGGATTCTCCAGGCAAGAACACTGGAGTGGGTTGCCATTTCCTTCCACATTAGAGCTAAACCAGATTAATTACAGAAAGATAACTGGAAAAACTCCAATATTTGGATATTAGATAACACATGAACTTAACACATAGTTTTCAATAGCACATCGATCAAAGATGATGTATCAGAAAGTTAAAATTATTTAATTAAATATAAACTTAAAACAAAATAATATTTCTGAGGTGGAAGAAAAGTACTGTTTCAATGAGCATCTGTAGAATTAAATGTATCCATATAAAAGAAGTGGGACCTAAAATGAAAATACTATTTCCAACATTTTACACTGCATAAATAACTTGAAGCAGTCTGAAGCTAGCAGATGAAGAGGATAAAATCTAAAGCACAAATTTATGAACTTAAAACTAACAAATCAAAGGAGAAATCAGCAAAACTGAAAGCTATTTGTTTGGAAAAGAGGAATAAAATTGATAACCTTGCAGCCAGGCTAAACAAGAAAAAGATAAAAATTACCAATATAGGATTTGTTTCAGTAATCATCATGGTGATTCATTGGACACTGAGATTTTACTGAAGGAATAATATAAATAATTCTAAGGCCATGAATTTTGTAATTTAGATGAAATGCATCAATTATTTTTGGACATGAATTTGAAAAACTCTGGGAGATAGTGGAGGACAGAGGAGCCTGGTGTGCTACAGTCCTTTGGATTGCAAAAAGTTGAACATGATTTAGTCACTGAGCAACAACAATCAATTAATTTTCAGATACCAACTGTCAAAGGTACTAAGGTACTGTGCTGTGCTTAGTCACTCAGTGGTGTTCAACTCATTGCGACCCCATGGACTGTAGCTCACCAAGCACCTCTGTCCATGGGGATTCTCCAGGCAAGAATCCTGGGATGGGTTGTCATTCCCTCCTCCAGGGGGACTTTGCAACCCAGCAAACCCAGGTCTCCCACATTGCAGGTGGATTCTTTACCATCTGAGGTACCAGGGAAGTCCAAGAATACTGGAATGGGTAGCCTATCCCTTCTCCAGGGTATCTTCCATCCCAGCAATCAAACCAGGGTCTCCTGCATTGCAGGTGGATTCTTTACCAGCTGAAATATATATATAAATATCTATTATATATATATATTTATATATAAATATATATATTTATTGGAGAAGGAAATGGCAACCCATTCCAGTGTTCTTGCCT
>NW_011494525.1:37799-49155 GCF_000754665.1 Bison bison bison
TTCCAGTGTTCTTGCCTGGAGAATCCCAGGGACAGGGGAGCCTGGTTGGCTGCCGTCTCTGGGGTCGCACAGAGTCAGACACGACTGAAGCGACTTAGCAGTAGCAGCATATATATTTATATATAAATATATGTATATTTATATTTATATCATATGTATATCTATTTATACATATAAATACATATAAAGTAAACTGAATCAATAATGAATAACCTAAATGGGAGATCATCAGAACAGATAATGTTTACCATTACACTCTGTCAACTGTTTAAGCTAGAGGTAACACCAATTTTCCACATTCTCTTCTAGAATATTGAAGCGGAGGAAAAGTTCCCAATTTGTTCAATGAATTCTGCATTAGCCTATTATTAAAATCAGATTAATGTATTAGAAGAAAAAAAAAACACGTCAAGATCACTCATGAATACAAATGAGAATATCCTCCTTTAAGAATTAGCCAATCAAAATCCCAAATTAAAATGTAATAATGAAATATAATGGAAAATGAGATTTAGTCTACTTTTTCAAGGGTATTTCATCATTTAAAAATCAAGTCAATACAGTATAAACAAAAAAAAAAACACAGCTATATCATTTGGGCAGAAAAAAAAGTTTTGACAAAATCCACCACCTATTGATGACCAAACAATCTCAGAAATCTATGAATAGAGAAAAACTTTCATAAATATAAAAACAACTTCCATAAAATATCAATCACCAAGCTTATACATAAATTGTGATAAAATGGGAGATTTTACCCCTAAATTGAAGAAGAAGGCAAGATTGTCCTCTCTCACATTATGCTGAAATTGCTAACTGAAGCAATTATACAAGACAAATAAATGAAAAACATGCACATTCAGTTCAGTTCAGTCGTTCAGTCGCGTCCGACCCTTTGCGACCCCATGAATCGCAGCACACCAGGCCTCCCTGTCCATCACCACTGATTTTATTCACAGAAGACAATATTGCCTACATAAAAAATTGCAAGAATCAACATGAGCAAATGAAAACCTCCTAGAATAATTAAGTGAATGTAGCATTGTGACAGGATGCAGGCCTAACAGAAAAGTCAATTGCTTTCCTATATACCAGTCGTGAAATCATTTTATTTTTATTGAGATATATTTGAATTACAATATTATCTTAGTTTCAAATTTACAATACAGTAATTAGAATGTATGTTACACAAAGTTATTGTAAAGATCTTGACTATATCCCTTGTATGGTATATTACATCCTTGCACCTTGTTCATTTTACACCTGGTAGTTCATTCCTCTTAGTCTTCTTCATTTATTTGGGCCCTAGCCCAATTAACTTCCCTCTGGAGATTACTAGTTAGTTCTTTGTATCTATGAGTCTATTTCTGTTTCATTTTATTTGTTCCTTTGTTTTACATCTTACATTCCGCATAAAAATGAAAATATATTGCATTTGTTTTTCTGTCTAACATTTCACTAAGCATAATACTCTCTAGGTACACTCACATTGCTGCAATGGTAGAATTTCATCTTTTTTATAGGTGATTGATATATATGTTAACATATATGTATATATACACTTAATCCATTTGTCTGTTGATGGACACTTAGATTATTTCTGTATCTTGGTACTATCAGTAATGATACCCTGAACAGTGAGATGCAGATACATTTTTGAATTAGTATTTATGTTTTCTTTGAATAAATAAACAGAAGTGGGTTTGTAGGATTATATACTTGTCCTATTTTAAGCCGTTTAATTTTTTTAAGGAACATCCATACTGTTTCACTTGAGTGGCTATACCAATCTTCATTCCCCCAATAGTGTGCAAAGATTACCTTTTGTCACCAACACTTATTATTTGTTGTCTTTTTGATTACTACCATTCTGTCAGGTATGGGATGATATTTCATGGTTGTTTTGATTTGCATTTTCCTGATGATTGGAGCACCTTTTCATATGTCAGTTGCCTATCTGTATGTCCGTTTTGGAAAAATGCCTATTCAGATCCTCTTGCTCCAAATCACTGCAGATGGTGACTGAAGCCTTGAAATTAAAAGATGCTTGCTCCTTGGAAGAAAAGCTATGACAAACCTAGACAACAGACTAAAAAACTGAGACATTACTTTACTAATTAAGGTCCATCTAGTCAAAGCTATGTTTTTTTCCAGTAGTCAGGTATGGATGTGAGAGTTGGGACATAAAGAAAGCTGAGCACTGAAGAATTAATGGTTTTGAATTGTGGTGTTGGAGAAGACTCTTGAGAGTCCCTGAACTGCAAGGAGATCAAACCAGTGAATCCTAAAGGAAACCAATATAGAATAATCATTGAAAGGACTGATGCTGAAGCTGAAATTCCAATACTTTAGCTACCTAATGTGAAGAACTGACTAATTAGAGAAGACCCTGATGCTGGAGAAGATTGAAGGCAGGAGGCAAAGCAGATAGCAGAGGACTAGACTGTTAGATGGCATCACTGAATCAATGGACGTGAGTTTGGTGAAGGACAGAGAAGCCAGGCATGCTTCAGCCCAAGGGGTCACAGAGAGTCAGACATGACTGAGCGACTGAACAACAACAACAAAGACTTAGCAGATATGATTTGCAAAGATTTCTCCCACTCTGTGAGTTTCACTTTCTTGATTTTGTTCTTAAAATCACTTTCTTGATTTTGTTGCTTAAAAGTTTTAATATTGAGTAAGTCCACTATATATGTTTTTTCCCCCTTGCTGTTTGTATTTTAGGTGCCATATCTATAAAATGACTGCTTAATCTAAGGTTATAAAGATTTATATGCATGTTCCCTATAGGATTTTTATAATTTTAGCACTTATATTTAGATCTTTGATTCATTTTGACGAATTTTTGCATATTATTTAAAGTAGGTGTTCAGCTTAACTCTTGAATGTGGGTATGTATTTGGTCAAGCACCATTTGTTGAAAAGACTATTTTTTTGTTTTCACATTGAATTGTCTTAGTGCTCTTAGACACCAATTGCCCAAACATGTTTAGGTTTATTTGAATATCCTCAATTCATTTCATTTATTATGCCATTAATCTATATGTCAATATTGATTATCATAGTTTAATATAGTGTATTTTATATTTGGGAAGTGTGAGTAAGCCAGTTATTTTCTTTCTTTGTTTCTTAGTGCTCTTCCTGGTCACTTGTATTTCTTATGAATTTTAGTATCAGTTTATTTATTTCCGCCAAAAAAAAGCAATTTAAAAGTTGGAATATAAGTCACTTTGGAGGGTAAAGACATCTTAGTGGAGAAGGCAATGGCAACCCACTCCAGTACTCTTGCCTGGAAAATCCCATGGACGGAGGAGCCTGGTGGGCTGCAGTCCATGGGGTCGCTAAGAGTTGGACATAACTGAGCGACTTCACTTTCACTTTTCACTTTCATGCATTGGAGAAGGAAATGGCAACCCACTCCAGTGTTCTTGCCTGGAGAATCCCAGGGATGGCAGACCCTGGTGGGCTGCCGCCTATGCAGTCGCACAGAGTTGAACAAGACTGAAGTGATTTAGCAGCAGCAGCAGCAGACATCTTGGTAATGACAAGATTTCCATTTTATAAATGTGAAATGTCTTCCCATTCATTTGGACTTTTAATTTTTTTGAGAATATGTATGGGTTTGGTGTCCAAGTCAAATTATTTTTCAAATTCATGTTCTTTATTTTCTACACGTTCTTTATTTTCTAATCTTGATTTCTTACTCTAATTTTCATACCATTTATTGTCAGTGTGTAAAAATACAACAGATTTTTGAAGTCGTTCATTAGTTGTAATTGTTTGTTATTCTTCAGGATGTACTATAAACAAGATCATATCAAGTGCAAATAGTTTCAATACTTCTTTTTCAATTTGGATGAATTCTATCTTTTTCCTTTTTTTTAGTTTTATTTATTTACTTTACAATATTGTATTGGTTTCCTAATTTCTTTTAATAGAATCTCTAGTACAATGTTGAACAGCAATAATAAGAGCAGATATCTCGGTCTTTTTCCTG
Source organism: Bison bison bison (assembly GCF_000754665.1). NCBI lineage: Eukaryota > Metazoa > Chordata > Mammalia > Artiodactyla > Bovidae > Bison > Bison bison. The sequence continues at coordinate 41,800 of NW_011494525.1, forward strand.
ATCTTTCACTCTTACTATTTCTCTGTGAAGTTTATTTTAGCTGTGAATTTTTCATAGATGAGTTTTATGAGATTGAACTAGTTATCTTTGAAATATTTTTATTTTGCTGCTTGTTTTTTATCACAAAAAAATGTTGTGTCAATTGCTTTTTCTGCCTCTACAGAGATTCTCAAGCTTTTCATGCTCACAGTCAGTCATATCTGACTCTTTGTGATCCCATGGACTGTAGCCTGCCAGGCTCCTCTCTCCATTGGATTTTTCAGGCAAGAATACTGGAATGGTTTGCATTTCCTCTTCCAGGGGATCTTCCTGACTCAGGGATAGAACCCAGCTCTCCTGCATTTCTTTCATTGCAGGTGGATTCTTTACCAGTGAGCCATTGGGGGAGACTATCATGCGGCATTTACCCTTTATTCTATCGATATAGTGCAGTATGTTAATTTCTTTAGCATGTTGATTCAGTCTGGAATTCCTGAGACAAATCCTACTTTTTCATGGAATGTAATCTTTTTACTATGCTGGTGAATTCAGTAATTACAGAAGACTAGGTTTCTTTGGAATTTCTGTCAGAGTCATTTTTGTAATTTCAATGGGTCATTCTTTCAAGTTTCTTTGAATGGTTTGTAATATTTTTGCAAAGAACTGAGCATTCTGTGTTATAATGTGGTAAATTTGGAAGTATGATGCTCACAGTCCTCAGGGATTGCTCTTTTGCTTGTGTAGGCTTGGGAATGTCCATTTGTGTCTATTTTTCCCAAGTGTGTACTCCTTTTGTACATTGAAATTTTTGGCTCATTTTCTCTATCTTCAGACAGTGATCTAACAAAGTGTTGGCAGAAACCCCAGTGGCTCCAGAGGTAAAGAATCCACCACAGTACTGGAGGTTTGGATCTTCCTGAAACAGGAAGATCCCCTGGTGGAGGAAATGGCAACCCACTCCAGTATCCTTGCCCTGGAAATCCCATGGACAGAGGAGCCTGGTGAGCTCGAGTCCACAGAGCTGCAAAGACTCAAACATGACTGAACATGCACACTAAGATTTTCTCTATCTTGAGACAGTGATCTGACAAAGATATTGTTAAATGTGTGATTCCAAAAAGGGATGGGGAAGAAGGATTCTTCTTTACATGCCCTAATAGATGCCACCAGGGGAGATCACAATGGCCAAAAAGACTGAAACCAAAGAAGTTGTCTCTGCCTGTTCTTCAGAGTTCTGCCACATTAACCCAAATGCACATCCTCTGGTTTTTGGAGCGCAAGGTCTCCTGTGCCTGCCACAGAATCAGCTATACAACCAAGGAATAAATAGTACTGTCCCCAAGTTGATAAAGGGGCTGAGGAATGGGGCATGGGAAATGTTTGTAGATTCTACTTTCTTACCAAAAAGGGCTTCATCAAGCACTCCCCTTTCTGTTATAAGTGATCAATCATATTCTGTGTTCCAAAATAGTTGATTTAATTCTTTTCCAGTACAATGGTTGCTTAGTTGGAGGGACCAACCCTTGGATCTTCCTACTCTGGCATTTTGCATGTATGTTAGCTTTATTGGATATTCAGGGTCCTTAAAAATTCTACTGCTGTCATTTCTGTCTTTCCAAAAGTCTGATTAAAGTTTTTGTTCTTGTTTCATAAAATCTCCCATGTTTCAAAGTTCTTAAAATATTATCTCTGTTGATTTTCTGAGGCATTTAAATTTTGGCTTAAGCATAGATATTCAATCAACCAGTTATAAGCACCTTTTTATTAAAAAAGACAAATTTTCCCACTCTGGATTACCTTCTCATTCATATGTCAATAGTTCTTATATATACTTGTATCTGTATCTAGTTTCCTCATTCCATGGCATTGATCTATTTACACAACTTTGTTATTACTACAGCATTTCATTTTTAAGACTTTTGAAGTCAAATTTTTGTGCAATTAGCATGATAGTGTATTGGCTATTCTTGGCTCCAGACATTTCCAAATCAACTTACTAAGTTGTGTAAAATAACAACACAAAGCACTTTGGATTGCAAATATAAAAATTGTATATATAAATTGATTTAATAACAATTTTGAGGACACACATTAAAATCCAATTTCTAATGTATTACATGTATTCATTTATCAAGCCTTCTTTAAAGATTATCAATAAAAGCATACAATTTTACACAAATAGACCTTGTATTTCTTTGGTACATATTTTCCAGAGCAATTTCTATTTTTCATTTTATTGTAAATTATTCTCATCAGTTGATAGTATGTAGAGGTACAATTGATTTTGGTATATTGATTAGATATACAGAACCTTGCCAAATACACTAACATATTTTTAACAAGAGTTTTAAATTTTCTCTATGCACAGTGATATCAAATAAAGTAATTATATTATAAAATTGATTTTAATAGATATATAACATTGGCTATTACCTCAGTTACAATGCTGAATATTAGTACATACTCTAGTTTTCACAGTTAATTTTTTTTTAATTTCAAAAGGAGAAAATTCAAATTTTTAACTTGGAGCAAAATATTCATTGTAAGAGTTTAAGAATTACTTATAGGAAATTTAAAAACACTCTGTTTCTCACCTAGTAGATATTTACTCACAAATAAATGTTGAATCCTATGAGAAATTTTCTGCAGCAATATAAATTATCAAATATATTCACCCTCTTTTTTATCAATGTGTTGTTGTATTGATTTATTTTCTAATATTAAATGGCCTACATTGCTGGGATTAACCCAAATATCCATTATGTATTATTTATTTTGTATAATGCTATAATGAAAATTTCTTTCACTTTTGTTCCAAGTATGCTATTAACCTGTGATTTTCCTTTCTTTTAATTTCAGTTTCAGATTTTAGTATCAAGGCTTTGCATCCTGTCAGCATAAATTGGGAATATTTTTGCATCTTCTCAGCATAAATTGGGAAACATTGCTTCTCTTTCTTTATTCTGCCAAATTTTGTGTAAGATTGAATTTATTTCTTTATTAAAATTTGGATGCAATTTGATATTTAAAAAGCCTAGCATGCATTGTATATGTTTATGTGTGTCTGTGTGTGTTGTTTTGTTTTGAGGGAAAGATCTTTTTAAAAGTTAATTAAACATTTAAAATTTTCTTATTGTCTTTAATGATTGCAGAGTTATTCTTGAGTGTGGGAAACTATTTCCATTTTATCTAAATAATATTTAGATAAACATTTTTTTCTAATATTAATAAAATATTTCCATTTTATCTAAAATCTTAATGTTGATGTAAAATTTTTCATAATGTTTCAATATAATTTTATTTAAATTTACAGACTTATTATGAAATACTTTTTAAAAAATTTCTAATATTTATTGTCTACTTGTTTCTTCTTTGTTTGCTTTTTACTTTTTATAGTCAGTTATTTTTAAATAGTTTGTATTTGGTTCTGTTCAGCCTCCCTCTATTAAAGATTATTTTCTAATTTCTTAATTTCTGCTTTAGCCATTATTTTCCCCTTCTTTTACATTAGTTAGGTTATTTTATGGATTTTTCTAACCATTTAAAAATATAAAAATGCAGACTATTTTATTGTTTGCAGGAAACGTATTTTTTTCGGAATCATATGAGTGTATGTCAGTTGTTTACATGGTGTCCTTTATATTTGAATAATTTACTGTGTAATCCCTACAAAGATTTTATTCTATATAACCTCAGTATAGATATCAAAAACAATAAAATTGCAGTTGGATAATAAGTTCATGTAATGTACAGTTGTTCAAGTTTCAAAATTTGTCCCAATAATTCCCACTATTGCAAAGCCTTCCAATTTGCAGTCATTTATAGCAAGCTCTTTGCTTTCTTTTAGTCTACTGTAATTCTTCAGTCTTTCCTTTACATGCTGCTGTTGAAGATTTCAGTTCAATTATTAATAATCACTCTCAGTTTATGTTTTTCTTATGACTCATCAAGATCATATTATGTTGTTATTTTTGTAGGTATATCACAAAACTGAGAGTTTATCCTTTCACTGGATTCAATCATGTGTCACAACAACTTTGAGTTACTCTATTATTGCTGAGAAATGGAACAAATTACTAACTTTGTTAATCTTATTTACAAGTGGTCTCCCACGTATTCCTCTGTAAAATTATTCATTTCTCTCTCTCTCTCTTTCTCTCCCCTTTTCCTTCATTGCCTTCTTCTTGATGAACTGAATATTCTTTTATTCTTTTTTGTTTCTTTGTTTTTGTCTTCCTCTTTGGAAGCTGTACACTCTATTTTATTCTTCTGGTATTAATCCTAAAAATTAAACATAATTTTAAATCATCAAAGTAATTGTAAATCAAAATTAACAAATAGATTTAATTTCCTTCAATATAATAAATTAGAATACTTTAGCTCCACATTCCTAATACACTTTAAATATTTTAATTCTAATTTCATAATGCCATCAAATGTTAGCATTTTGCTATATTATATATATGTCCATTCAGTTTTACCCACATAGTTACTACTTTGCTTTATATATCTTCTTATATCACAGAACTTCAGTCTACAATCACATTCCTTCTACTTGAAGTATATAACTCCGAAATTCACTTAGTAAGAATTGGCTGTGATAAACTCAGAAGCAATGGTAAAGGACAATTCCACTTCTACCCATTAGCACCAGATCTATGTGTCATAGATATTGAATACTTAGCATTGTGCATTTGCCATTTGTTTTCTGCATTATAGAGCATTAATATGTAAAGGTGATTCTTTTGACTGCGGTTTAGCTAAACTTTCAACAGTTTATTCCTATATTCCTTAAAACATTGCTTCTAGAAGATGGAATAAGACACAATAGCAGTGGATCACAAAGTTATAAGCCTATTATGTCACTACTTTTTTTTTTTTTGGTAAAATAATTTTCTTAGTCTGTGTACATGCTCAGTTGCTTCAGTCATGTCCGACTCTTTGTGACCCCAGGGACTGTAGCCCACCACGTTCTTCTGTCCATGAGAGGAATTTCCAGGCAAGAATACTGGAGTAGGTTGCCATGCCCTCCTCCAGGGGATTTTCCTGACTCAGCGATGAAACTGTGTCTCCTGTTTTCCTGCATTGCAAGTGGATTCTTTATCCACTGAGCCAGCTTAGAAGCCCTCCCTCAGTCTGAGGCAATTTAAATGGAAACTCCCTGTCAATAGGCTATTCTTGCCCTTGGATGATGGTATAGGTGGTATGTATCAATAAAAGTAAACCCATTTCCAGAATAGACCCTACCAAGTGGGAGGAAATTTGATGTGATCAAGCTGTTTGCAAGTAGACAGTTAATTAACTAATGAAGGGGATGCATAGCACTTAGCATAGGTTTTTGTGATATAGGATTAAATATTCAGTCATGCTATGTGCTTAAGTGGTATATATATTCTTCCAATCATGTCTATTTTGGCCATGAGGAAGATGCTAGATAGGCATTAACATGAGACACAGAGAAAAACATCTGCACATTTTTGGCATACATCATCATCCAATTCATATTTCTTCTCAAGGCTTACTTGTTTCCTTATCCTAATGCCTTGTTTCCAAGGCCATGACCAACTATCCAAAATAGTTCCATTTTCCTGGAGTACATATTGTTATTACAGACCACTTTTCCTGTTAAAAAAAATTAAAAGGGAATAGTCAATCATATTGCTCTTTGCTTAACCCAGTGGAAGAATTTCCCTTCAACCCGGCCTTTCAAGTGAGTCTATAAACAAAAAGAGTATATTTTTGCTGAGAATCAGGGTATCATGGCAATCCATCTGTGAAACAGAACTGGGTTCTTACTGCTGTCATCAGTTGGTCATTCTGAAGTGCATTGAGGTTAAGGTGTGAATCACTGGAGATCCTTTTGTGGACTGCTGTGCTTAGTCGCTTAGTCCTGTCCGACTCTTTGTGACCCTATGGTCTGTAGCCCAACCATGGTCTGCCCATGGGGATTCTACAGGCAAGAATACTGGGGTGTGTTTTCATGTCCTTTCCAGGAGATATTCCCAACCTAGGGATTGAACCCAGGTTCCCCACATTGCAGGTACATTCTTTACCATCTGAGCATCCAGGGAAGCCCAAGAATACTGGAGTGGGTAGCCTATCCCTTCTCCAGGGGATCTTCCTGACCGAGGAATTAAAGCCAAGTCTCTTGCTTTGCAGGTAGATTCTTTACCAGCTGAGATACCATGGAAGCCATCTGTAGATACTACTTCAAAATAAATCTCATGGAGTGAAAAGCTTTTTATTTGAATTAATAACCACTGTGTTGATGCATCACCTTGTATTGATTCCTGTAGTAGCCTCATTTCATTGTTCATCTTTTTTTCCTTTTTTCTCTTTGAATGCTCCAGGATTGTTTTCCCTAAAAATAAGATCATTTTTTCCTCAGCCCACTATGCAACCTAAGACATATGTGAAGGAAAAAGTTTAGAAAACTAGTCCAATAGCAAATATATTTTAATATTATGAGAAAAGATTTACAATGAGGATTTATATTTGACAAAAATAGAATAAAGCAAGGTAAATATCACTGAGAAAACTCAGAGATCAGATCAGTCACTCAGTCGTGTCCAACTCTTTGGGACCCCATGAATCGCAGCACGCCAGGCCTCCCTGTCCATCACCAACTCCCGGAGTTCACTCAGACTCACGTCCATTGAGTCAGTGATGCCATCTAGCCATCTCATCCTCTGTCGTCCCCTTCTCCTCCTGCCCCCAATCCCTCCCAGCATCAGAGTCTTTTCCAATGAGTCAACTCTTCGCATGAGGTGGCCAAAGTACTGGAGTTTCAGCTTTAGCATCATTCCTTCCAAAGATATCCCAGGGCTGATCTCCTTCAGAATGGACTGGTTGGACCTCCTTGCAGTCCAAGGGACTCTCAAGAGTCTTCTCCAACACCACAGTTCAAAAGCATCAATTCTTCGGCGCTCAGCCTTCTTCACAGTCCAACTCTCACATCCATACATGACCACAGGAAAAACCATAGCCTTGACTAGACGAACCTTTGTTGGCAAAGCAACGTCTCTGCTTTTGAATATGCTATCTAGGTTGGTCATAACTTTCCTTCCAAGGAGTAAGCGTCTTTTAATTTCATGGCTGCAGTCACCATCTGTAGTGATTTTGGAGCCCAGAAAAATAAAGTCTGACACTGTTTCCACCGTTTCCCCATCTATTTCCCATGAAGTGATGGGACCGGATGCCATGATCTTTGTTTTCTGAATGTTGAGCTTTAAGCCAACTTTTTCACTCTCCACTTCCCTTTTCATCAAGAGGCTTTTGAGTTCCTCTTCACTTTCTTCCATAAGGGTGGTGTCATCTGCATATCTGAGGTTATTGAGATTTCTCCCGGCAATCTTGATTCCAGCTTGTGTTTCTTCC
>NW_011494525.1:49264-63078 GCF_000754665.1 Bison bison bison
TGTAAGGCCTCCCCAGACAGCCATTTTGCTTTTTTGCATTTCTTTTCCATGGGGATGGTCTTGATCCCTGTCTCCTGTACAATGTCACGAACTTCATTCCATAGTTCGTCAGGCACTCTATCTATCAGATCTAGGCCCTTAAATCTATTTCTCACTTCCACTGGAAGTAAGCAAATACTAAATGACAATTTATTTTAAGTTTTAAGGAATAAGTTAAAATAACCAGTTTACTTTCATTATGTTACAAATTAAAAGCAATGGTATTTTTACACACTCAAGGCCTATCAGTTGTCTCAGGAAGATTTTTCCACTGTGTCTGGTTAATTTTTATCTCTATATTGTTTTACAAATTATACCATCAATTTTAAAGTAACTTCTTAGTATGTATTTTTTCATGCTTTGTGATTACTTTCTAAGAGTGTGTGTGCACACTATCTAAAAACCTTTACTTTAAACAACTAGATTCTTCCTGATCTGTGAGTGCTTTTCATTGTCATCATGGTCGTGTTGTCTATGTTCCAAATAACATGAATTTTTCACACCCAAAGAAAATAATGGCATGTGATAAGGAGAGTGGCAGAGGTCTTTGCTCCATAATCCATTTTTTCTGTTTTCCATATTAATGTTTCTATCATTGACTGTAATAGTCATAGTGGACCAGAATATATTACCATAGCAATACATATCTCAGAGGATTTAGAAAACAGAGGATTCCTTACCACACTATAGTCACCCTGGCTGATAGAATCTTCTTAATGCCCTTTGTTAAAATATCTTTGCCAAGATGAAGACAAAAGAGGGAATTATGTACTGGCTCAAACTATAGTTCCTGAAAGTGAAGTACCATCTCTATTCACATTTCATTGGCCAAAGACAGTTACACAGCCTTATCTAACTTAGAACAATGCAGAAGTGTAATCTTTACAAGTACAGATGGAGGTTACTTTAGACAACTGTGATATTTGGAAAGAATCCTAGCGATCCCTGCAGTGACAAAATTTTGTGAAGAAATGAAAAATAAATAAATGGACATTTACAACTAAAGGTTTCAATTATTATAGGTGAAACTGAACAAGATATCTTGAAGTTGACAACACAAAATTTTGATTATGTAGAACTTTGAGTTTCTATTTATATCATATAAATTAATGCTCACAAATACCTTAGGAAGTCATTAAGCAATTTATAAACTCATTCCCTCAAGATACTTCCACTTATGTGGTTAATACTATTTTTAAAAAATAAGATCCTAGATTGAATATTAGCTGAACCCTTTATATGAAGGCAGGTAGCTGAACTATCCTTTATACGAAGAATATTTGAAAAAGAAAAAAAAAGTATATCTTTTGACATTATAACTTGTAGTATAATATTATTCCATGATTCTCAAACTCATGGCCATAAAATCACATGAAATGCTACTGAGAATGGCATTTATGGTCACCAGCCATGAAGAATTTTATTTGCTAAGTTGAAAAGAAATTTTGGAATCTGAACTTTTAAAGCACCCAAATGAAATTTTGCACCAATGACACATAAAAAACTGTGCTAGTAGATAACATTATTTTTGGAGAAAGTCAACTTCTCTTCCAATTTAGCTTTACTGCTTAGCAGCCTCTTGGACTTAAGGAAACTGTATATTCTCAGGGTATCACTATACACATTTCTAAAAAAAAGAAATGGATTTATTTTATTTGATCCATATATGCTACCTCTTAGAGTGATATATAGTTAATGATAGAAGATTAAATTTCATTTTCTTCTCTAATAATATCTATTTCATTGGATCATAATGAGGATTAAATAAAATAATAAAAGTGTAGAGCTCAGCACAGCATTTTTGCTATTCAAATGTTCCACTAAATAATGGCTATTGCTCTTGCAGTTATGAATAGCAATAGTATTAGTAGTAATGGTACTAGTAGGAGAAACACCATCATCTAAAGTGTGTGGTACAATAAGCCAAGTGAGGCTGCTCCATAGGTAAATGACTGCTCCATAGACAAACGAGTGTTCCATAGGTAAATGACTACACCATTGTAGGCAGTCAGGCCATGCAAGTAAGAATGCTTCACCTTATCCAGCACTTAGAAAGCATTTCTTTACTTCATTAGTGGTAATTTGCTTCACCAATTGCTTTCACCATCCCAAGATTACTGAAGAGGGTAGCCAATCCCTTCTCTAGGGGATCATCTAGAACCAGAAATCTAGTTCAGTTCAGTTCAGTTCAGTCGCTCAGTCCTGTCCAACTCTTTGCGACCCCATGAATCACAGCATGCCAGGCCTCCCTGTCCATCACCGACTCCCAGAGTTCACTCAAACTCATGTCCATTGAGTCGGTAATGCCATCCAGCCATCTCATCCTCTGTTGTCCCCTCCTCCTCCTGCCCCCAATCCCTCCCAGCATCAGAGTATTTTCCAATGAGTCAATTCTTCACATGAGGTTGCCAAAATATTGGAGTTTCAGCTTCAACATTAGTCCTTAAAATGAACACACAGGACTGATCTCCTTTAGGATGGATTGGTTGGATCTCCTTGCAGTCCAAGGGACTCTCAAGAATCTTCTTCAACACGACCGTTCAAAAGCATCAATTCTTTGATGCTCAGCTTTCTTCACAGTCCAACTCACATCCATACATGACAATTAGAAAGCCATAGCCTTGACTAGACGGACCTTTGTTGGCAAAGTAATATCTCTGTTTTTCAATATACTAACTAGGTTGGTCATAACTTTCCTTACAAGGAGTCAGTGCCTTTTAATTTAATGGCTGCAATCACCATCTGCAGTGATTTTGGAGCCCCCCCAAAATAAAGTCTGACACTGTTTCCACTGTTTCCCCATCTATTTCCCATGAAGTGATGGGACTAGATGCCATGATCTTAGTCTTCTGAATGTTGAGCTTTAAGCCAACTTTTTCACTCTCCTCTTTCACTTTTCATCAAGAGGCTTTTGAGTTCCTCTTCACTTTCTGCCATAATGCTGGTGTCATCTGCATATCTGAGGTTACTGATATTTCTCCCGTCAGTCTTGATTCCAGCTTGTGCTTCTTCCAGCCCAGCATTTCTCATGATGTACTCTGCATAGAAGTTAAATAAGCAGGGTGACAATATACAGCCTTGACGTACTCCTTTTCCTATTTGGAACCAGTCTGTTGTTCCATGTCCAGTTCTAACTGTTGCTTCCTGATCTGCACATAGGTTTCTCAAGAGGCACGTCAGGTGGTCTGGTATTCCCATCTCTTTCAGAATTTTCCACAGTTTACTGTGATCCACACAGTCAAAGGCTTTGGCATAGTCAATAAAGTAGAAATAGATGTTTTTCTGGAACTCTTGATTTTTCCATGATCCAGCAGATGTTGGTAATTTGATCTCTGGTTCCTCTGCCTTTTCTAAAACCAGCTTGAACATCTGGAAGTTCGTGGTTCATGTACTGCTGAAGCCTAGATTGGAGAATTTTGAACATTACTTTACTAGCGTGTGAAATGAGTGCAATTGTGTGGTAGTTTGAGCATTTGTTGGCATTGCCTTTCTTTGGGATTGGAATGAAAATTGACCTTTTCCAGTCCTGTGGCCACTGCTGAGTTTCCCAAATTTGCTGGCATAATGAGTGCAGCACTTTCACAGCATCATCTTTCAGGATTTGAAAGAGCTCAACTGTAATTCAATCACCTGCACTAGCTTTGTTTGTAGTGATACTTTCTAAGGCCCACATGGCTTTACATTCCAGGATGTCTGGCTCTAGGTGAGTGATCACACCATCAAGATTATCTCGGTAGTGAAGCTTTTTTTTGTATAGTTCTTCTGTGTATTCTTGCCACCTCTTCTTAATATCTTCTGCTTCTGTTAGGTCCATACCATTTCTGTCCTTTTTCGAGCCCATGTTTGCATAAAGTATTCCCTTGGTATCTCTGATTTTCTTGAAGAGATCTCTAGTCTTTCCCATTCTGTTGTTTTCCTTTATTTCTTTGCATTGATCCTTGAGGAAGGCTTTCTTATCTCTCTTTGTTATTCTTTGGAACTCTGCATTCAGGTGCTTATATCTTTCCTTTTCTCTTCTCTTCTTTTCACAGCTATTTGTAAGGTCTCCTCAGACTGCCATTTTGTTTTTTTTGCATTTCTTTTCCATGGGGATGGTCTTGATCTCTGTCTCCTGTACAATGTCACGAACCTCCATCCATAGTACATCAGCCATTCTGTCTATCAGATCTAGTCCTTAAATCTATTTCTCACTTCCACTGTATAATCATAAGTGATTTGATTTAGGTCATACCTGAATGGTCTAGTGGTTTTTCCTACTTTCTTCGTCTGAATTTGGCAATAAGGGGTTCATGATCTGAGCCATAGTCAGCTCCCGGTCTTGTTTTTGCTGACTGTATAGAGCCTCTCCATCTTTGGCTTCAAAGAATATAATCAATCTGATTTCAGTGTTGGCCATTTGGTGATGTCCATGTGTAGGGTCTTCTCTTGTGTTGTTGGAAGAGAGTGTTTGTTATGACCAGTGGGTTCTCTTTCAGAACTCTATTAGCCTTTGACCTGCTTCATTCTGTACTCCAAGGCCAAATTTGCCTGTTACTCCAGGTGTTTCTTGACTTCCTATATTTGCATTCCAGTCCCCTATAATGAAAAGCACATCTTTTTTGGGTGTTAGTTCTGAAAGGTCTTGTAGGTCTTCATAGAACTGTTCAACTTCAGCTTCTTCAGTGTTACTGGTTGGGGCATAGGCTTGGATTACAGTGATATGGAATGGTTTGCCTTGAAAACAAATAGAGATCATTCTGTCGTTTTTGAGATTGCATCCAGGTACTGCATTTCAGACTCTTTTTTGACTGTTATTGCTATTCCATTTCTTCTAAGGGATTCCTGCCCACAGTAGTAGATATAATGGTCATCTGAGTTAAATTCACTCAATCCAGTCCCTTTTAGTTTGCTGATTCCTAAAATGTCAGTGTTCACTCTTGCCATCTCCTGTTTGACCACTTCCAATTTGCCTTGATTCATGGACTTGACATTCCAGGTTCCTATGCAATATTGCTCTTACAGCATCGGACCTTGCTTTATCACCAGTCACATCCACAACTGTATATTGTTTTTGCTTTGGCTCCATCCCTTCATTCTTTCTGGAGTTATTTCTCCACTGATCTCCAGTAGCATATTGAGCACCTACCGACCTGGGGAGTTCCCCTTTCAGTATCCTATCATTTTGCCTGTTTATACCCAGGAATCTACCTGGGAATCTAATTGCAAGTGGATTCTTTACCAACTAACCTACCAGGGTAGCCCTTTGTATTTTCCACTGACTTAAAAAAAAAAAAAAATGCCTCCTAAATATCTATGCATTGCTCTACAGCTGTAGTTTTAATATTTGGTAGAAATTGAGATTATAGAAAGTTAATGTTTTTCAAGAACAGAGTGTCTCAATATTGAACGTATTGATATTTTGATAGCTGTAAGATGTCTGTCTTGTGTATTTTGCTAAGTCACTTCAATCAAGTCCAACTTTTTGTGACCCCCATGGACTATAGCCCACCAGACTCGCTGTCCATGGGATTCTCCAGGCAAGAATACTGGAATGGGTTGTGTTTCCTTCTCCAGAGGATCTTCCAGAACTAGGGATCAAAGCTGCATCTCCCATGTCTCCTGCATTAGCAGGCAGATTCTTTATTTCTGAGCCACCAGGGAAGCCCATCTTATGTATTACGGAATACTTTTTAACATCCCTGGCATTAAAATTAGATGCCATAGAAGTTCCTGAGTGTGACAAATAAAAATGTCCGCAGAGCAGACATTGACAGAATCCCTTTGGAAGTCAAAAGTGTCCCTAGTTAAATTTATCTCCAGAGAAAAATAATCCTTTTAGCAATTCTTTGGGTTTACAAGGTATCTTTTAATTGTATTATATATGAAATAACAGATATGGAAATATTATTCAATATTAACTGCCTAAGATATACAATAGTACAAACCTTTAATTTCATGCAAATAATGTACATAAGTCCCAATGTTATTAAGCAGGGATTGAGAATAGTTAAAGGGAAATTAGTTGGTGATAATGTGCCAGTCATAATTACAGTGATGCATTTTATTTTAATAAGGAGAAGACTGAACATCATTATATCTGAAAATTTAAGCAGTTTTTCTATTTGATGTTTAAATTTAACATTGAAACATTCACGTATTTAAATGGGAGATATTTAACAGAAAAAAATATGTATCATCATTTCAATAATAGAGATATAACCAAAATCCTAAAACCTGAGGACTTTTTGTAGCATGTGGTTCTGATAAATTGTAGTAAAGGCTGATTACACACAACTCAGTACAGATAAAGGAAAGCTCCATAGAAAAAAGTTAAAGAAGCTTATATCTGGATTCTACCATCATCATAAAATACAGACTTTAGAATATTGTAGTTGAAAGCAAATTATGGGTCAGTTGCTTGAGTGAAATTATTGATTTCAAGAAGGATTAGTTGATGGGTAACTAACATTCCAAGGGAAATCACGTATATGTAAGCTTGGTGCTACTGCTAATCTCTGATGAAGACACAACAATTTCAACTGATGACAAGCTACAGCAGCAGAATTAATAAAATGGTTCTTTCATCCAGTGAATTATGAACATGTGACTTGTTTTATCATCTAACATGTTTTGTCATCTAATATAATACTCCATATTCACTTTAGAAGAATGAGCACTCTGCTCTCTTTAGGCAGAGTGTTACATACTTGCTGGTTGGAGTTAATTTATAACATTGTTCAAGTTCTCTATTCCTCTGCCCAGATGTTCTGTACATTATTGAATATAGGATACAGAAGCATCCAATAATTATATAATTTCCCATTTCTTCTTTAAGTCTGTTAGTTTTTCATATATTTTGGCGCTTTGTTGCAAGCTATGTATATGTTTACAGTTGTTATTGTTTTGTGATGGATTAACACTTTTATCAGTATGTATGTAATGTTGATCTTTGTTTCTTGTAACAGTTTTTGACTTGAATTCTGTTTCGTCTGGTATCATTACAGCCACTAACAATTCCCTTATGTTTAATACTTGCATGAAATATCTTTCCACCCTTTCACTTGCAACTTCTTGTGTCTTTGGATCTAAGGAAATCTCTTGTAGACAACATAGAGTGTGTCATTTTTTAAATCTATACTTCCAAACTTAGAGTCTTTCACTTAGAGTTTAATCAAATTGCATTTAATGCTATTACTGATAAGAAGAAAATTTACTTCTGACATTTTGGAATTTCCATCTTTCTATCTTGTATGATCTGTGTTCCTCAATTCCTCCATTATTGTATTCTTTCATTTATAGTTTATGTTTTCTAGTTTGCCATTTTGATTCTGTTTCTATATAACTTATTATATATATTTTTAATTATTTTCCTAGTGGCTAACCAGGGGATTACACTTAACATCTTAATTTGTATAATTAATTTAAATTAATACTAACAGTTCAGTTTAGTTCAGTCACTCAGTCATGTCTGACTCTTTGCAACCCCATGAATTGCAGCACACCAGGCCTCCCTGTCCATCACCAACTCCCGGAGTTCACTCAGACTCACGTCCATCGAGTCGGTGATGCCATCCAGCCATCTCATCCTCTGTCGTCCCCTTCTCCTCCTGCCCCCAATCCCTCCCAGCATCAGAGTCTTTTCCAATGAGTCAATTCTTTGCATGAGGTGGCCAAAGTTAAAATGGTGTAAAAACTTGCTTTATAAACCACAGCTTCCTTATATTGTTGTCATAAATTCCATCTGTATTATTGTATGTACTTTAACATAGATTCATAAGTACTGAGTTATGCATTTGTCTTTTGAATCACTTTAAAAAAGATAAAAATCAGACAATAGTACTAGATTTATATTTAGCTATGTAATTCTAATAATTATTACAATAATACTCAATTTATATTTAGATACATAAATTGAGTATTATTATCTTTGATTTTTATCTTTTTGTACATGATTCAAAAGACAAATTCATAACCTGGTGGTTCAGATGGTAAAGAATCCACCTGCAATAAAGGAGACCTAGGTTCGATCCCTGGGTTGGGAAGATCCCCTGCAGAAAGGAATGACAACCTACTCCAGTATCTTGCCTGGGAAATCCCATGGACAGAGGAGCCTGACTGGCCACAGTCCATGGGATTGCAAAGAGCAGGACACCACTGAAAGACTAAGTCTACACAGTACAATTCTTTTAATGGTATTGTTTACCTCATTTTATGTCTTTGACTTAGACACTAGTGTCCTTTCATTTCAACCTGAAGCACTCCCTTTAACATTTCTTTGTATATGGGTCTGCTAGCAATGGGCCCCCTTCTAAGCCTCAATTAAACTCTCTTCTCAGTCTCTGGAGCCTTCTCTGTGGTGTGGAGCTGCATCACAGGGCAGGAGGGGCCCCATGTACACTCTTGCATTGGTTGGAGCACAGGCTGTAATGGTTCCATTGCAGACAGAAATCAGGGCTGCTTCTTATGTACTTCTGTGTCAGTAGTGGTTACCTACCATGTTGTTCAAATTCCGCTTCTGGTCTGAGCCCCCTTTGTCCCTCACAGATGGGCTTTCCCCTCATCCTCTGCTGCCTTTGCCCTGGTTGTGAGGTTGCTTTGTGAACAAAGCATGGCTGGAACTTTTGCTCCCATCAGTCTGGGATGTATGTAGTGGTGTTTGCAGGAAACTCAGCAGCCACTCTTGCAGTTTTCCATCCTCTCCATCCTGGTTTGGGTACAAGCTCCTCACAAGTGGAGTCCATGTTCCCTCTACCCTCTTTTAGTCCTGCCACCTATTCAATTGGCTAAGAGGCTTCATCTTTTCTGTTAATCTGCCTTCTCCTCTGAGTCACTTTCAGGGACACAAGTCCTAGGGTAATCACTTTACTTCCTTGCCTACTTGGTTACCTGTGCATCTTTCTTACAGCTGTGTTTGTATAGAAGTCTTTCTCCTGTTAGTTTTTCCAAGAATTATTGCACATGTACCTATATTTTTGATGTGTTCATGGGCAGAATTGTGTTCTTGCCCCCCTAGTCTACTATCTTGGTGAAGTCCAGAACAACTCCTCTCTTATCAATAACATGTTATTTATAATGGACTTTATTTCTGTATTCTGATCTAGCAGTCACAAAAGTAACACAAGTAATTAAAATTTTTGAATGATAAAAATGACAATTTCATGTGGTCTAAACTAACAGTTTATTCCTTTAGAACTATAAAATATTTCTAATATTTCTTTGAAAAATACTTTTAAGCTGATTGTAGCTAAAGTGAAAGTCACTCAATAGTGTCTGACTCTTTGCAAAGCCCTGGACTACACAGTCCATGGAATTCTCCAGGCCAGTATACTGGAGTGGGTAGCCTTTCCCTTCTCCAGGGGATCTTCCCAACCCAGGGATAGAACCCAGGTCTCCCCCATTGCAGGTAGATTCTTTACCAGCTGAGCCACAAAGGAAACCCAAGAATACTGGAGTGGGTAGCCTATCCCTTCTCCAGCGGATCTTCCTGACCCAGGAATTGAACCAGGGTGTCCTGCATTGCAGGCATATTCTTTACCAACTGAGCTATCAAGGAAGCTGATTGCAGCTAAAGTCCTATGTTTTTCTTTTCTTTTTTTTATCACTTCTCTGTTATATTCTTACCAAATGGTTATTCACTCTAGGCTTGAATACAAGGAGAGTGTTACGGACTCAACTGTACCACCATCTCAAAATTCTTATGTTGAAACTCACACATCTGAATTCTTAAGAAATAGCTATGATTTGGAGATGGGGCCTTTACCAACGTAATTAAGATGATATGAGGCTATTAGAATGGACACTTATCCAAGTTGCCTTATGTCCTTATAAGAAGAGGAAATTTTGGTATATAGTAATACAGTCAGTTCAGTTCAGTTGCTCAGTCGTGTCCAACTCTTTGTGACCCCATGAATTGCATCACTCCAGGCCTCCCTGTCCATCACCAACTCCTGGAGTTTACCCAAACTCATGTCCATCGAGTCATTGATGCCATCCAGACATCTCATCCTCTGTCATCCCCTTCTCCTCCTGCCCCCAGTCCCTCCCAGAATCAGGTCTTTTCCAATGAGTTAACTCTTCACATGAGGTGGCGAAAGTGGAGTTTCAGCTTCAGCATCAGTCCTTCCAATGAACACCCAGGACTGATCTCCTTTGGGATGTACTGGTTGGATCTCCTTTCAGTCCAAGGGACTCTCAAGAATCTTCTCCAACACAGTGGTTCAAAAGCATCAGTTCTTCGGTGCTCAGCTTTCTTCACAGTCCAGCTCTCACATCCATACATGACCAATGGAAAAACCATAGCCTTGACTAGATGGACCTTTGTTGACTGAGTAATGTCTTTGGATTACTTGGATTACACCAAGGATACTGCTTCACAAAGGAGACACCTTGTGAAAGCAGTCATCTGTAAACCAAGGAGAGTGGCATAAGAAGAAATTAAACATATTATCACCTTGGTGTTGAATTTCTAGGCTTCATAACTATGAGATATTGTACTTCTGTTTTTTAAGCCACCCTATCTTTGGTATTTTGCTATGGTTGCCTTAGCAAACTAATAGAGAGCCACAAAGTCATAGTGGAGGGAAGAAAATATGTTTATTAAAAGTCTCTCTGGTTTTAAGTATACAAACTCATAAATCTTAAGGTTTTATTTGCATTTTAAAACCATTTTTAAAGCTCTAGCATGTTGCTTATCCATGTTATACCAACATTTGAATAAGCTCTACATTTACGTTGCAATTGCTATGGGTCAGAAAACACAATCAGATGTATAAGATACAAGTAAGCTTCAATCTGATACTGCATTGATTTTATGGAAGCAAAAGGACTGAAGAAGCAGCAGATAGATTTCAGTTTCATTTGGATGACCAATGGCTCTGCAGTTCCGAACTTCCATGATTGTGTAGGATTGTGTAGGACTGTCAGAGACAGGTGCCTAAGAACCAAAGTAAGTCACCTTGACACTGAGAGCCTACAGACTCAAATTCTCACCAGCTATCCAGGCCCACAGTCTGCAAGAAAATTCAGTTTGGTCAGTTCAAGTGAATTTTTACCAATTACATGTTTATAAAGTGGAACAGACACCAAATTCCACATTTACTTTAAATGTAGTTTTCCAGAAAACAAACACTGAGATCATTTACCAGCAGGCCAGTATCAGCCCAGACCAGGTGTTAATCCTCTGCTCACAGGTCTGTTAGAAGAGTTTGAAGATAATGCATAATGAAATGAGCACGTGTGATCTTGGAAAGTCTCTGAAACTCTGCAGTGTATCACTTATTCCAAACCTGAACTCATCCTTTCTTATGGTCTTATAGGTTCAGAGATTCAGTTTTTGCTAGTTTCCTGAATTTGGTAAGACAATGCTAAATTGGGGTAAAGATGTCTTTGTGACACATGCTCCCAAATCAGAATTCATTAGAATGTACTGATCAGTAAACTCTTAGCAAGACAAAAGCCATAGTAAATGGGCCAGTTTATTTCCTTCATGTGAAAAGGTCAACAACTTATAAGACAATATCCTTTAGAGAAGTTTAAAAAGTATGGAAAGAGATAAAATCTGATACAGAAATCATCCATTTATTGACATAAGTCACTGATACCTTTCTGCTTACCCAAGGGCATCTTTTTCTCTACATCTGTGAGATGTGCTAAAAGTTTATTTTGTAGCTTAGCTGGTAAAGAATTTGCCTGCAACGTGGGAGACCTGGTTTCAATCCCTGAGTTGTGAAGAGCCCCTGGAGAAAGGAAAGTCTACGCACTCCGGTATTCTGGCCTGGAGATTTCCATGGACTGTATAGTCCATGAGGTGACAAAGAGTCAGACACAACTGAGAATTTCACTAAGTGGTCCTTATTCTCTGGGGGGAGAGAACTGGAATCAAATGTATGTATGTGTATATATATATATATATTATATATATATATATAATATATATATATGTATAAGATTTATCATAATTGGTTGCATGCCCACCTCTACCCCTACCAGCCTAAACAATGTTCCATATACACTATGAAGTATGAAGATTGTCATTGTAAAACTACAAGATAAGCTGAGTTTTTACTTTTATTTCTAAAGAAATATCCTCAGATCATCTTTATGTGGGAATTTGCTTTCTCTAGGCTTCTATTCACTTCTTTTCTAGAAATTGCTCAACTCTTAGCTCTTCATTTAACCTTAATATTGTTCATTGCCACATGCAAAAATGCAATGTCTGATTCTTTTTCAAACCATTATACCAGAGAGGAAGGCCACGATAGACTCACATAACCACTGTTAGAGATGAAGTTGTCAAGGGAAGAATATTTTGGGAAATTTGTAGTCACTCTACTGATATTTAATAGTAGGTCCTAAAAATAAATTTATTTTTAAACTTTAGCACAACATTCTTGTCTCTCAAATTCATTTTTGGATCCTAATTAAATCATTGAATATTTTTTTAGCACTTGTTACAACAAAATTTCACCTATAAATTTGAAAAATCATGTATTTTTCTTTACAAACTGAAAGACTGTCAAAGCTTCTTTTTTTTTTTTAGTTCTGAACTTATGCTTTATTAACAAATAATTATTAATAAATTTTTGAATCTATTCAGTCTCTATATGTTATTTTATTCTTCAGTTTGTCATTAGAAATTTCTGTCTATGTAGTCATGGCTTAGCTGATTCTGTTGAAATTATAGAATTAGGGGTTGCCATCACAAAGTAGGTGCACATTTTTCTTGGTTTAGCAGTATTCATTCTTGGTCTTCATGATGTTCTATTAAATGTTTTATAAATTGTTTAAAAATACCTGGTCTGAATTTTGTTTAAAATGATATTTGAGTTTATCTCTTGCCTCAAGGTATATGTGGCTCTCTAATTAAAAAAAAAAATAGTAGACTTGAAGCACAATATATTTAGTATTTAAAATAGTCCAGAAATATTATGTCAATGTGTTTATTCTTGATTGTTTTGTAATATCAATGAATTTGCTTGCTTTTGACCACCACAAATTGGTCAAGTACTTTTCTATGTATCTACATATGATATTTATAAACAAGTTTGCTTAACAAGTGGTAAACTCTTTAAAACTGAAATAGAAACCCATTTGTTTTGCAGTCTCATTTGTATTACCCAGTAATTGAATTTCTTTATTCTATTGCTCTCCAGAAGAGTACACACAATTCCATTACACTTTAAAAATAGCTTAAAAACAGCTTTAACTTCATTGTGTTATTAACTTAAACACATTTGATCTTATGAAAGAACTATATCCTTCTACCATATGTGAGAATTAAAGTGTGAAACTATTTCTCAAATTGCTTGCTTTAGAACTGACCCTTACACATTTTGTTTAACTTGCTACCAAAGATTTATATATTCATCTTTTGCCTCTTAGAGACTACTGGAATATTTCACAGGCAACTTAACATTATCGTATCCAATTGCTCTCACATCACTGCCACCAACTACCCTTGCCTCAAAACATACAGGCAAACAGAAGAACCATAACTTTGTTGGTCATTCATTTACCAATTTAGACACTTTCTAACACCATACACAAAAATAAACTCAAAATGGATTAAAGATCTAAACGTAAGACCAGAAACTATAAAACTCCTAGAGGAGAACATAGGCAAAACACTCTCCGACATACATCACAGCAGGATCCTCTATGACCCACCTCCCAGAATATTGGAAATAAAAGCAAAAATAAACAAATGGGACCTAATTAACCTTAAAAGCTTCTGCACATCAAAGGAAACTATTAGCAAGGTGAAAAGACAGCCTTCAGAATGGGAGAAAATAATAGCA
>NW_011494525.1:63178-80115 GCF_000754665.1 Bison bison bison
AAAAGAATACATTTGAATCAGTTCTAATGAGGTGGATGAAACTGGAGCCTATTATACAGAGTGAAGTAAGCCAGAAGGAAAAACATAAATACAGTATACTAACGCATATATATGGAATTTAGAAAGATGGTAACAATAACCCGGTGTACGAGACAGCAAAAGAGACACTGATGTATAGAACAGTCTTATGGACTCTGTGGGAGAGGGAGAGGGTGGGAAGATTTGGGAGAATGGCAATGAAACATGTAAAATATCATGTAGGAAACGAGTTGCCAGTCCAGGTTCGATGCATGATGCTGGATGCTTGGGGCTGGTGCACTGGGACGGCCCAGAGGGATGGTATGGGGAGGGAGGAGGGAGGAGGGTTCGGGATGGGGAACACATGTATACCTGTGGCGGATTCATTTTGATATTTGGCAAAACTAATACAATTATGTAAAGTTTAAAAATAAAATAAAATTAGAGAAAAAAAGAAAAAAAAAAAAGAAAGTAGTTCTTTTTAGAAGTAAATTTTAGCTGATGGGAAAGAGAACCCTAGACAGTAGGAACAAAAACTTATTTTTAGTGCCTACAGTAATGGATGAAACTAAGTAATTGTTTATCGAATATTTAGTTAATGTAGTTTTTAGTCACATAGTCTTGAACAGTTTCTTGAACTTGGGCAATAAGATTTGACTATTTGATAATAAAAGTGTGTCTACCTGCTAATGGAAATATTTCTTCATTTGTGTTGTATGTATGAGTGTTTCATCAGTTTTCAGTGTGTAAAAAAAGCATTTGGATTTTTATTAAGACCAAAAGACTATCAGTCACCCAGTCATGTCCAACTGTTTGTGAACCATGGACTGTAGCTTGCCTGGCTCCTCTGTCCATGAACTTTCACAGGCAAGAATACTGAAGTGGGGAGCCAATCCCTTCTCCAGAGGATCTTCCCTACCTAGGAATATATATAAATTTGAAGATATTTTTTACTCTTCTCTAATTCAATTTTTACTTCTTAAATGTAAATATACAGACATAAAACAAAAGTTTACATAATTGTGTGACTATTTCTTTTAACTATACATTAAAATGTTCACTTTTTTTCTATAACTTGCTGACATGCATAGAGATATGTGACCCCCTTTGTTAAATAGTGTTGATCATTTCTTTCTACCTTGCCAGGAGTACACAGGGAATAATGTGATGATTTATATGCAAAACACTGCATACTTGCTTGGGGCAGTCCCACAAGTGCTAGATGTTTACTAAGAGGATACTGTGTTCCTGAATCTTGATAGAAAACAAAATCATGGAATAAGGCTATGCCTGTGACTATTTGGCTACTGAAGCTATTGAAGCTCCTTTGCTATTTCCTTACATGCTTATGGTATGCAGATGTAGGGCCTTGAAGAATTTAATGTGTTCTGGTAACTTTCCTAAATTTAGCCATTTTCAATAAACAAAATCAGTGGATTTTTCCCAACATATAGCTTTTGCCTGTTGAATAGATTACTCAGACATGTTTGTGCATGTGTGTTTGTGTATGTGTAATATTCAGCCTATTTAATGTTGGAGAAACAAGACATTCAAATATAATGTAATAAATTTCAGGGAAATAATCACAGACTAATTGATGTCAACATACCAAAGAATAAAAGTGCTTTTTTATTTTATGAACACAATTAATTAAAAAAATCCCAATATATGAACCTTGAAAAGTAATGATAAGGAGGAAAATAAGAGGAAGAAAAGAACTATTGTGCTCAGTATGAAGCAGTGGGCCTTAGTTTTAAAAATCTGTAATGAGGGAAGAAAAAATCCAATCTATGTTTGATTCCCAAGCCAAAATTCACAGTAGTGTTGGGAGGAGGATGTGACACATTTATAGTTAAGAAGACTTCCATAAAAACAAAATATAACACCATATTAAAATCATATGTCAGTTATCAACAAAATTTTTTTTCAGGAAAGTAAGAATGAACCAATTCTATTAACACAACCTGCCTGATAATATATATATTTTGCCTGTAGACTGAATTGCATTTTTCTAGTGTTATTGAGGTATAATTAACAAATGAAAACTGTATCTAAGGATTAAAACATAATGTTATGATATATATATATATATATATATATATATATATACACATTGTTAAATGATTACCACAATCAAGCTAATTAAATGATCCATCACCACAGATGGTATGTTTAATTTCTTTTTGGTAAGAATACTGAAGATGCACTCTCTTAACAAATTTCAAGTATACAATACAATGTTATTAACTATAATCCCCAAGATGCACATTAAATCTCCACAACTTTTTCATTCTACATAATTGAAATTTTGTAAATTCTGACCAATATCTCCCTATTTTTGCTACTATCTATTTCCTGGCATTCACCATTCTGCTCTACTTAGATTTTATCTTTCTAGATTCCACACGTAAGTGAGATCCTGCAGTATCTGTCTTTCAGTTCTTGGATAATGTCACTTAGCATAGTGTCTAGCACATTCATCCATGTGGTTACAAATGGCAGGGTTTTCTTTTTTGAAGCTGAAAAATATTCCAATATGTGTGTATTACATTTTATAATCTGTTCACTGATGGACATTTAGGTTATGTTCATATCCTA
Source organism: Bison bison bison (assembly GCF_000754665.1). Lineage (NCBI taxonomy): Eukaryota > Metazoa > Chordata > Mammalia > Artiodactyla > Bovidae > Bison > Bison bison. Next base: position 65,795 of record NW_011494525.1, read on the forward strand.
TCTATTGTGAATAATGCTGCAATGAGGCTACAAGTACAGAGCGCTCCTCAAGATAATGATTTAATATACTTTGTATCCAGGAGTAGGATTGTTATATGATAGCTCTATTTTTAATTTTTAAAGAGATCTGAATAATGATTTCCATAGTGACTGTGGCAATTTACATTTCCATGGACAGTGTACAGACTTCCCTTTTCTCTATATCCTTTCCACTTGTTATTTTTTTCTTTTAATAATAACCATTCTAAAGTAAAGTGATATCTCATTGTAGTCTTGATATATATTTCTCTGATGATTAGTAATATTGAGCATCTTTTTACGTAAATTGGACATTTGTATCACTTTTTTGAGCCTGTTAAAGTTCTTGCCCATTTTAAGATGAAGTTACTTTTTTGATATTGAATTGTTTGAGTTTTAAATATTTTTGATATTAACTTCTTATCAGATGCATGCTTTCTACATATTTTCTCCTGTTCCACTGGCTTTCTCTCCACTCTGTTGATCGTTTCATTTTCTGTACAGAAGCCTTTTAGTTTGATGCAATCTCATTTATTTTTGCTTTTGCAATGTGTGATTTTGTATTGCATCCAAGAAAACCATTGCCAAAAACAATGTCAAGAAGGTCTTCTGCTATTCTATAATCTATTTTGAGTTGATTTTTGTTTATAGTGTCATTCTTTTACATCTGTATATTCAGTTTTCACAACACCATTTGTTGAAAAGATTATGCTTTCCCCATTGTGTACTTTCGGAGAAGGCAATGGCACCCCACTCCAGTACTCTTGCCTAGAAAATCCCATGGATGGAGGAGCCTGGTAGCCTGCAGTCCGTGGGGTCGCTAGGAGTCGGACATGACTGAACGACTTCACTTTCACTTTTCACTTTCATGCATTGGAGAAGGAAATGGCAACCCACTCCAGTGTTCTTGCCTGGAGAATCCCAGGGACAGGGGAGCCTGGTGGGCTGCCGTCTATGGGGTGGCACAGGGTTGGAAATGACTGAAGCAACTTAGCAGCAGCAGCAGCATTGTGTACTTTTGCTACCTTTGTCAAAGATCAATTAAATACAGACACATAGATTTATTTCTGAACTCTCAGTTCTGGTCCATATGTCTATTTTGATGATACTATCAAATTTTTTTGATCACTATACTATAGCCTTGCAATAATTTGAAATACAGCATTGTGTTGCCTCCAGCTTTGTTGCTCATGCTCAAGTTTGCTTTGGCTGTTTGAGCTCTTTTACGGTTTTCCATTAATTTTAGGATTGCTTTCCTTTTTCTGTGAAAAATCCCAGTAGAATAATAATGGAGAAAGAATTGAATATGTAAATTGTTTTGAATAATATGGATATTTCAACAATATTAAAACCCATAATCATGGGATATATTTCTTATATTTGTGTAGTCTTCATTTTATCAATGATTTACACATATCATGGTGAAAATTTTTCGTTTACTTGATTAAATGTATTACTAAATATTTTATTGTTCTAGATGCTCTTGTAAATGGGATTATTTTGTCTTTCCTCCTCTTTGCATCCACTTTATCTTCCTACTTCTTTAATTGATTTGTATCTACTGGAAGAATAGATTTTAATGACATGTTGAGCAGATTTCCTGGACATGTCAGGGGTATTTTTAGTTCAGTTATTGTCTTTTTCAGTTCCACTATTTTTGTTTGGCTCTTTTTTTAAAAAATATAAATTTATTTTTTTTTTGGAGGTTAATTACAATATTGTATTGGTTTTGCCATACATCAATATGAATCTGCTATAAATTGTTTTTGTTTGCTGATATTCTCATTTTGTTCGTTTACTCTTTCCTAGATTTAGTTATGCCATGTTTTTCATAACTCACCAAACTACTTTAAGACGATTATTTAAAAATCTTACTTAGCAGATCTTTAATTCTTTCAGGTTTTTAAAGATGCAGAGAGTCTGCATCAGTTGTGTCCAACTTTTTGAGACCCAAAGGACTGTAGCCCGCCAAGCTCCTCTGTTCGTGGGATTCTCCAGGCAAAAATACTAGAGTGGGTTGCCATGCCCTCCTCCAGGGGATCTCCCTGACCCAAGGATTGAACCTGTGACTCCTGCGACTATTCCTGCTTTGCAGGGGGATTCAGGTTTTTACTGGACATTTATTTTATTCCTTTGTATAAAATTTTTAGATTTTCCAGGTTCCTTGTGGGTTTACTTTGTGTCCATACATTTGAAAATGTAGATTTTCATTCTGCAACTTTTCACAATCTTGAAGATCAGTGCTAGCTCTAAAAGGATGCTCATCCATTTTCCTTTATCCCAAGCTGCCCCAAGACCCAGACTCTGCAGGTTTCTCAGTAGTCAGTATGAAGCAAGACAGAGACTGGATCCACTCTGAAATGCTGGGGGTAAGGCCCTTTTCACACATCTCTTGTGGAGGCAAAAGCCTCAGTCATGTGCCTTGTCCAGTCTCATAGAGCAGCACTGATTGTAAGAGAATGTCTTACCCTCTGTTGTTTGCTGTTCCAGAGGACTGGGCTCTGCAGACTGTTCATTTTTTTGTATGAGGTGAGATGGAAACCAACTCAGTGGAATGTGTCCTGATAGGGCAGGAGGCCAGGCAACCAGATACAGGTGCCAATCTCACTTTTCTTCCCATGAAAGAAATTACAGGTTGTCCATAAAATCAAAGTGTCTGACTCTTTGCGACCCCATGGAATGTAGCCCACGAGGCTCCTCTGTCCATGGGAGCTCCCAGGCAAGAATTCTGTGTTGCCATTTTCGTATCCAAGAGATTGTACCAACCTAGGAATTGAACCTGTGTCTCCTGCCTTGTGGGGGGATTCTTTACTTCTAAGCCACCAGGGAAGCCTATGGTCTTCTTGGTGCTGAGCTAAGCTGGTTTGAGGGAGGGACTGATATAGGGACTGCACTCAGTTTGTGCTCTTTTTCCTTGACTTTTTATCTGCATTCTAAAATTCCTTTTAAGGTATTTTGCTCTAAATTGTTATTGTATCAGTGGTTCTGTGAAGAAACAAGAGCCAGAGTTTCCTAATCCGCATTCTTGATGATATCACTGTCTCCAATCATGTATTATCTCAAATGTAAAAATTCATGTTTTGGTAGGGCTGTAAAATCTAGCAGTAATTTTTACACTGTTTTCTTCAACTTTCTAAATTAAATTAATGTAGAGACCATCCACTATTTTATTACTTGCATTTATTTATAGGTATGCCTTGTTTTATTACACTTTGCTTTTTTGAGCTTTGCAGATGTTGAATATTTTACAAATTGAAGATTTGTGGCAACCTGGTGTCAAACAAATGTATTGGCAGCTTTTTTTTTTTTTTACAATAGCATTTGCTTACTTCATGTTCACATACCACATTATGGCAATTCTTAACAATATTTCAACTTTTTCATTATAATTGTATTTATTATAGTGATCTGCTATGTGGGGGACCTGGGTTCGATCTCTGGGTCTAGAAGATCCCCTGGAGTAAAGAATGGCAACCTGCTTCAGTATTCTTGTCTGGAGAATTCCATGGACACAAAATCTGGAGGCCTACAGTGCATGGGGTAGCAAAGAGTTGAACAGGACTGAAAGACTAACACTTTCACTTTCATGGTGATCTGTGATCAGCGATCAGAGATCTTGATATTACAAAAAGATTTTTGCATATTCTTGTTGCAGAAAGATTATGACTAGCCAAAATGTCAGTTGATTTTTAGCATTTTCACGTTTTAGTTAAGGTATTTACATTATATTTTTAGACACAAAGCTACTGCGCACTTAATAGATTACTGTATACTTTAAACATAACTTTAACACGTACTGGAAAACTAAAACACACACACACACACACACACACAAAACCTTGTAACTTGCTTTATGGTGTATTGACTTTATTCTAGTGGTCCTGAACTGAACCTACAATATCTTTGAGGTATGTCTATATTTTTTAACATTGGTCACCATCCAGGAATTCACTGACTTTTCTCCATTTCAAGATCTTCAGGCTGGTCAAAGGTAGAATTCGTGTCACATGACTCATCATATAGGTGTTTCTTTCCTCCATAGAAGCAAAGGGTGCAGGCAATCATTGAGCTCTAGGGAAATACTTATCCCTGTTCAAGGCTCATACAGATTTTTAGATTATCTCTTAGGCATCAAATGCCCTTAACTGATTTTTTTTTTCAGTCCTGCTTCAGATGACTGCCTTTATAGTAACCTCATTTATAGAGATTATACAATGAAAATCTACGTGTCAAGCTTAACCAGGACTACATAGGAAGTCCGGACATTTTGCATATATAAAATTCACTGTCTTACAGTCAATATAAAGGAACTACTCTTAACATTCTTTTAATGTATGACTAAAACTTCAAAACATCCATTATCAATGTTGATACACTTAAATACCAAACTTCTGTAAATATGCATTAAAAATAACACCAGTGTTATCTATTCATAGATGGTAAGAATATATGAGACACTTAATGAAGTACAGATTCAGCCTTGATCAGTACAATAATACAAAAAATGATACAGAATATTTGAATATAAATATACACAGAAGAATACTATATTTTTACATGAATACCTGCATGAATCAAGTTTTAAATATGAAACATTAAAAAATCACTGATATAGTAAAAATGAAGCAAATATGCTCATCTTTTCCATTAATATTTAGCATCAGTCTAAGGATTAAAATACAACTTGACAAGAAGAGCAAGTAGTGTACTCATTAGAAAGGTGGAAATAACTTGCTTACTAGAATAAAATCACAAATATTAAAAAATAAAGTTAAATGTTACCACAGTGTAAAAATCTTATTGCATCATTAAAATGGATGCTTATTTTTCATAAAAAATTCAGGAAGTATAATTAAAAATATATCCCATATACAACAGCAGTAAAATTACAAACTGCTGACAAACTTCACATTATATAAAATGGCCTTAAGTCAAAAGCATTTATGCTTCTCTTGTGATATGGGTGTAATTCTATTTTAAAGACATTTAAATTTTTAAGGATTCTGTTTTTTGGTTGACTAGAATTTGTATCATTTAAAGGCAAATATGTAATCTAGGTAGTAATCAGGAAATGGTGGTATATTTTTCACATTATATTCCCTTGTGGCTGGATTTTTTAAGTGTAGACAGTGTAGACCTTGACTTTCTTCTGCCTTTATAATCTACATTCAATTTATTGTAATATAGATTATTGCTGTTGTTATTCAGTCGCTACGTTATGTCCAACTCTTTGTGACCCCATAGACTGTAGCACACCAGGCTTCCCTGTCCATCACCAACTCCTGGAGCCTACTCAAACTCATGTCCATCGTGTCCATAATGCCATCCAGCCATCTCATTCTCTGTTGTCCCCTTCTCCTCCCATCTTCAAAATTTCCCAGCATCAGGATCTTTTCCAATGAGTCAGCTCTTTGCATCAGGTGCCCAAAGTACTGGAGTTCAGCTTCAGCATCATTCCTTTCAATGGAACACTCAGGACTGACTTCCTTTAGGATTGACTGGTTGGGTCTCCTTGCAGTCCACGGGACTCTCAAGAATCTTCTCAAATGTCACATTTCAAAAGCATCAATTCTTCAACACTCAGCTTTCTTTATAGTCCAACTCTCACATTCATACATGACCACTGGAAAAACGATAACTTTGACTAGACTGACCTTTGTTGACAAAGTAATGTCTCTGCTTTTAAATATGCTGTTTAAGTGGGAAACCTGGGTTCGATCCCTGTGTTGGGATGATCCCCTGTGGAAGGGAAAGGCTACCCATTCCAGTATTCTGGCCTGGAGAATTCCATGGACTGTATAGTCTGTAGGGTGGCAAGGCGTCAGACATGACTGACTTTCAAAAAAAAAAAAAAGAGGTTTGTCATAGCTTTTCTACCAAGGAGCAAGTGTCTTTTAATTTCATGGCTACAGTCACCATCTGCAGTGATTTTGGAGCATGAAAAAATAAAATCTCTCACCATTTCCACTGTTTCTCCACCTATTTACCATGATGTGATGGGACCAGATGCCATGATCATAGTTTTCTCTATGCTGTGCTTTAAGCCAACTTTTTCACTCTCCTCTTTCACTTTCATTAAGGGCTCTTTTAGTTCTTCTTCACTTTCTGCCATAAGGATGGTGTCATCTGCATATCTGAGGTTATTGATATTCCTCCTGGCTATCTTGATTACAGCTGTGTGTCTTCCAGCCTGGCATGTCCCATGATGTAGTCTGTATAGTAGTTAAACAAGCAGGGTGACAATATACAGCCTTGAGGTACTCCTTTCTCGATTTGGAGCCAGTCTGTTGTTCCATGTCAAGTTCTAACTGTTGCTTCTTGACCTGCATACAGATTTCTCAGGAGGCAAGTCATGTGGTCTGTATACTTAAACTAGTGTAAACACTACGAAGCTTTTAGGCTTTATATTCAATACAGTTTCTACATCAATATCAAACTTTGTCTGAAATGCACAAACAAGAAGCAGTCTTAGAATTAAGGTTCCAAGACATTTGCACAGTGCTCCACCTTTGTCCAGTTTCTCTCTACATGTAGAATTGATCTTCTGGCCAAATTTCTTCCTCAAATTTCAAACTATCCTTCTGATGGTAAGTGTTTTTCCTTTATTTTTTTTCTGCTGATAAGACTCATCACAACAACAACAACAAAATAATAAAGAAATCAAGCACATATATTGAATGTGTAAGGCAGGACAGATTTTATTCTGAATACAATAGTATAATAACTCATTTAATTGTCCAAGAAACGCATTGAAGTCTACAAAAAATTCTATCTATTTTCTTTTTCCTCATGATTTCACTGAAGAGGAATACTAGGTGCAAAGAAGCTATGTAAGTTCTGCAATCACAGAGTTGGTTAGTGATGCAGAAGGACTTTATCACAAGCACTCTAATGCTAGGACTTACATTTTTATTGACTATAGTATGCTGCTTAATCAAGGATAAACTAGAAGAAATAAGTATGGGAAGATATTTCAAATTAGTATGTCAATTGAATTATGTACTATATATTAAGTGATGCAGCTTTATTGTCTTACTAAACACATATAATAACCTAACATGCTTTAAAACATAAGCATCAATTAATTAATAGACATAGGATTACGAATTTAAAGCATTGTTAACTATTTGTAAGCATTTATCATGCTCTAATAATTTTCTAAATCATTAAGACCAATAAAAGCTTTGATATATTAAACTGTCTTAAAACATGAATTTTCTTATCTTTATATTTGCAAATGAGAACACTGAGGAAAATGATGATTAAATGGCATTTCTTTTTCTCCGAGAGATGCTTCTATCAATTCTTTTTTTACAAATTTAGAACCTCTTAACTAAACTCACCACACATTTATTTTTAACCCTTTCTAACAGGAAATAAAGATTAAAATAATTTGCAAATACTAACTGTTCTCAAATAAGTCTCAGCTAGCTACTGCGTGTTTTTCTCAGTAAAAACAAGCTGAATTTCACATGAAAGAAATAACTAAAACTGTGGCAATGCTAGTTGTAAAGAACCCACCTGCCCATGCAAGAGACATAAGAGATGTGAGTTCGATTCCTGGAAAGGGAAGATGCCCTGGAGGAGTGCATGGCAACTCCAGTATTCTTGCCTGGAGAATCCCATGGACAGAGGAGCCTAGCAAGCTACAGTTTACAGGGCCACAGAGTCAGAAACGACCAAGAGACTAAAACTTTCACATTTTACACTAAAGACTTAAAATTGGTTTTGTAATAGTATTTGTAATTAGAAATAATTCTTAGTAAGACAATTCAGTCACCCAATCCAGGAAGTCCTCTGACTTGCTAAACACAGAAGGCATAATTAATGTGTCTGAGTTATTGCTAAAACTCAGAATGACACATTGTAAGTAAATACGTACTCTTAAAGTAACTCACTGCACACTGCATAAGTTAGTTCTTTTCTTTGGGCTTTATTCACTTGTAAAATTTGGAATATGGATTGGGTACTATTTTAGTAGTATTAAGTGGGACTTCCCTGGTGGCTCAACTGGTAAAGAACTTGCTTTCAATATGGGAAACCTGGGTTTGATCCCTGGGGCTGGGAAGATCCCTGGAGAGGGGAATGGCTACCCATTCCAGTATTCTGGCCTGGATAATTCCATGGACTCTATAGTCCATGGAGTCACAAAGAGTTGGACACGACTGAGCGACTTTCACTTAAAACTTAAATTTAAGTAGTATAACATTAATAATCTTTAATTTTGCACATGAAAGTCATGTGTCCTCTTCAAGAATTTAACTCCCAATTTATATCCCTGACATAGTCCATCAAAGTTGTTTATACCAAAAATCAGCATAGCAATCCCCTTATATACAAATACTGCAAACGTATATTTTAGTCCTCTTGTCATAAGATCTGAGTTAATGAATTCCAAATGTCTTGTGCTATATAGTTTTTATTTTTGTTCAAAAGCGATTTTCTGGGTTAACTTCACACTCTGCCTGAGGTGCATGCTAAATCGCTTCAGTCGTGTCTGACGACCCTGTGGACTTAAGCCCACCAGGGTCCTCTGTCCATTGGATTTCCCAGTCAGGAATACTGAAGTGGGTTGCCATGTCCTCCTCCAGGGGATCTTCCCGACGCAGGGATTGAACCCATATCTCTTAAGTCTCATGCATTTGCAGGCAGGTTCTTTACCACTAGCGCCACCTGCCTGATGTAACACATCTCTGTTAAAGTAAGAGTTTTTAACTTGACTGAGTTAACAATGGGTGCATTTCTCTTGCACTTTTCTTTTTGAAAATTTAAAATGAACATTATTTAAAATGTATAGTTCTCTCATTACATTTTAAATAACCTTGTCCACTTATTTGAAGGTGCTTTGATATTTGGTAAATATTTGTGACTCCAGTATCAACTGACTGACTGATGGTTGGTCAAAATATAATAATCTGGGAAATAATAAGATGAAATTTGCTATGTTCACTGTACACAACTCAAGGGTGACTGTTGTAAAGGCTCAGCAATCCATGTCACCCAGCTGTCTATCTGCATAGTCTGTCACCTCTTCCTTCCACTTATCTTTGAGTGGTGTGTGTCTGCTGGAGAAACAGACATAGTGACTCACTGAGCTTATTTTCTGTATATAACTGAAGCAGGATGACTCTAACTATTGACAGTAACATAGCTTTTTCCTTCCTTCATCTTTCCTTTCATGGACTGTTTGAAGGAAGTGGTATAGGTTGGAGGTAATTGACTGATATTTATAATATTTGACAATTTTTGAAGAATGAGTACAGGCAAATCAGAACTGAAGCTGCAGGTATTGCTGAAGAAAAACCTGTTGGATTAGTCTTGATGGTTGGGGCATTTCTGGGAAGGGGCAACACAGGTAGCACCAGAGTGGGTGAGAATTTGAACAAAGATGGTTACAACTTGTATGGAAGCATTTAAATACTTAAGCAACATGTAGCGTGGCATTTGTCAACTTTGGGAATTAGAAGGTTAAAATTGTTAATAATTTGATGAAATTACAAAACAGAAAGAGACTCACAGACACAGAGAATGAACTTATGGATGCCAGGGGGAAGAATGGGTGTAAAGGATGGACATGTACACATTGCTGTATTTAAAATGTAAACCAAGACTCACTGTAAAGTACATGGATCTCTGCTCAATATATGTGGCAGCCTGAATAGAAAGGGAGTTTGGGGGAGAATGGATACATGTATATGTTGGCTGAATTTCTTCACTGTTCACATGAAAATATCACAACATTGTTAATCAGTAATACCTCAATACAAAATAAAAAGTTAAAAATAAATTATTAATAATTTGTAGTTTTGTTGCCTGAGTTTTTGCTCAAACTACAAAATTTAAAATCTAGTTAATTAAGCCATGATAATGTAGAAGACCATGTAAATGACTCATGTTAAGACTGAGGTGTCTTAAAGTCACCAAGACTATTCAAGCAGAAGCTAGAGGAAAACACTGAAATGCTTTTTGATCAAATTTTGTTACCAAAAAGATTCTGCCTTTGATTAAAACTGAAGTTACATTTAGTAACATCTTTCTTTTTAAAATTTAGTGAAAATACTCTCCATGAGTTGAATAATATTGAAAATATATTTTTGAATGGTTCATCCAGGTCTATTTAATACAAAAAATGGCACCTATAAGCTAAGGGAATTATGATGTAAGGACACATTTCATAGCTGTAAATTTACCTTTGTATAATAGTTTGAAAGGTGCTTTTTCAAGCTATCTTAAAATACATTATTCTCAATGAGACATTTGACAAATAAATTATAATTAATTATTTTATAGTTTAAAAGCATACATCCAGAGAATTATGGGAAAATTGAATAATAGCATCACCATCACACACACAAAAAAATTGTTCCTCAGAGAAACAAGTCATTGTTAGCACACATGATTTCTCAAAAAGCAAGGAAAAAGTAAAAGTTGCTGATGCTCTGTCTGAAACATGCTTAGATGCTAGTTGAACAATGCTCTGATACCTGTATTGTTTTTCTTTCTCTTTTTCTGAGTCTAAATGCGTTCGATATAGCTATATCACATAAAGGGATAAAAAGGGATGATTTTAGCAGAACTTATGATACTAATGTGTAAACCTGAATAGAAATGATAATTTGTCTGTTTGCCATTGCAGGATTTAACAGAGGACAAACAGTATAACCAAATCCTTCTTAAACACTGTTTTGAACCATTTGCTTAGTAGAAGCTATAAAGTGAATTTTGTTTCTAGTCTAAATAATTGGTGAAACTGTGTTCATTAACTGAATAAATGACATTGCCATTCCTTTACATTTTCTAAAATATTTTAATATTGTTAAATATTGATTTTTTTATCCCTTAATTTTTTTTTCTCCCTTATATGCTTCTAATATAAATTCTTATCTAGGATATTCAATCTAGACTTTCATTTTTACTGTTTGAAAGTTGTCTATAAACTACATTCTTAATTTAAATCACTTTTCTTTTCTATTTTTTCTCTTTTTCAATAGTTCAGTTCAGTTCAGTAGCTCAGTCGTGTCTGACTCTTTGCGACCCCATAAATCACAGCAATACTGCTCAAATAATTTCACCAAATTTTCTGAATGCTTCTGTTTCAAAGAGCTCTTTGTAATTCTGAAATATCCTTACACCACTTAGCATTCTTGCATATGTTTGCAAGTATAAATGTATGTTTATATACATGCATATGGATTATTTACAGTGCAAATAATGCATGCACACACATATATCAAAATATGTATAATACATTGTATACACACTTATATAGTAAATAGACAAAATGCACATGTATGAGCATATACATATATTATCGATATAGACATTTTAAGCTTTTTCATTCACTTCTTATGAATATATGAGTTTAAACATAAATTATTGACAACATATAGCAGCATAAAATTTTACTAATATTTTGCTTTTATTATTAATATAAATAATGAAGTGAGGTGACTCTGTTGTGTCTGACTCTTAGTGAACCCATAGACTATCCAGTCCATGGAATTCTCCAGGCCAAAATACTGAAGTGGATAGCTGTTCCCTTCTCCAAGGGACCCAACCAAGGGATCAAAGCCAGGTTTCCCACATTGCAGAAGGATTCATTATCAACTGAGCAACAAAAGAGGCTGATTATTTTTCTTATATATCAATACTGTCATTCTCCTGTATACAACTTTACCCCTAAGATTCTCATATAAAAAAATCAATATTATTATCATCACTTTTCAGTTCAGTCATGTCCAACTCTATGTGGCCCCATGAACTGCAGCACACCAGACCTCCCTGTCCATCTGTAACTTTCAGAGCTTGCTCAAACTCATGTCCATCGAGTTGATGATGCCATCTAGCCATTTCATTCTCTGTCATCTCCTCCTCCTGCTTCAATCTTTGCCAGCATGAAGGTCTTTTCCAAGGAGTCAGATCTCCACATCAGGTGGCCAAAGGATTGGAGTTTCAGCTTCAGCATCAGTCCTTCAAATGAACATTCAAGACTGATTTCCTTTAGCATGGACTGGTTTTATCCCCTTGCAGTCCAAGGATAAAAAACTCTCAAGAGTTTCCTCCAATAACACAGTTCAAAAGCATCAATTCTTCAGCCCTCAGTTTTCTTTAGTCCAACTCTCACATCCATACATGACTACTGGAGAAACCATAACTTTGACTAGATGGACCTTTGTCGGCAATTAAAAAGCAATATCTCTGCTTTTTAATATGTTCTCTAAGTTGGTCATAGCTTTTCTTCCAAAGAGTAAGCGTCTTCTAATTTCATGGCTGCAGTCACTATCTGCAGTGATTTTGGAGCCCAAAAAAGTAGAGTCTGTCACTGTTCCCATTGTTTCCTCATCTATTTGCCTTGAAGTGATGGGACCAGATGCCATGATCTTCATTTTTCAAATGTTGAGTTTTAACTCACCTTTTTCACTCTCTTCTTTCACTTTCATCAAGAAGTGCTTTAGTTCTTTTTCACTTTCTGCCATAAGGGTGGTGTCATCTGCAAATCTGAGGTTATTGATATTTCTCCTAGTAATCTTGATTCTAGCTTATGCTTCATTCAGCCTGGTATGTCGCATGATGTACTCTGCATATAAGTTAAATAAGCTGGGTGACAATATACAGTCTTGATGTACTCCTTTCCCGATTTGGAACCAATCTGTTGTCCAATGTCCAATTCTAACTGTTGCTTCTTGACCTGCATAAAGATTTCTCTGGAGGCTGGTCAGGTGATATGGTATTCCCATCTCTTGAAGAATTTTCCACAGCTTGTTGTGATCTACACAGTCAAAGGCTTTGGCATAGTCAATAAAGCAGATGTAGAAGTTTTTCTGGAACTCTCTTGCTTTTTCAGTGATCCAGTGGATGTTAGCAATTTGATCTCTGGGTTCCTCTGCCTTTTCTAAATCCAGCTTGACCGTCTGAAATTTCACAGTTCATGTACTGTTGAAGCCTGGCTTGGATAATTTTGAGCATTACTTTACTAGTATGCAAGCAGTACTTACTACTTTACAATTGTCTGGTAGTTTGAACATTCTTTGGCATTGCTTTACTTTGAGATTGGAATAAAAACTGACATTTTCCAGTCCTGTGGCCACTGCTGACTTTCCCAAATTTGTTGGTATACTGAGTGCAGCACTTTAACAGCATCATCTTTTAGGATTTGAATTAACATACCTTTTAGATGTACATATAAGAAAATATATTCACTTTGCTATAGTCCAACAGAAAGCCTGAGTTCTAAACTAGAAGAAACTCTATTGAGGTCCAACATCAATGTCTACTAATACCTCAAACAAAACTCTATGAACAGAAATTTTCATAATTATGTGAACTTGCAGATCATTCCCATGACTGAATATAAGAATCAGTTTTATACACCTGCCATAGGCCATTTTTAGAGCACTTGTCATGAACCTAAAATTCAGTTTTGATTTAAATTTGTTTGCTCTCATTTCATCAGTTTAAACTGGATATTCTTAATAAGTAAGAAATTCTAGATGAATACTAGAAAAGAAAAAGTCTTTTAAAGCTATTTTAATGGAAAAAATGGGCCTCATGTTTAAAAAACAAAATTCACCAAACCAAGCATATTTATTATTTAAAGTACAACTAAAAACAATGAAGAATTCATGAGCATACACTCTTATGCTCACTATTTTTGTGAGGAATTTAAATAGGAATGACTCTCTGAATCCACTGGGAGTCAATGAAAGAATCTGACTTTATGACCTTAAAGGCATTTCTATCAACAGAAGATAGAAGTCAAACTTCTATATTATAGGTCAGAAAAAATTTCAATGGGCGCAACAGCGTGAGTTTAATTCACCAGACGACCAGGAGTTTATATGAAATTATTTGTTGACATTAACTCTTTTGAAAATATTCTAAATTGTTTGAGCCTACTTTGTGGTTATAGGTCAATTAACAGTAACAGATGTGAAAGCTTTTGAAAATGAGTATCTTATTCCCAAATAGATATTGAGTATCTTCACTGAAGTCAGAGTCAAATCTAAAGAACAAATTCACTCTGTGATCTTGAGACCAGTTACTTACCCCTGTAGTTACACATTTTACTGACAAATAAAAGATCACTGAACTAGACAACTATTAGAGTTTTTACTAGAACTAATATATATGACAGTTGTTTGGTCACTAAGTAGTGTTTGACTCTTTATGACCCCGTGGAACATGCAGGTTCCATTCGGTTTTCTAGGCAAGAATACTAGAGTGGTTTGCCATTTCCTCCTCCAGGGGATTTTCCTGACCTAGGGATCAAACCCATGTCTCCTGCATTGGCAGGAGGATTCTTT
>NW_011494525.1:81000-83147 GCF_000754665.1 Bison bison bison
AACACTCCATTTCAAGCACCTGAAGGAAGATGATATAAAAATGGTTACTTCTTTTTTTATATATAATTACTACTAATGAAAATCTTTAAGGCAGGAATGAGATACAATTAGAATATACAATAAAGTGGGAAGAGATAAATGCATACTGTTTTTGGTAAATAATGGATCATTATGTTTTAAAGAAAGAGGTTAGAACACTTTGGGCTCCCCACTTGTTAGTAAACTTTATTTGCAGAGAGAAGTGATTTGTCTAAACAATAGTGAGTTGATAACAGACCAGAGATTCAAATGAAAACCAAGTTCCTTGGATGCCAACCTAAGTCCTCACTCTTTTTATCACAAAACTTTATAACAAAATTGAAATTGTATACAACCATGTTTTCAAGTGGTGGTAGATTGCCTGCTCTGTGTTGTGCTGTGCTTAGTTGCTTCAGTCATGTCCAACTCTGCAACCCCATAGACCTCAGCCTGTCAGGCTCCTCTGTTCATAGAATTCTCCAGGCAAGAATACTGGAGTGGGTTGCCATACCCTCCTTCAGGGGATCATCCCAAACCAGAGATCGAACCTGTGTGTATCCTGCATCCCCTGCCTTGTAGATGGATTCTTTAATGCTGAGTCACTCTAGAAGCTCATAGTAGATTGCCTATTAAGAGTCAATACTAATAATATGTTCCTTCCTTAATAATGCCAAATCACTTGATTTGAGTCACTCATGTGTAAATAGAAAATATTGACATCTAGGTAATATGATTTTAAAAGGGTCAAAGGTTTGCACTTGCCAAATGCACTCACTTCATGTCTTACATAAAATCTGATTTTACCAGACTTTTTACACCAGTATTTTTGTAAAAGCAATAATTTTTATGGGTTCAAAATTAATTTGTGAATAATATTAACAGAAGTGTTATCAGACTGATTAGCCTTAGAGAGAAGAATCTTAGGGAATGATGCTAGATAAGATGGATAATAAGATTACCGCTAGGAACTACCTGGTATACCATATTTTTCTGTATGCATCTTTTATGAAATTATAATAGAAATAACATGAACCTAGAAATTCAACTGAGATAAAAGTGAAATATAATTTCTCATATGCTACTCATTCACCCTAAATATTTACAAGTTGCCTGAATTCTTTGAAAATCAGTTTTCTATTACATATAATGAGAAAGATAATAATACCTTACTTGTTTAGCTGTTATTAAGAGTAAATGTGATGATGTATATAAAGCACCTAATTATCAAATAATATTGCCAGACAATATGCATGGATCTCTTCTAGTCAGTTTTAGATAAGTACAATTGTTATTTTTGTACTTTTTATAGATTTGTACTTTTGTACAAATCTATAAAATTTGAGGGTAAATAATATTTTTTACATCACACAGCTAATAAATGACAAAATGTAGAAATAGAACCAGATTCATCTGACTCTAAAGTTTTGACGCATTTAATCTTTCTGTTATATTCCTTGTCAAACAGCATGATGGGTCAACTTTACTGGACTAAGGCATGCACGGATGGTTGGTCAAAAATTTCTAGGAACTTCTGTGAAGGTATCTCCAAAAGAGATTATCATTTTGAATCTGAAGACTTAATAAAGATGATTCTTCTCTCCAAGGAGGGGGCATCACCCTTACTGTTGAGGATATGAATAGAAGAAAAATGTGGCATGTTTGCATGCTCAGTCTTATCTGACTCTTTTTGACCCCGTGAACTGTAGCCCTCTAGTGTCCTCTGTCCATAGGATTATCCTGGTAAGTATACTTGAGTTAGTTGCAATTTCTTCCTCCAGGGGATCTTTCCGATCCAGGGATAGAACCCATATCTCCTGCAGCTCCATTATTGATGGGTGGATTCTTTACCACTGAGCCACCTGGAAAGACCAACAAATGTAGACGAAGGGCAAATTCACTCTCTCTCCTTCAGCTGTGATGTCTGCCTTTTGCCCTTTGATATTGGTGATGCTCTTGGATCTTGGGCTTTCAGATTCAGACTGGGGCCTGATCAGACCTTACCTTTTGGACTTAAGTACATCATTCATTCTCCAGCTTACAGACAACAGACCATGGAACTTCTTATCTTCCATAACCACAGGAACCAATTCCTATAACAAATATAGCAAACCTCTCTCTCTCTCTCTCTC
>NW_011494525.1:83247-84420 GCF_000754665.1 Bison bison bison
TATATATATATATATATATATATATTTTTTCTCCAGATATTTTCTCTGGAGAACCCTGACCAACACACAAAGCTGACAAGCTGACAAAATTTAGGTGTTCAGTAGGACAGCAGGAGAAAGATATGGAAATTTAAAACATCCTTTAAAAAAACAAAAACTTCCCTTATCTTCTGGTGTAGCACATCCTCTCCAAGTGCACATAATTGCTCAACTTTGAAACTCCATGGGTTATGAAATGGGGTTTCCTATGTAAAGCTACTGGACAATATAAGAATCAAACCCATTGATTTCAATGATACTAACCTCTGAATGATTGAAGATAATGAATCCCAATAAGAAAGGCGTATATTTATTCACTTGGTCAACCAACAGACATATACAGAATAACCTGCCATAAAGGCACCATGCTAGGCAGTCTTTGGTATTCTATAGAAAAAAAAAAAATCTCTATTTTCTAGGAACTCATGATCTATTTTTATGATTGAATAGCATCATGGACTCAGTGGACATGAACTTGGGCAAACGCCAGGAGATAATGAGGGGCAGGGAGGCCTGGTGAGCTGCAGTTCATGTGGTTGCAAAGAGTAGGACACAACCTAGTGACTGAACAACAACGACAACAACACGATTTATTTAGGCAGTTGAGTACAGGAATTCAAATATCTACCATTTGAGCTCTTTCACTTAAAAGACCTAGAACAGCAAAAGGATAGTATGTCTAACATACTACTATAAAGTATTCAGCCCCATGATTTCAGAAAAAGATTATGTTAAGTGGTATGGATATACTATATTTTAGATAATTTTTTGACAGCATAAAACACAAACACTACTAGAAAAAGTATATGGCATTCCTCAACAATTAGCCCTTGCTCCTCTTCCTTTATGCATTTTCCATAGTACTTATACACTGCTGCTGCTGCTAAGTTGCTTCAGTCGTGTGCGACTCTGTGCGACCCCATGGACGGCAGCCCACCAGGCTGCCCCGTCCCTGGGATTCTCCAGGCAAGAACACTGGAGTGGGTTGCCATTTCCTTCTCCAATGCATGAAAGTGAAAAGTGAAAGTGAAGTCGCTCAGTCGTGTCCGACTCTTCGCGACCCCATAGACTGCAGCCCACCAGGCTCCTCCGTCCATGGGATTTTCCAGGCAAGAGTACTGGAGTGGGTTGCCA
>NW_011494525.1:84520-99916 GCF_000754665.1 Bison bison bison
ACTTAATTAAGTACTGGAACTGTTTGCTAATTGTTGTCTATGTGCGAGTATTGTAAGCTCCCAGAAGACAGAAGACATGCTTCATGCTCCTTAGAATTTCCCACAGGAACTAATCTGGGCACATCATAGGCACCCAATTAAATGCTAAAAACATTGAATGCCTGCATTTGTTAGCTTCCTTAAGAGCAAAGAGGATTTTAAAAAATTGCATTAAAGGTGGTATTTTTCTAAATGAAAAATGTCTGTAATAACGTTTTACAATGATATAATAAAATACATTGTGTCTATGAAAAAAAAAAAAAAAAGAAGTCTCCTTTAAGAGCAGAAAGTCTAGTAAAGAATTCCTTGCCCTAGCATGAATGACTTTCTTTTATAATTATTAAATAGAGAAAGAGGCTTAATTTTTATTGACTAAGAAGAATACTTTAGCAATGTTCAACCTTTGCAAAATAAATTTTAAAATGTCATGTGCTATCACCGTTCATAACATTTTTTAAACTGGATTTAATTCAGATAATTATTTAGGCTTCAGAACAATAGACTTCCAAATATTTAAACAGATACACACAGACCTTATGATACCATAAGGGATGTAGCTCCAAGAGGATGGTAAGTGCTACAGCTGTGAAGATGACTACAGAAATGTAAATAAATGACAGATGGGAAAAAATGGAGAAAAAATACAAACTCAAGTGGATAGCCTAAAAATGCCTCTGCCAACTTGGTAATTAAACTGAGAAGTTTATAAGGCAAACTGAGAATCACATATTTGTGGAGAAAGGCAAAATTGCATGACTATCTCAGGGCTCTGACTGGAAAACCTAAACTGAGAATAGGATAAGCCCTGTGAAAACTGATGAAGGAAAAAAGGAAAGAAGGTAAATCAATACAAATGAGATATAGGAACACTATTTGAAGCATATAGCATGATATTATCATATGTCAAAATTTTATTTGAGTGATTTGGATACAGGAGATAAACAAATGAAAGACACATGCAAAGAGATTAGTCATTAGGGATCAGATACTGTACAACAAGTGTTTATATTATGTATATTGAATACCTATATTTTAATATATATTATATGTACACATAATCTATGCTCTCTATGTGTATATATATATTTTTTTCTCACAACAGCCATGGAAGATATTATTATTTTCATCTAGGAGACAGGTATTTGAGTCACTTAATTTTCCAGGTCACACAGTTTGGAGAATTGACCCTGAACTCATTTTCATTTTGTTTTACTTTTTTAACAGAATAAGGGATTTAATTATTTAAGTTAATTTTTACTGAAATATAGTTGATTTACAATGCTGTGTTAGTTTATGTTGCTCATCAAGTGAATCATTTTTACTTATACATATAACCACTTTCTAGATTCTTTTCCCATATAGGTCACTATAGAGTACTGAGTACAGTTCCCGGTGCCATATGGTAGGTCTTCATTAGTTATCTATTTTATATATAGTAGTGAGTATATGTGAATCAGAGTTTCCCAGTTTATTTCTCCTCCCTTTTTCCCCTTGGAAACTGTAAGTTTGTTCTATATCTGTTATTATATTTCTGTTTTGTGAATAAATTCATTTGTATCATTTCTTTTTAGATGCCATATACCAGGGATGTCATATTTTTCCTTCTCTGTCTGACTGACTTCACTCTGTATGATAAATCATTTCAACTTTCAGTCTTAGACATGAAACAGATCTGTCCCACAGTGGATTGAGAGTATCTTTAAAATAAAGAATTATGATAGGTTGAAACTTATAAAAATTATTTCCCTTATATCATTGTATGCAGATGCAGTTTGAAGTATCAAAATGGAGAAGTTAATTCTGTGCTAGGGTGAGCATAAGAGAAGCCTATACAGATAAGACAATATCTATCAGCCTTCAAACTCAGAATGACTGTTCTTCTCTGTCTTATCCCATGTTATATACCTTGGGGTGTATATGTCAAGTATTTGGTAACTGATCAATAAATGCTTGTTGGGTAAACTAATTTGGGACCAGTTTTCAAATAATGAAGTCACTGGGTTATAAACAATACATGGTTGTATTCTTTTTAAGACTCCAACTGTATCAGACCCAATTTCATCTACTTAGTTATTACCTTCTCAGTATCCTTATTTATTTATT
This sequence comes from Bison bison bison, assembly GCF_000754665.1. NCBI lineage: Eukaryota > Metazoa > Chordata > Mammalia > Artiodactyla > Bovidae > Bison > Bison bison. Next base: position 86,663 of record NW_011494525.1, read on the forward strand.
TTTTTACATATCTAAATAATAAATGGTCTCATTTTGCTTCCTGAAAGTATGTTCTGATTATATTCAGAGCTGTGATATTACACCCAATTCAAAATTATTTTTATCTGTTTCCCACAGTACAAAGTAGACCAAGGGTGTTTGGTGGGGCAAAACAAGGAAAAGGGCAAAAGAAGTAGACAGAGTTATTTTGCTTGAATATTAGGTTATACTTCTCCCCTTGGAGGTGACTAATGCACACTATTCAATGTAACTTTTGTACTTCATGTGGATTTGACAGAGGAGTAGGGGAAATTCTTTACCATCTGAGCCACTAAGAAAAGAGTTAGACATGACTGAAGAAAGCTGAGTGCCGAAGAATTGATGCTTTTGAACTGTGGTGTTGGAGAAGACTCTTGAGAGTCCCTTGGACTGCAAGGAGATCCAGTGAGTCCGTTCTAAAGGAGATCAGCCCTGGGATTTCTTTGGAAGGAATGATGCTGAAGCTGAAACTCCAGTACTTTGGCTACCTCATGCGAAGAGTTTACTCATTGGAAAAGACTCTGATGCTGGGAGGGATTTGGGGCAGGGGGAGAAGGGGACAACAGAGGATGAGATGGCTGGATGGCATCACCGACTCGATGGACGTGAGTCTGAGTCAACTCCGGGAGTTGGTAATGGACAGGGAGGCCTGGTGTGCTGCGATTCATGGGGTAGAAAAGAGTCAGACACGACTGAGTGACTGAACTGAACTGAACTGAAGTGACTTAGCACACACTAATGCAGGGGAAATTCAGAGTCCTAAAGACAAAAGGCTCACTCTTGAGCAAGATGCCATGGCTAGTCATATCCTGGTGCCCCAATTACAGCCCTAAAGACCTCTAATTGCTATTTCTCTTTGGGTTCTTTATTTCCTGTTCTAAATAGTACGAGTATGAATCAACAGATTTCCTGGCTGAGCATAGTTCAGTTGAGTCATAAAATGATGGCCCTTTGATTTTCACGATACTCTTCAGTCTTTATGTGGGATTCTGTTTGGATTCCCTTGGTCTCCAGGAGGATGGGCGCCATTATCTCTGAAGAAAGGGATATGAAGAAAGAGCATAACTGACCATAATATTACTACTGTAAGGTAATCCTGCAAAAGACAGATCTGCTCTCCTTAGTAAATGGATGTGGGACTGAAGATAAGAACTGGTGCCTGAACTTTCAAACTCCTATATACCTTGGAGAGAGAGATTGACTCTATCTGCTTTTTATTAGTGTGTGCTTCGCATGCTGAGTGGCTGTCATGTCTAACTCTTTGCGACCCTATGGACTGTAGCCCACCAGACTTCTCTGTCCACAGGATTCTCCAGGCAAGAATACAGGAGTGGGTTGCCATGCCCTCCTTCAGGGGATGTTACCAACTCAGGGATAAAACCTGTGTCTCTTATGTCTCCTTATTGGCAGTTGGATTCTTGATCACTAATGCCCTGTTTTATTTTGCTTCAAATGTAAGGGAAATAAATTACATATTGTCAGTTGCAACACTCCATCGTAATGCCAGGCCAAGAGTAATAATTCTTTTAAAAATGGCTGTTACAAATTACAAACACAATATTCAGATTAATTAGTGTAGTACTTTTAATTGTGTCAAAAAGTAAATTTGGCCTTGTAGTACTACACAGAGTGAGAAAGAATATTCCAAGCAAGGAGAAAAGCAATAATTCAATGATACTAGACTATGGGTCCTTAGAGTAGGATTCTATGAATGACTGGGTTTTAAGAAACAACTCTAGAGAATGGACTTTATTTTGGACTTTTTTCAGCAGCCCTTGAGAAGGCACTGGACCATGTGTAAGTTGTAGAGACATTTTATTGTGTTTGTAATCAATATATAACCCTTATATAAGCATCCAAGTTAGGAAGGAAGGAGGAAGCAATTTATATAGGAAGATAGTGCAATATTTCATGAGAGAACTGAAGAGCTTGATGGGAGAATTTGATGGAACCACAAAGGAAGTGAAAATTAAAAAAAAAAAATAAAACCAAGAGAATAGATTATAGAGTTATATCAGATGTGGAGAATTTAGTCTTTGTTACATGTTGCCTAGCAGAAAGAAAAGTTTGTGTCCAGGATTCCTCTCAGAAAAGAACTGGAGCAGGTAATTGTAACTAACTAGGACAGGAAAAAACAGGTTTTTTCCTAATATATGTGAATATGGAGCTGTTTCTTTTTATTACACTAATATTTATGAATATGTAATGCCTTATTTCTGATAAAAGGTAGCTTTATGCAAGTTATCTCAAGTTTATGGAAGCCTTCCTACACATATTTTGAGATATAATTTCTATAAAACATGAAAGATGCATAGTTTGCCTTTATCTACTTTGAAAATGTAGTGGATGAATCTCATGTGAGTCCTTGATAAAAATTTATTTCTTTATCTCTGATCCAAGAAGTCAAAAGTCAAAGGAGATGAGTCACAACAATTAATGCAGGTACAAATATCTACCCTTTTAAACCACCTTTGGTAAAGCTGTTTATATAAATTGAAGTCTGATTTGACTTGCCTATTCATTACTCTGCCAATTTACTTTATTTTTGCAATTCACTCTTTTCCCTGTTCTTGCTTTTTTTTTTTTTCTATCTCAGACTTCCTCGAAGAATTTTTACTGGCATGACTTTAAAACACCATAGAAGATGTCTACATTTTCCTTCAACATCATCACTGGAGAGAATCACTTGCTTACAAATTCACTCTGCTAAATTCTTTATCTCAACCTCACCCAAACTTTCACACACAAAAAGCTAAAGATACCTTGTACATTACTCAGATTGCTCATATCAGTGTGATAGGATAAAGACAGAATATAAATAGTAAAGGAGAAATGCTGTAATAAGGGATTGTTTTCTTAAAACTCCTATCACCTCTGGTTAATGGAAGTCATTGATTTATCCAGTATCAATGAACACCTTTATTCTGAGAATTGTTCAAATCACTATTATTTCATAAACAAGTAAAAAAGGAAAAATTCATAATATTTATTTGGGTTGCCATATCCTTCTCCAATGCATGAAAGTGAAAAGTGAAAGTGAAGTTGCTCAGTCGTGTCCGACTCTTTGCAACCCCATGGACTGCAGCCTACCAGGCTCCTCCACCCATGGGGTTTTCCAGGAAAGAGTAATAGTGGAGTGGGTGGCTATTCCCTTCTTCAGGGGATCTTCCCAACCCAGGGATTGACCCCAGGTCTCTTGCATTACAGGCAGATTATTTTGCCATCTGAGCCATAAGGGAAGCCCTATTACAAAAGATAAGCTAAAACAATGAAATATAAGTTCTAAGTGCTAAAAGGTTTAGTCAAAAAAGTGACTGAAAAGACATTTGGGGAACAATCTTCAGCACAGGAATAGAGATGATTTTATGTTACAAGTGTCGATGACTATGAGACTAAGAGAATTTGAAGCCCTTTCCATAGGTCAATGTTTTCTGAAGTACACATATTTTAAAACTAGAATTTTATTAATTTCAAATATTAATTTTTTAAATTGTGGGAACATCCAAATGCTTGTTTGCTTTTTTTTTTTTTTTTTGCTGTTTTGAAGGGTTTACTTTTAAAATTTTAATCAATTTTTAGTATTTTAATTGGGTGAGAATCGCTCTACAATGTTGTGTTGGTTTCTGCTGTACAAGAATGCACTCAGCATCATCAATTATTAGAGAAATTCAAATCAAAACTATAATGAAGTATCTCCTCATACCAGTCAGAATGACAATTATCAAAATATCTACAAACAATAAATGCTGAAGAGGATGTGAGGGAAAGGGAACCTTTGTACACTCAATGGAAATATAAATGATACAACCATTGTGGAAAACAGTATGGCAATTCCCATAAAAACTAGAAATACGGAGAAGAAAATAGCAATACACTCCAGTATTCTTGCCTGGTAAATCCCACAGATAGAGGAACCTAGCTGCTACAGTCCATGTGGTCCCAAAGAGTCAGACAAAACTTAACAAGTAAAGAACAACATATAATAAGATTAGTTTTTCATCATTGGGGAAATGATGTTTTAACTATAGATTATCAACTCTCCAAAAATAAAGAAAACATACACAGACCTTACAAAGAAATATGAGACAATTGTATTTAACAGGTTTAATTATGAAATAATATGTTAGAGGAAAGCACAGGAAGGAGGAAGGCTTTACTGAGTAGGAAAAGAGGCATGGAAGACATGAAGAGAGTAAGCCAGCTTGTACAAAGATTTAAATAAACTTCAGCATAGCAAAATATGCCAAAACAATATAATAGACAACTGGCAAAAAATCACAGTGCATATAAACAAACATGTCATTTATGAACAGAGAGTCCTATGACACATACAAAGCAATTGGGGAAATAGGTGGGTCACCAACAGGTGTGTCACTCTAGAACTCAAATAAAGAAAATGTACTAGGTTCTTAACCTCATTGGTCAGACAATTACAAATGTATAACAAATCTTGACTCTCAGATGCATAAAAATCTAACCTGATTAATATGTGGTACCTATATCAGTGTGGAAAACAGGAGGCTGTTCATCATTACCCATGTAGATATGTCTCCTCTGGTTTGGGGTGGTAACATGGCAAGACCTGTTCATTTATAAATGTATGTTTCTTTTGAAAGAGTATTTCTAGATCTGAAGTTTTATCCCACTGGAAAAAAAAAATAGGTATAAATAAAAAATAAAAACCAGGAATAAATCCACCATATGACCCAGCAATTCTATTACTAGGCATAAACCCTGCTGATGCTAAGTCACTTCAGTCGTGTCCCATCCCTGGTGATCCCATGGACTGCAGACCACCAGGCTCCTCTGTCCATGGGATTTTCCAGGCAAGAGTACTGGAGTGGGGTGCCATCGCCTTCTAAGCCACAATTCTAAAATACACATGTACCCAAACATTCATCGCAGCACTATTTACAAATACTTCTTTTTTACAACTAGTTAATCTATTATTAATGTTGCTGACATGTCACCTTTGGAAGTTAGAATAAAATAGAAAGGCATACATTTAAAATAGAGCATATTAAAATTAACTCATGGTTTCCCTTTTATTTGTGACTATATTCAATTTAAATTTGCTAGGCTTCCATTTCAGGGGTTTCCCTAAGTGACACAATGGTAAAGAATTCACCTGTCAGTGCAGGAGATGCAAGAGATGTAGGTTCGATCCAAGGGTCAGGAAGATTCCCTGGAGTAGGAAATAGAAACCTGCTTCAGTATTCTTCCCTGGAAAATTTCAGGACAGAGGAGGCTGGTGGGCTACAGTTCACAGGGTCACAAAGAGTTGGACATGACTGAGTGGCTGAGCATACACACACACAGGCTTCCATCTCATTATCTCAAAGTGGAGGAAACAAAACTTGTCTCAAGGACCTTGAAGGAACTGAGTAAGAAAATTTATACAAAGCCCTGAGCATTGTGTCTGTCGCAAAGAAAATACCAATATATGTCTACTTAATATTTCTCTCTACACTTCCAAAATTATGGTCCACAGAGCAATAAGTACATTACATGTTTGTAGTGCTTAATGGCTCAGTTGTGTCTGACTCTTTGTGACCCCATGGATTGTAGCCTGCAAGGCTCCTCCATCCATGTGGATTCTCCAGGCAAGAATACTGGAGTGGGTTGTCATGCCCTCCTCCAGGTGATCTTCTCAACCCAGGAGTTGAACCCAGGTCTCCCATGTTGCAGGAGTATCAGTGTGTATCAATCTTGTATTGCCATATGTTTTCTTTCTCTTGGATGACATCTAGGATTGGAACAGCTGGGTCATATGTAAACATGTAAATCAGGATTTTTGAACCTCAGTTATGTTGCCATTTTGGACCAGATAATTATTGTGGAAGGTTGTTCCATACTTTGTAGAATATTCAGCAGAATTATGGTCTTAACCATCTAAATGCGAGTAACAGTCACTGCCAGTTGGGACAGCCAAAAATTAGATATTTACAAAGGTCTCTGGTGAGGCAAAATCATATCACTGTTGAGAATTTTTCTGTTATTTAGTTGCTAAGTCTAAACAACAGTGATCGACGCAAGGAAATAGAAGAAAACAATAGAATGGGAAAGACCAAAGATCTCTCCAAGAAGCTTAAAGATACCAAGGGAACATTTTAGGCAAAGATGGGCACAATAAAGGACAGAAATGGGACGGACCTAACAGAAGCAGAAGACACTAAGAAGAGGTGGCAAGAATATGCAGAAGAATTATATAAAAAAGACCTTCATGACCCAGTTCAGTTAGGTTCAGTTGCTCAGTCATGTCTGATTCATTGTGACCACATGAACCGCAGCACACTAGGCCTCCCTATCCATCAACAACTCCCAGAGTTTACCCAAACTCATGTCCATTGAGTCAGTGATGCCATTCAACCATCTCATCCTCTGTCATCCCCTTCTCCTCTTGCCCTCAATCTTTCCCAGCATCAGGGTCTTTGCAAATAAGTCAGCTCTTCGCATCAGGTGGCCAAAGTATTGGAATTTCAGCTTCAACATCAGTCCTTCCAATGAACACTCAGGACTGATCTCCTTTAGGATGGACTTGTTGGATCTTCTTTCAGTCCAAAGGATTCTCAAGAGTCCTCTCCAACAAAACAGCTCAAAAACATCAATTAATCTGTGCTCAGCTTTCTTTATAGTCCAACTCTCACATCCATACATGACTATGGGAAAAACCATAGCCTTGACTAGATGGACCTTTGTTGGCAAAGTAACGTCTCTGCTTTTTAATATGCTATCTAGGTTGGTCATACGTTTCCTTACAAGGAGTAAGCATCTTTTAATTTCATGGCTGCAATCACCATCTGCAGTGATTTTGGAGCCCAGAAAAATAAACTCCCCACTGTTTCAATTTGCCTTGAAGTGATGGGACCGGATGCACTGATCTTAGTTTTCAGAATGTTGATCCTTAAGCCAACTTTTTCACTCTCTGCTTTCACTTTCATCAAGAGGTTCTTTAGTTAGGTCCATACAATTTCTGTGCTTTATTGAGCCCATCTTTGCACGAAATGTTCCCTTGGTATCTCTAATTTTCTGAAAGAGATCTCTAGTCTTTCCCATTCTATGGTTTTCCTCTACTTCTTTGCATTGATTGCTGAAGAAGTCTTTCTTATCTCTCCTTGCTATTCTTTGGAACTCTCCATTCAAATGGGTATATCTTTCCTTTTCTCATTTGCTTTTCACTTCTCTTCTTTCACAGCTATTTGTAAGGCCTCTTCAGATGGCAATTTTTCTTTTATCCATTTTTTTTTCTTGGGGATTGTCTTGATCCCTGTATCCTGTACAATGTCATGAACCTCAGTCCATCGTTCATCAGTCATTCCATCTTTGAACTCTGTCAAATCTAGTCCCTTAATCTATTTCTCACTTCCATTGTATAATCATAAGGGATTTGATTTAGGTCATACCTGAATGGTCTAGTGGTTTTCCCCACTTTCTTCAATTTCAGTCTGTATTTGGCAATAAGGAGTTCATGATCTGAGCCACAGTCAGCTCCCAGTCTTTTTTTTTTGCTGACTGTATATACTTCCCCATCTTTGGCTGCAAAGTATATAATCAATCTGATTTCAATGTTGATCATCTGATGATGTCCATGTGTAGAGCCTTCTTTTGTGTTGTTGGAAGAGGGTGTTTGCTATGACCAGTGCGTTCTCTTAGCAAAACTCTATTAGTCTTTGCCCTGCTTCATTCTGTACTCCAAGGCCAAATTTACCTGTTATTCCAGGTATTTCTTGACTCTCTACTTTTGCATTTCAGTCCCCTATAATGAAAAAGACATCTTTTTTGGGATTTAGTTCTAAAAGGTCTTATAGGTCTTCATAGAATCATTCAACTTCAGCTTCTTCAGCATTACTGGTTGGGGCATAGACTTGGATTACCGCGAGAGTGAGTGGTTTTCTTTCTAAATGAACAGAGATCATTCTGCCATTTTTGAGATTGCATCCAAGTACTGCATTTAGGACTCTTTTGTTGACTATGATGGCTACTCCATTTCTTCTAAGGGATTCATGCCCACAGTAGTAGATATAATGGTCTTCTGAGTTAAATTCACCTATTCCAGTCCATCTTAGTTCACTGGTTCCTAGAATGTTGATGTTCACTCTTGCCATCACTTGTTTGACCACTTCCAATTTGCTTTGATTCATGGACCTAACATTCCAGGTTCCTATGCAATATTGCTCTTTACATCATCAGACCTTGCTTCAATCACCAGTCACATCCACAACTGTGTGTTGTTTTTGCTTTAGTTCCATCCCTTCATTCTTTCTGGAGTTATTTCTCCCCTGATCTCCAATAGCTTATTGGGCACCTACTGACCTGGGGAGCTCATCTTTCAGTGTCCTATTTTTTTTTTTTTGCCTTTTCATGCTGTTCATGGGGTTCTCAAAGCGAGAATACTGAAATGGTTTGCCATTCCCTTCTCCAGTGGACCACATTCTGTCCGACCTCTCCACAATGACCCATCCATCTTGGGTGGCCCCAAATGGCATGGCTTAGTTTCATTGAGTTAGACAAGCTGTGGCCCATGTGATCATATTGGCTAGTTGTCTGGGATTGTGATTTCAGTCTGTCTGCCCTCTGATGCCCTCTCTCAGTGCCTAATGTCTTATTTGGGTTTCTCTTACCTTGGATGTGTGGTATCTCTTCACTGCTGCTCCAGCAAAACACAGCCACTGCTTCTTACCTTGAACATGGGATAGCTCCTCTCAGTCACTACCCCATACCTTGGTACTGGGGTATCTCTTCTTGGCTGTTCCTGCACCACACAGCCACCACATGCCTCAAATAACCACAATGGTGTGATCATTCACCTAGAGCCAGTCATCCTGGAATGTGAAGTCAAGTGGGCCTTAGGAAGCATCACTATGAACAAAGCTAGTGGAGGTAATGGAATTCCAGTTGAGCTATTTCAAATTCTAAATGATGATGCTGTGAAAGTGTTGCACTCAATATGCTTTACAATTTCAGTTCAGTTCAGTTCAGTCACTCATCATGTCTGAATTTTTGCAACCCCGTGGGACTGCAGGTCAAGAGTCTTTCCTGTCCATTACCAACTCCTGGAGCTTACTCAAACTCATGTCCATTGAGTCAGGGATGCCAAACAACCATCTCATCATCTGTCTTCCCCTTCTCCTCCTGCCTTCAATCTTTCCCAGAATCAGGGTCTTTTTCAATGAGTCAGAACTTTGTATCAGGCGGCCAAAGTATTGGAGTTTCAGCTTCAGCATCAGTCCTTCCAATGAATATTCAGGACTGACTCCCTTTAGAATAGACTGGTTGGATCTCCTTGCAGTCCAAGGGACTCTCAAGAGCCTACTCCAACACCACAGTTCAAAAGGGTCAGTTTTCAGGGCTCAGCTTTCCTTATAGTCCAACTCTTATATGCATCCAGACTACTGGAAAAAACATAGCTTTGACTAGATGGACTTTGCCGGCAAAGTAATGTTTTTGCTTTTTAACATGCTGTTTTGCTTGGTCATAGTTCTTCCAAGGATCAAGCAAGCGTCTTTTTATTTCATGGCTGTAGTCACCACCTGCAGTGATTTTGGACCCCAAGAAAATAAAGTGTGTCACTGTTTCCACTGTTTCCCCATCTATTTGCCATGAAGTGTTTGGACTGGATGCAGTGATCTTAATTTTCTGAATGTTGAGTTTTAAGCCAGGCTTTTCACTCTCCTTTTTCACTTTTATCAAAAGGATCTTAGTTCTTCTTTGCTTTCTGCCATAAGGGTGGTGTCATCTTCATATCTGAAGTTTTTGAACCGGCAATCTTGATTCCAACTTGTGCTTCATCCAGCCTGACATTCAGCATGACGTACTCTGCATAGAAGTTAAATAAGCACGTTGACCATACGCAGCCTTGGCATACTCCTTTCTCGATTTGGAGCCAGTCTATTGTTCCATGTCCAGTTCTAACTGTTGCTTCTTGACTTGCATACGTATTTCTCAGGAGGCAGGCCATGTGGTCTGGTATTCCCATCTCTTTAAAATTTTTGACAGTTTGCTGTGATCCAACAGTCAAAGTGTTTGGCATAGTCATAAATCAGAAGTAGATTTTTTCAGGAGACAGGTAAAGTGGTCTGGTATTCCCCATCTGTTTAAGAATTTTCCACAGTTTGTTGTGATTCACACAAAGGCTTTAGGAGAGTAAAGGAAGCAGAAGTAGAGAATTACTGAAGTGTGTGTTAATCGTTAAGTCATGTCTGACTCTGCCACCCCATGAACTATAGCCCTTCAGGCTTCTTTTTCTATGGGATTCTCTAAGCAAGAATACTGGAGTGGATTGCCATTTCCTTCTCCAGAGGATCTTCCCAACCCGGGGATCGAATCCAGGTCTTTGCAGAGAATTACTGAAACAGTTGATAATTTCTGGCTTGTTTAATGAGAAAACACTGCATAATTCTTGAAATGTTTCTGCCAATAATATATGTTGTGTCACATCCTTACTGTTAGACTTAATTCTAGTCACAAAGGCTTCTCTTGTGGCTCAGATGGTAAAGATTCCTCCTGCAATGCAGGAAACCCAGGTTCAATCACCCTTTTGAGAAGATCCCCTGGAGAAAGAAATGGCAACCCACTTCATCTTGCCTGGAGAATTCCATGGACAGAGGATCTTGGCAGGCTATAATCCATGGGATCACAAAGAGTTGGGCATGACTGAACAACTAATACTTTCACTTTGTGTATATATACATATATACACACACACTATCAGAGTTTTAATTTGCATTTCTTTGATTTCTAATAATATTAAACATCTTTCAAAAGTCATTTTACACTTCTTTGAATTATCTTCAAATATTTTATTTTTAATAAAAATTGTATTGAAATTAGTGTGAGTATAAATCCTGTGTGAACTCTATCCATTTTCATCAATTTTAAGGTTTGTGAAAACTATAGTATAATATCAAATTGAGTTTGCTAGAATTGATAAAGCCCACAAATCTTGTTCAGATTTCACCAGCTTTACTTGTACTAAGCTGTGTGTGCATGTATTTAGTTTTTTAATTCATTTTTTATTGAAGGATGATTGCTTTACAGAAGCTTGCTGTTTTCTGTCAAACCTCCACATGAATCAGTCATAGGTATACATATACTCCCCTCCCTTTTGAAACTCGCTCCCATCTCCCTCCCCATCTCACCCCTCTAGGTTGATTCAAAGGCCCTGTTTGAGTTTCCTGAGCCATAAGGCAAATTCCCATTGGCCATCTATTTTACATATGGTAATGTAAGTTTTAAACTGTTTTACAATGGGTGTAAGTTTGTATATGCACCATCACAGGCAACATACTAAACGATCCCATCATCACTGTTCCCTTCCTGTCTCCTACTCCATTTTCCAAAATCGTGGAAATCACTAATCTCTTCTTTACTCAAGTTTTCTCATCTCAAAAATGTCTTACAAATGAACCATACAATATGTAAATTTGAGTGGCTGTCTTTTCTCATTTAGCATAATTGTCTAGAGATCCATCTGCTTCCTCTTTATCAATATTTCACTCTTTTTATATTGCTAAGTAGTATTCCATTGTATGTTTTGCCAGTTTATCATTCACCTGTTGAAGGATATTGCACTTTTTTTTTTTTTTAAACCACTTTGGGTTATAAATAAACCTGCAATGAGCATTCATGTATAGATTGTTGTGTGAACATTTTCATTTTCTGGGCTAAATGTCCATGAACACAATTGCTTGTTAATATGGTAATTGCAAGTTTAACTTTACAAGAAACTGCCAACGTTTTCCAGAATGTTTTTACCATTTTGCAATCCCATCAGCAGTGTATGGGTGATCCATTTTTTTCACATCCTTATAATCATTTAGTGTTGTCAATATTCACGTTTTATTTCAGCCACTCTGATGGGTACATAGTGATATTTCATTGTGGTGTATATATGTGTGTGTGTGTGTGTGTGTGTATGTGTATATATATATATATATGTATATATAAAATATATAAAACCACAGGTTTTGTATGCCTGTGTTTTCAGATTCCATAAGCAGTATGCGTATATAATCTGATAGGTAATGATATTGCAATTCTTTCCATGTGCTTACTCATTATCTAATAATGTATGTCCTCTTCACTTCAATGTCTGTTTATGTTTTAGCCCAATTTCTTATTGAATTGCTTGCTTTTTTACTGTTATCTTTTGGGAAGTTTTTATTACATTAGAGTTCTTCAGAGAAACAGAACAAATAGGAGTATATTTATGTGTTTCTATATATGTAGATCTCTTCACGGCTGCTCCAGCAAAGTTCATCCATTGCTCCTTACCTTGGACGAGGGGTATCTCCTCACCGCCGCCCTTCCTGACCTTCAACGTGGGATAGCTCCTCTAGGCCTTCCTGCGCCTGTGCAGCCACGGCTCCTAGGACGTGGCGTTGGTCCTCTCAGCCACCGTCCCTGGCCTCCGGCGTGGGGTAGCTCCTCCCGCCCACTGCCCCGGCCTCTGGCTTGGGGCATGGGGTATCTCCTCCCGGCTGCCGCCCCTGACCTCGGGCGTGGGGTAACCCCTCTCGTCGCCGCCCCTGACCTCGGACTCTGGGTATCTCCTCTCCGCCATTCCTGCACCGTCGCAGTCTGATACTCTCAGCCACTGCCCCTGACCTCGACCATGGGGTAACTCCTCTTGGCCACTGCCCTTCGGGCATGGGGTCCTCCCATCTTCTGCCCCTGACCTTGGACGTGGGGTGGCTCCTCTCGGCCGTGCTTAGTGCGCCCGTCGCAGCCACCAGCACATTTGGAAAACTCAGCAGTGGCCACGGGACTGGAAAAGGTCAGTTTTCATTCCAATCCCAAAGAAGGGCAATGCCAAAGAATGCTCAAACTACCGCACAATTGCACTCATCTCACATGCTAGTAAAGTAATGCTCAAAATTCTCCAAGCCAGGCTTCAGCAATATGTGAACCGTGAACTTCCTGATGTTCAAGCTGGTTTTAGAAAAGGCAGAGGAACCAGAGATCAAATTGCCAACATCCGCTGGATCATGGAAAAAGCAAGAGAGTTCCAGAAGGCATCTATTTCTGCTTTATTGACTATGCCAAAGCCTTTGACTGTGTGGATCACAATAAACTGTGGAAAATTCTGAAAGAAATGGGAATACCAGACCACCTGATCTGCCTTTTGAGAAATTTGTATGCAGGTCAGGAAGCAACAGTTAGAACTGGACATGAAACAACAGACTGGTTCCAAATAGGAAAAGGAGTACATCAAGGCTGTATATTGTCACCCTGTTT
>NW_011494525.1:100079-111717 GCF_000754665.1 Bison bison bison
TCAATAAACTCAGATATGCAGATGACACCACCTTTATGGCAGAAAGTGAAGAGGAACTCAAAAGCCTCTTGATGAAAGTGAAAGTGGAGAGTGAAAAAGTTGGCTTAAAGCTCAACATTCAGAAAACGAAGATCATGGCATCCGGTCTCATCACTTCATGGGAAATAGATGGGGAAACAGTGGAAACAGTGTCAGACTTTATTTTTTCGGGCTCCAAAATCACTACAAATGGTGACTGCAGCCATGAAATTAAAAGACACTTACTCCTTGGAAGGAAAGTTATGACCAACCTAGATAACATTTTCAAAAGCAGAGACATTACTTTGCCAACAAAGGTTCATCTAGTCAAGGCTATGATTTTTCCTGTGGTCATGTATGGATGTGAGAGTTGGACTGTGAAGAAGGCTGAGCGCGGAAGAATTGATGCTTTTCAACTGTGATGCAGGAGAAGACTCTTGAGAGTCCCTTGGACTGCAAGGAGATCCATTCTGAAGGAGATCAGCCCTGGGATTTCTTTGGAAGGAATGATGCTAAAGCTGAAACTCCAGTACTTTGGCCACTTCATGCGAAGAGTTGACTCATTGGAAAGGACTCTGATGCTGGGAGGGATTGAGGGCAGGAGGAGAAGGGGACGACAGAGTATGAGATGGCTGGATGGCATCACTGACTTGATGGACGTGAGTCTGAGTAAACTCCAGGATTTGGTGATGGACAGGGAGGCCTGGTGTGCTGCGATTCATGGGGTGGCAAAGAGTTGGACATGACTGAGCAACTGATCTTATCTGATATATGTACATAGATATGTACATATATATTATTTAAAAAATTTTAAAGAGTATCAAATGTAAATTGCTCACTATTATTTAGGTCAAAGCACACAGTCTATTCAAGTCACTTCAACTTATTATTTGTTCTCACCTTAATTTTTTTCTCTTTGCCCTTCAACTCTACTATCTTCACTCTGCACCCCAACCCTTGTCAGAGGCTAGTATCCTTGTATATTTGCAACCTTGAAAAATTGAGTTTTATATGCCTGTGTTTTTAGATTCCATAAACATGCTGTAATATTGTATGAAAATATGTATGAATATTTATTTAAATAAATTTATGGTGAGAGATTAGCTCATACAATTATGGTGGCTGAGAAGTTCTATGATCTGTTGTCTACAAGCTGGAAGCCCAGGGAAATCAGTGGTACAGTCCCAATTAAAATTTGAAGGTATTAGAACCAGAGGAGCCAATGGTGTAAATCACCTGGGAATCAGGAGTAATGATTTCTAAGGGCATGTGAACATGGACACCCAACTCCACCAATCTGTCCTTCACTTTTTTGTTCTATTCAGCCTGCATTGATGGGGGTGATCTTCTTTACTCAGTCCGTGGATTTAAAGACTAACTGTGCTGGGAACACCCTTACAGACACACCCTGAAGTATTAGTTTACCAGCTACCATGGCTTCCCTCAGCTCAGCCAAGTTAACACATAAAATTACCCATCACATTTAAATACTCCAGATACTAATTCTTTGTCAGATATATGATATGGAGATATTTCCCTCACCTATATTTTGCCTTTACAGCCTCTGAAGGAGGTCTTTTGTAGAGCAAAATTTTTCTTTGTTTTGACTAATTCATTGTCAAATAGGACTATTATGACAAAGTATCACAAATGCAGTGGCTTAAACCAACAGAAATTGAGTCTGTCAGAGTTCTAGAGTCCAGAAGTTCAAAATCAAAGTGCTGGCAAAGCTATGTACCCTCTGAAGGCTGTAAGGGAGAATCCATTCTTGTCTCTTTCTTGCTTATAGTAGCTTATAGTAGCTTATAGTAGCTTCTAGTAGCTCAGGCCTTCCTTTTGGGTAGCTCACAACTTTAGTCATGGCCTCTGTCTTCATATGGCCTCTTCTCTTTCTTCCAGTGTCTATCATCTTGCCAATTTTAAGAACCCATTCTCATCAGATTTAAGACCCATCTATATAACCGAAGATGGCCTTATGTCAGTATTCTTAACTATATCTGCAAATATGTATATATAAATACTGTAGTGAGTAGCCATTGCCTTCTCCAGGTTTATTCCTGACCCAGGAATTAAACCTGGGTCTCCTGCATTGCAAGCAGATTCTTCACTGTGCCACCAGGAAAGCCTATATATATATATCAACACAAAATCTGTCCAGCCAGAAACAACACTTCCATTCAACCAGCTACAAAGGAAGTCCAAGTTGTCATTTTTTTCTCCATTTTGTTGATATTCAATTTCCTTTAATTTTCTGAAACTTTCTGCTTTTATTTCAAAAGAATTTTAATTGCTTGTTAAAACATTTTTATGATGACTGCTGAAAATAACATCTGAATCATCTGTCTTAGTATCATTTGATTAACTTTTCTCATGTAGATTATTATTTTATTTGTTCTTAGTAGGGTGGATGATTTTTTTTAAGGACCCCAGATATTTTGTTTGTTTTGTTAGTTGACCCTAGTTTCAGCTTAAATCATTTATTCTAACACTCATCTTAATTAGATTTAACATGTAGGTTTGGCCTATATTTATGGGCTGTGGTTCCAATGGCAGTTTAATTTTCTGAACCTTTGTATAATGGTCTGCTTGGCTTATGTGGTGCTGCTGGGGCTCCTACTTCTGATGTTGCTGCCTGAGGATAAGAAAGAAGTCCCAAGGATGGACTCTGGGTGTTTTACAGTCAGGGAGAGAAGTCTTTGATCTGAGGAGAAAAAGAGCCTTCTTCAGCTAGACAGATTTTGTGTTGGTGTCTCCTTGCCCATGACTCTGAAATGCCCCAAGTCTCTGGCAAGGTAAGAAAAGTTTCAAAGCCCTGGAACAAAAAGACACACAATATCCCAAGACCAAGACCAAGCAGGTGGCTGTGGCTGAGTTCTTCCTTCAGGTTTCACTCTACTTCAGTATCTCTCTTGAAGGAATCTCAGTCATGGAGGGGAAGGAGAACACTTCCTCTGGCCACTTACTGATGGCAAGTCTACTGAGAGATGCCTTTTGCAGGTGGATGTCTGGTTCAACTGATGTTGAAAGATACTTGTTTGGCCTAAAGGAGAAGTAAAACCTATCTGTGTTGCCTTCTGTTATTAAACTGTAAATCAGAAACACTAGGTCTGGGTTGTCTGTTTGGTTTTTATTTTAGTTGCCCAGTCATGTCCAACTTTTTTGTGAGCCCATGAACTGTAGCCCACCAGGCTTCTCTGTCCATGGGATTACCCAGGCAAGAATACTGGAGGAAGTAGTGATTCTCCAAGTGGCTGCCTTCTCCAGGGGATCTTCAGAACCCAGGGATCAAACCCGTGTCTCCTCTATTGGCAGGTGGATTCATTACCACTGAGCCACCTGGGAAGCCTATCTGTTTGGTTGGAGGTAAATAAAGCATCTTGTTACTCCACTTGCCACTCCAATCCTAAAGTCTATAGCAAGTTTGTCTTTGTCTTACACCTTTCACATTTCTTCATTAGTTGTCTCTTGTGTTTTTCCCAGGGTTTTTAGTTGTGCTTAGCAGAGAGGAGTAAGGAGAAAAAGGTCTGTATCATATTGTCTGAACTTAAAATCCCAGCTATATTTTAGAGCAATTTAAACTAATAAATGAATTTTATTTTATTTTTAAATTTTTTTTATTTTATTTTTTAACTTTACAATATTGCATTGGTTTTGTCATATATCAACATGAATCTTCCACAGGTATACATGTATTCCCCATCCTGAACCCTCCTCCCTCCTCCCTCCTCCCTCCTCCCTCCCCGTACCATCCCTCTGAGTCGTCCCAGTGCAGAGTGAAGTAAGCCAGAAAGAAAAACACCAATACAGTATACTAACGCATATATATGGAATTTAGAAAGTAGGTAACAATAACCCTGTATACGAGACAGCAAAAGAGACATTGATGTATAGAACAGTCTTGTGAATTTTATTTTATATTTATTCTGCTTTCAAAAGTTTATTTATTTCTATCAGGCAGAACTTCTTTCTATTCAAAAAAATCTTAAATATTTCTTACAGAATTGGCCTACTGAGGGCAAACTGTCACAGTTTTTATGTGAGAATTTTAAATTTGGTCTCCTTTTTATAGAATATTTCACTAAGTTTAGAATTCACAGTTGAGAATGTTTTATTTATTTGTATTTAATTTACTCTTATAAAGAGTATCTAGGCTACTCTTTTCTTTCTTCATTCTAAAAGAGTCACTATTTCTTTATACATTGCATGGTTTCCCAAAATAAATTTCCAATTCTTATCATTGTACTTATGCATATTATGTTTGTTTTCTTTTCTGACTCACTGTCTTCATTTTTATCACATTAAATATGACATATTTGGATGTTTTGTTTTTGTTTTAGTTTACTCTCATGTTTAAAAAAAATAGTCATTATTTCTTCAAATATTTATTTTGTTCATTCTTCTTTTCAGATTCTGCTCACTTATGAAAATGTAAAGTGTTAGTCACTCAGTCATGTCTGACTCTTTGTAACCCTGTGCACTGTAGCCTGTCAGGGTCCTCTGTCTATGGGATTCTCCAGGAAGAATACTGGAGTGTATAGCCTTTTCTTTCTCCAGGGGATCTTCCCAACCCATCGAACCCAGGTATCCTTCATTGCAGGCAGATTCTTTACTGTTCAAGCCACCAGGAAAGCCCATTTACTTATATGTTAGCACAATAGATATTGTTAGCCCAATAGATATTGCCCCACAGTTCTCCCAAAACTCTCTTGAGGTAATATTCCTTTATTTTCTTTACATTTAAAAATTTTCTGTTTGTATTTTGTTAATTATTATTGCTCTGTTTTCAGAGTCACATACTCTTTCATTGATTGTTGAGTCAACTGATGAGTTTATCAAAGGAGTCTTCACCTGTGTTACTTTTTAAAATATTTTATGTACCTCATTTTATGTATTGTCTTCCCATTCAGTTTTGACTCCAAACATATTTAACATATTATTATTTTTTTAATTTTCTGTCATGTATTTTCAGCATCTTTGTCATATAAGTAGGATCTAATAGTTGTTTTGTGTTTCTGAAGTTAATATTTTCTTGTTTTTTCCTATGTACCCTAATTTTTAGTCAAAAAATGGACATGCTATGTAAAACAGTAGAGGCTGAGATAAATAGTTCTTATGCATGGAGATTAGTGCTGCTTTATTTCTGCTGTTATTTTAATGTTGGGGCTTATGTCAATTTAATTCAAAATTGGGCTGGCCTGTTGTTGCAAAGTGTACCACATATTTCAAATTTTTCTTGATGTTTAGGGTATAGATTGGCCAGAAGTTATGTTCTCAATATTTGTTCACTTTTATTTATTTTTCATTATACCTGAAAAAGAATACATTTCCTGATGCTCTCTTAATTATGCTCTACATTTTTATCAAATTCTTATCATTTTGGAAGTGGAAATCAATGAGAAAAACTCTCCTCTGATGTTCTAACAGTCTCCATCCTATGCAGGCAGAGTGTCCAAAGTTCCCAGGAGCATGGTGGAAATAATCACTTTGCCTCTTTTCCACTTGTAATGATAGTGTTAGAACTATTTCTGTCTCTCCTCTGAGACACAGAATTTATTTTTTGCTCCTTTACTCTTTCTCCAGTATCAAGGGTTACACAGTTTCCTAAAAAGCCAATGGTCGTTATCCTTTTACCTGGAGTGCAAGATTTTTGTTTTACGGAGAAGAAATATGAGGTAGGTCTCAGCAAAGTGTCAGTACCTTAAGCTACCCCAGTCCTGTAGCCAGGATCACAAGAAAAGATTTCTCAGGATTCTCCCCAGCCTTCCTTGTAAGAACCTCATTAAACTCACAGAGAAAGTCTATAACTGGTCCAAACATTTTCTAAATCTGTAATCCAAGAGGGATTTACACTTTCACATAGTCCATACTTGGCTTATAACAACAACAACAACAAAAAGACATTTCAGCTCAATTCTTATTCATTTCAGTTCAGTTCAGTCTCTCAGTCATGTCCGATGCTTTGCGACCCCATGAACTGCAGCACACCAGGCCTCCCTGTCCATCACCAACTCCTAGAATTTACTCAAACTCATGTCCGTTGAGTCAGTAATGCAATTCAGCCATCTCTCTCCTCTGACATCCCCTTCTCCTCCTGCCCTCAGTCTTTCCCAGCATCAGGGTCTTTTCTAATGCTGTCAGCTCTTCGCATCAGGTGGCCAAAGTACTGGGATTTCAGCTTCAACATCAGTCCTTCCAATGAACACTCAGGACTGATCTTTAGGATGGACTGGTTGGATGTCCTTGCAGTCCAAAGGACTCTCAAGAGTCTTCTCCAACACCACAGTTCAAAAGCATCAATTCTTTGGCACTCAGCTGTCTTTATAGTCCAACTCTCACATCCATACATGACTACCGGAAATACCATAACCTTGACTAGACGGACCTTTGTCGACAAAGCAATGTCTCTGCTTTTTAATATGCAGTCTAGGTTGGTCATAACTTTTCTTCCAAGGAGTGAGCATCTTTTTATTTCATGGCTGCAATCACCATCTGCAGTGATTTTGGAGCACAAGAAAATAAAGTCTGCCACTGTTTCCACTGTTTCCCCATCTATTTGCCATGAAATGATGGGACCAGACATCATAATCTTAGTTTTCTGAATGTTGAGTTTTAAGCCAACTTTTTCACTCTCCTCTTTCATCAAGAGGCTCTTTAGTTCTTCACTTACAGCCATAAGGATGGTGTCATCTGTGGTTATTGATATTTCTCCCAGAAATTTTGATTCTACCTTGTGCTTCATCCAGCCCAGAATTTCTCATGATGTACTCTGCATATAAATTAAATTAGCAGGGTGACAATATACAGCCTTGATGTACTCCTTTTCCTATTTGGAACCAGTCTGTTGTTCCATGTCCAGTTCTAACTGTTGCTTCCTGACCTGCATACAGATTTCTCAAGAGGCAGGTCAGGTGGTCTGGTATTTCCGTCTCTTCAGAATTTTCCACAGTTTATTGTGATTCACACAGTCAAAGGCTTTGGCATAGGCAATAAGGCAGAAGAATTCTTATTAACTTATTCCATGTCCAACAGCAACATTTGCTCAATTCAAGGTGTTCCTACTATCTCTCTGTACAGATGCCTGGCTCTTCCAGATCTTGGTTTAGTTAAAAGACATGAGGTCAGTTCACTAATGTGTTCCAGAAAGTTATTAAATTGTATTCCAGCAAGCTTCTTCCTTGTTATAAGGGTTAGCACAAAGTTTTTACTGTTGTTGTTGTTTTTATCTTCTTATCTGAGGTAAGAATCAAAAGCTTTTCTTAATAATTTAATGAAGTTTAGTGAACAAACCACTCAATTTACGAACCACTCAATCTACTAACCTAGTTCATTACAAGTAACATGTATCTAATAAGAAGTGCACTTCTCTATCATATTTGTCCCCTTTTATATTAAAACACTATTTACATCATGTATTTACTATTTTGCTGCCTTTTCATTTTTAGTTTTAGTTAAACAAATCGACTATTTGTATTTCAAGTATATTTAGGATTTGACAAAATTTTGTTTTTCTTAATTCCATTCATTATTCTCTTAGGTATACAGTGGCTCCTTGTTTATTCATATAAGATGGCTAGGTTTGATGGCTTGAAAACCTTTATTCTCTCTTCTAGCATCAATATTGGTTTTGTGTATAAATATAAAAGAATAAAATTATTTTCAAAGTAAGTCATTCAACCAATTTCCTGGTGCAGTGATGGAAAGATATGTCTTATTTCACCTTGATGTGTCTCAGATATTAAGTTTCTTAGATTAAAACATTCAAAATTTCATCAAAACTAATTTTTCTTATTATATTTAATAATAATAAAATATTAATGATTAATCAAATCATGCTGATAAAAAATAACTTCCAAAATGCAGACTTACATCACAGAGTGCCAGACTGGACTTCTGCTGAACTAGAGGAGTGGGATGAGGGGAAGGAAGGGAGACTTAAGAAGGAGGAGATATATATATTATGGTTGTTGTATGGCAGAAAAGAGCACAGCATTTTAAAGCAATTTTCCTCAAATTGAAAAATAAACAAAGTAAAACAAACATGATCTCAGATCATAGAAACAGAAAAAAAAAAAAGAAACTTACAGATAGTTATAATAAAATTTAAGCTATTTTCACTTGAAAATTTAATCTACAAGAGAGTGCAGTTTTTGACATCTGCTTTTTTTTTTTTGGAAAAAAAAAAAAAACCCTAAACAAGAATATTTTAATACATAAATTGACTATGAAAAGATATTTTCCCAGTATTTGCATACAGGCTAATATCAGTTTTTGAAATAATTTTGCTCTTGAGATATTTGGAAATATATTTAAATTACAGTTGAGTGCTCAAGGTTAAAACCTAAATGTCATCTGAGAACTTTAATATTCACCTTTCTCTATCCTTGGTATCTTAGACCACTAAGGTTGCTCATCTAAAGTATTGCTGTTATGTTTAATTAAGTAAACTAAAATAAAAAAATAAAATTAGCAAGGCATAAGGCATTCACTCTTTAGCAAACACTAAGCAATGCAATGGAAAAGAAGATGGCACCTCACTCTAGTATTCTTACCTGGGAAATACCATGGATACAGGAGGTTGGTGGGCTACAGTCCATGGAGTTTCAATGGGCCAAACACAGCTTAGCAACTAAACCAAAACCAGGCAATGCAAACTTAACTTAAATCTGGGAACCACAATAAGGGGGCAGCTGGGTGTTCTTTGGAAGGAATGATGCTAAAGCTGAAACTCCAGTACTTTGGCCACCTCATGCAAAGAGTTAACTCATTGGAAAAGACTCTGATGCTGGGAGTGATTGGGGTCAGGAGGAGAAGGGGATGACAGAGGATGAGATGGCTGGATGGCATTATCGACTCGATGGACATGAGTCTGAGTGAACTCCAGGAGTTGGTGATGGACAGGGAGGCCTGGCGTGCTGCAATTCATGGGGTCGCAAAGAGTCGGACACTACTGAACGACTGAACTGAACTGAACTGAACAGGCATTTCAAGCACGTACTAATGAACGACAAAATTAAACTGAAAATATATTAATTTTGAAGAAGTGTCAGATCTCTACAATAAATTCACTTCAACTTTCTGGAGTTTGCAACTTCAGGAAGAAAATAAGAGCTTATCCTATGCTGTATTATGCCCAACAAAATAAATAAGGTTTGTCTGATAAAGCTTGAGCTCCACAGAAATCAGAAATCAAGCCATGGCTAGCAGAGTAATTGAATTCCTCTCCTGGCCGTTATGCAGATAGCAAGATATTGATGAAATACAGAGATGGCAAAACAGACATCTTTGAATGATATTGCATGTTTCTGGAAGGAGATGATTGGTTCAGAATTGGTGAATATTTATGAACCTTAGTTTATCAACATCATTCTACATGTATTTGTTCAAAGGTTTATCTAAATATTGCAAAAATTAAAGTCATTTTTTTATGAACAAATAGATTTCTCAGGAGACACAACAAAGTTTTGGGGTAGCCTGGAAAAGTTAGACAACACCTAAATTATCTTAAGCTATCAAATGGTTAACAAAATCAAAAAATGACAATAACTGATTAGAAGAATGTTTTAGATGACAGTTTCCAACTATTATTTAAAAATTTTTAAAATACATGCATCAATCTGAATATGTTAATAAATGCAAATAAGTTGATAAAATGATGTTTTTATCCCCAAGAAAACCCTCACCAATTAAGTTCTAATATAATTAACTACAAGTTTCTTCAGTTCAGTTCAGTTCAGTCATTCAGTTGTGTCCAAATCTTTGCAACCCCATGGACCGCAGCACGTCAGGCTTCACTATCCATCACCAACTCCTGCAGCTTGCTCAAACTCATGTCCATCGAGTTGGTGATGCCATCCAACCATGTAATTCTCTGTTGTCTTCTCTTCCTCCTGCCTTCAGTCTTTCCCAGCATCGAGTTTCTGAGTGTTTCCCGAAAAAGGCTTCTATTATTTTTCACACTATTATGGCTTTTATTGTCAAAACTCTCAAAACTTTTCATAGGAACATATGAAAACAATTTCTTATTGCATGATTTATCCTGATAGCATAGAAATAGACCTCCTAAATTATATCTATCTATCTATCTATATATATATACACACACACACACATAATTCTTCAAATTGATGGTTGAAAATTTAAAATATATATGTATGTCAAATCTCCTATTGTCCTTGGAATAAAATCCAAATTCATTTGCTTGCATGTAGTATAAGGGAGTTTAAGTTTTGACAACTATATTACTTGAACTGAACTGATTATCAATTGTAGCACTCACTAATCACTTCCTGAATTATGTTGCTATTCTTCAGTCAGTCAGTTGTGTCCAACTCTTTGCAACCCCATGGACTGCAGCATACAAGTCTTTCTTGTCCTTAACCATCTCCCAGAGCTTGCTCAAACTCATGTCCATTGAGTCATTGATGCCATCCAACCATCTCGTCCTCTGTTGTCCCCTTCTCCTCCTGCCTTCAATCTTCCCCAGCATCAGGGTTTTTTCTAATGAGTAGGCTCAGTCCTGGGTGTTCTTTGGAAGGAATGATGCTAAAGCTGAAACTCCAGTACTTTGGCCACCTCCTGCGAAGAGCTGACTTATTGGAAAACACTTTGATACTGGGAGGGATTGGGGGAAGGAGGAGAAGGGGATGACAGAGGATGAGATGGCTAGATGGCATCACCGACTTGATGGACATGAGTTTGAGTGAACTCCGGAAGTTGATGATGGACAGGGAGGCCTGGCGTGCTGCGATTCATGGGGTCGCAAAGAGTCGGACACGTGTGAGTGACTGAACTGAACTGAGGCTCTTTGCATCAGGTGGACAAAATATTGAAGGTTTAACTTCAGCATCAGTTCTTCCAATGAATATTCAGGGATAATTTCCTTTAGGATTGACTGGTTGGATCTCCTTGCAGTCCAAGGGATTCTCAAGAGTCTTCTCCTCTTTTTTTATAGCTTAAGTGAACTACTTTCATTCCTCAATATACCACACTGTTTCTCATGTTTTCTTTCATTTTGCTCCCTTTGCCTTAAAGATCCATACTTACCTCTTTACCTGAATACTCCTTTCTTCAGTTCAGTTCTGTCGCTCAGTCATGTCCGACTCTTTGCGACCCCATGAATTGCAGCATGCCAGGCCTCCCTATCCATCACCAACTCCCGGAGTTTACTCAGACTCACGTCCATCGAGTCAGTGATGCCATCCAGCCATCTCATCCTCTGTCGTCCCCTGCTTCACCTGCCCCTAATCCCTCGCAGCATCAGAGTCTTTTCCAATGAGTCAACTCTTTGCATGAGGTGGCCAAAGTACTGGAGTTTCGGCTTTAGCATCATTCCTTCCAGAGAAATCCCAGGGCTGACCTCCTTCAGAATGGACTGGTTGGATCTCTTTGCAGTCCAAGGGACTCTCAAGAGTCTTCTGAGTCTTCTCCAACACCACAGTTCAAAAGCATCAGTTCTTTGGCGCTCAGCCTTCTTCACAGTCCAACTCTCACATCCATACATGACCACAGGAAAAACTTTGGCCTTGACTAGATGGACTTCTGTTGGCAAAGTAATGTCTCTGCTTTTCAATATGCTATCTAGGTTGGTCATAACTTTCCTTCCAAGGAGTAAGCATCTTTT
>NW_011494525.1:112126-112303 GCF_000754665.1 Bison bison bison
AGCCTTGACGTACTACTTTTCCTATTTGGAACCAGTCTGTTCCATGTCCAGTTCTAACTGTTGCTTCCTGACCTGCATACAGGTTTCTCAAGAGGCAGGTGAGGTGGCTGGTATTCCCATCTCTTTCAGAATTTTCCACAGTTTATTGTGATCCACACAGTCAAAGGCTTTGGCATA
>NW_011494525.1:112403-131904 GCF_000754665.1 Bison bison bison
CTGACTTTTCCAGTCCTATGGCCACTGCTGAGTTTTCCAATTTTGCTGGCAAATTGAGTGCAGCACTTTCACAGCATCATCTTTCAGGATTTGAAATAGCTCAACTGGAATTCCATCACCTCCACTAGTTTTGTTCATAGTGATGCTTTTTAAGGCCCACTTGACTTCACATTCCAGGATGTCTGGCTCTAGGTCAGTGATCACACCATCATGATTATCTGGGTCGTGTAGATCTTTTTTGCACTGTTCTTTTGTGTATTCCTGCCACCTATTCTTAATATCTTCTGCTTCTGTTAGGTCCATACCATTTCTGTCCTTTATTGAGCCCATCTTTGCATGAAATGTTCCCTTGGAATCTCTGACTTTCTTGAAGAGATCTCTAGTCTTTCCCATTCTGTTGTTTTCCTCTATTTCTTTGCATAGATCACTGAGGAATGCTTTCTTATCTCTTCTTGCTATTCTTTGGAACTCTGCATTCAGATGCTTATATCTTTCCTTTTCTCCTTTGTTTTTCACTTCTCTTCTTTCCACAGCTATTTGTAAGGCCTCCCCAGGCAGCCATTTTGCTTTTTTGCATTTCTTTTCCATGGGGATGGAGATGAGCCCCTTTTGAGAAGTTAGAATTCCTAGTGCTTAACATAGTGCTTAATATAGTGCTTAAGCTTAACATAGTACTTAAGCAGTGTACAAGCTTGCTGATGTTATGAATGTTTTGGAAAATGTCTGAGCTTCAGTTCCCACAATCTATAGGAAGGATTATTTGAAATCAGTTTTTCCAAATTGAATCTGCAACTCCTTTATGTATTAACTGTGGAGGCTTAAACAGTCACATAATTTCCTTAAGTCTCAGTTTCCTCATCTATATAATAGACATAATAGAAATCCTAATTTATTGAGTTGATGTGAGGACTTAATAAGTTCACAGTAAGTGCTACTTGATAGTATTATAGTTGATTTTTCAGGGACAATAAATCATTTTAGGAAATGATAGGTATTTCTAACATGAATTTCAGTATATTTTTCATTATCTAAAAGGTACACAGGATATGAAAGTCATATATAGCAAATGCATTTTATGAATAAAACTTAAAACAAATTATTTTATCAGTGATTCAAACCTGAAAGCCTAATGAAATAGATTCAAGAATGAAAATCATCACTTTCTACTTTTGAAAGTCATGACTGAGCAGACTCACTTTCTACAAAATTGTGTGTTTTCTACTTCATAAGAGCTCTTCCTCATATCTTAGCATGCTGCCACACACACACACACACACACACTTCACATTATCCAGTATTTTGTACAGTCTAGAAACATAATTGATTCTCAATGACATTAAAGTGAAAGTGAAAGTGAAGTCAGTCGTGTCTGACTCTTTGCAACCCAGGGACTGTAGCCCACCAAGCTCCTCCATCCATGGGATTCTCCAGGCAAGAATACTGGTGTGGGTTGCCATTTAACACATGGGCAAATGTTCTCTTTTTACCCCATTTTCAAATAGCTTTGTAATTAATTCAGTGAACAAAATAGATTTACCCACTCAAGTGGACATTGCAGAACCTTCCTCATCATTTTAAATAAACTCATCCTATTCACACAAAAGTGCTATATAAAGATAACTAGAAACCAGTAACATAAACTAATTTGCTAAATCTATATTTCACTTGGTCCTTGTCTGGAATTTCCATCCATACAAACTTTTTCTAGTATTCATTCTGCTGCTTAGGTTTACATGACATTTTGCTCCCATCTTTTTCAATAAGTAGTGGTGATAAACCAAAAGCGAAAGGTTAGGGCGAGCATATTATTTTCTTTGTGACAGTAACCCCAGCCATAATACTTTACTCAATTAAATATATGTATTTATTCATTTATCCATCAAGTACTGTGCAATATATTACTAAGAAGCTCTTCAGTTCTACACCCATGAACTTTATTTGGTATTGGAAACACAAGAAAGTTCAAAAGAGACATGGTTCTTGTCCTCAAATTATTTCAATATTATAGAAGAATAAAATAAAATATTCATTTGGTGTATTTAGAAATAATAACTATAAATGATCAATTGGATGGGATATGAGCTTTTATTACCCTAATTAATATGAGAAAATTAGAGAACGCTTTTCTGATGACATAAAATTTCTATAGAAATCTGAAGAATGAGTAGGAGTTCACTGAGTAAAAGAGGGAGGGAAAATGTTAACTGGAAAAGACAATAGGTAAAGTAGTCATGAGTAATGAAGGAGTCTGGTGCATTAAAAGGCTTAAAATCATTTCATGTATTTATTAGCCATCTGTTTGTCTTCTTTGGAGAAATGTCTATTTGGTTCTTCTGCCTATTAGAGAAATGTGAATAACACCTACAATGAGGTATCACCTCACACTGGTAAGAATGGCCATCAAAAAAAAAAAAAATATATATATATATGTATATATATATATAAACAATAAAAAAAAAATGATGGAGAGGATGTGGAGAAAAGGAAACCCTCTTGCACTGTTGGTGGAAATGTAAATTGATACAGCAACCATGGAGAACATAGTTTTCCTTAAAAAAAAATTTAACAAAAATAAAACTACCACATGATCCAATCATATGGGTCAATCCCATGACTGGGCATACACCCTGAGGAAACCTTAATTGAAAGACTCATGTACTCCAAAGTTCATTACAACATTATTTACAATGGCTAGGACATGGAAGCAACCTAGATGTCCATTAACAGATGAATGGATAATGAAAGTGGTGGTACATATTTACAATGAAATATTACTCAGTTATAAAAAGGAATGAATTTGAGTCAGTTCTAATGAGGTGCATGAACCTAGAAACTATTATACAGAGCAAAGTAAATCAGAAATAGAAAAACAAACATTTTATATCAACACATATATATGGAATTTAGAAACATAATACTGATAAACCTATTGCAGGGCAACAAAAGAGATTCAAACATAAAGAATAAACTTGTGGACACAGTGAAGGAGGGAGAAGGTGGAGAGAATTGAGAGGGTAGCATTGAAACTCTTAATTACCATATATAACATTAGGTAGGTAGGCAGTAGAAATTTTCTGTGTGATGCAGGGAGCTCAATTCTAGTGCTCTGTGACAACCTAGAGGGGTGGAATGGAGTTGATGGTGGGAGAGAGGTTCAAGAAGGGACAATATATGTATACTTATGGCTGATTCATATTGATTTATGACAGAAACCCACACAGTATTGTAAAGTGATTATCCTCTAATTAAAAATATGTTTTTTAATTTTTTAATATCCTCTAATTAAAAAAAGCATGGAAAGATGCTCAACATCACTCATTATCAGAGAAATGCAAATCAAAACCACTATGAGGTACCATTTCACACCAGTCAGAATGGCTGCGATTCAAAAGTCTACAAGCAATAAGTGCTGGAGAGGGTGTGGAGAAAAGGGAACCCTCTTACACTGTTGGTGGGAATGCAAACTAGTACAGCCACTATGGAGAACAGTGTGGAGATTCCTTAAAAAACTGGAAATAGAACTGCCTTATGACCCAGCAATCCCACTGCTGGGCATACACACTGAGGAAACCAGAAGGGAAAGAGACACGTGTACCCCAGTGTTCATTGCAGCACTGTTTATAATAGCCAGGACATGGAAGCAACCTAGATGTCCATCAGCAGATGAATGGATAAGAAAGCTGTGGTACATATACACAATGGAGTATTAGTCAGCTATTCAAAAGAATACATTTGAATCAGTTCTAATGAGGTGAATGAAACTGGAGCCTATTATACAGAGTGAAGTAAGCCAGAAAGAAAAACACCAATACAGTATACTAACGCATATATATGGAATTTAGAAAGATGGTAACAGTAACCCTGTGTACAAGACAGCAAAAGAGACACTGATGTATAGAACAGTCTTATGGACTCTGTTGGAGAGGGAAAGGGTGGGAAGATTTGAGAGAATGGCATTTAAACATGTATAATATCATGTATGAAACGAGTCGCCAGTCCAGGTTCGATGCACGATACTGGATGCTTGGGGCTGGTGCACTGGGACGACCCAGAGGGATGGTATGGGGAGGGAGGAGGGATGAGGGTTCAGGATGGGGAACACATGTATACTTGTGGCAGATTCATTTCGATATTTGGCAAAACTAATACAATTTTGAAAAGTTTGAAAATAAAATTAAAATTAAATAAATAAAAATAAATAAATTTGTTTAAAAAAAAAAAAAAGGCTTAAGATCTTCCTGTCTTTCATCTTCTTGTGGGACTGCATGGGAGATGAAATGTGTGGGAATGAAACTCCAGTAGTAGTCTAGTCATGCTTATATATAACATATTAATGATTTGAGAGTTAATCTTATGAGTAAAGCAAAGCCATGGAAACCCTTTAAACACTAAAATGTATCCTTTAAAAATATCACACTGTGTTGTAGAAAGAAAAGGCTGGGGAGAGAAATCATAAAAATGAGGAGATTAAAAAGAAGTTCATTTTAGAAATCCAAGATATTTCAGTATTGCCCTAGTTTATAGCATCCTTCATCAGTGCTAGATATGAGACTGACATGAAGAATTGTTAGAATATAAAAAGTGGGAGATATTAATGACAAAAAAAAAGAAATATTTTTTTATTTTTGTGATTGGAGGTTGAGGATGAGGCCAGAGGGAGCATGATCAAGTATCACCTATCTCAGATCTATTCTAAAATATATTAAAGACTTTGAGCAAACCAGTATATGCTGTTAATACTTCTCCTAGAGTGTCAGCTGTGCTGGTCCTTTATACAGTGGCCCTGGTGTATACATGTATACATTAACTGGACACATTTTATGGACATTAACTTAGTTATTTCCTTCTGCTTTTAAATGCCAAAATTTCATTGAATGCATATCTCTGCCCCCTATTTTCACTTCAGTCACCACAGCTGAATTACACATGAAGCACTTCTTAAGTTCAGTAATATACAAGACAATGAAAGTGTGATGGGAACTGTAAAACAGCCAGTTTCTAATATTGTCTTTGTGAGTCTATGGGATTATGTAAAAGAAGGTCAGATCAAAATATGCTACTGATTTTAAAAGCAGCAATTATTGAAGATGTATTATTCCAAGCATCACAGTGATACCTGACCTATATTATCTACCTTGGTATTTCTCAAAATAAGCTTCATAGACCATTATCACTATAACATATTTAGCTAAAATGTATACAAAAGCCAAATAATTTTGGAAGCTCATACCAAAAAGTCAAATATTAAAAGTTCAAACAATTCCTGAGTGGTTATTTAAAATTAATTTAACATTACTTAGGCTACTAAATATTTCTTTTTCATAATACTTCATAACAACCCACCTAACTGATATTACACAGAATAAGCTAGGGGAATGCTAATTCTATTAAAATTTCACAATCATGAACTTCTCTGTTCAGCCTTGTTGACATTCCTTATATCCCAGTGAAAATGCCCAATATTACACTAAGGCATATATCATTTTCTATTGTTTGTATTCTTTGAACTCATCCAAACCTCCGTACTGACAATGTGCTATTTTATCTCAACCTCACTACCCAAGTCGTTGATCATCTCCTTTTTTATTGGGGGGGGGGAAATTAATTTATTTTTAATTGAAGGATAATTGCTTTACAGAATTTTTCTGTTTTCTGTCAAACTCAACATGAATCATCAATAAGTATACATATCCCCTCCCTTTTGAAACTCCCTCCCATACCAACCCTCTAGGTTGATACAGAGCCCCTGTTTGAGTTTCCTGAGCCATACAGCAAATATCCATTGGCTATCTATTTTACATATGGTAATGTAAGTTTCCATGTTACTCTTTCTATACATACAGCTCATCCTCCCATCCCCCCTCCCCATGTCCATAAGTCTATTCTCTATGACTTTTACCTCTTGACAAAAGTCTGTAGTTTCGGGGAGCGAGCTCCGCCCGTGGCAAAGGTCATGAGGAAGGAGGCTTGGCATACGCAAAGGCGGGATCGAGCTTCAGGAGTCCCCCTGGAAATTCTCGAGCATCTACCCCCATCACCAGAGTTTGCCTACTTTCTGCTTTGTGCTTTCACCTACACCTCTGACTTTACCAGGGGCTGTCCCCCACTACCTCTCTCTGAAAAAAGAGTTAGCTTACAGCTCCAGTTAATAATTCCTGGGTGTGACAGTGTTTAACCTACAAACTCCTTTGGAAATCCTCTAGCCTGCCTGAATAGGTTTTTCCGGCCACATGTGATTGTTCAGAGCCTCCCAACTGTGAGAGGCAGGAGATGTTCTAAACTGTCTAAACACAGATTCCTTTGAGTAGTTAAAAGATTGATTAGAAATTGTATTGGTGAAGGGTTTTTCACTTATTGAGACAATGTTTGCTGCTAAGTCTCCATACTCCTTACCTACTGTGTCCTTGGCAGTGTATTGATTGATATAATGGGTGTATAGAAATGTAAGTAGTAGCTCAATGTTTGTAACCTTGGACCCTTGAGTTAATTCTTTTCTTGATTGAGCCCACCTCACCTTTGCCCTATAGGAATGCAGCTTTGTCCAGTGATTTTTTGGAGGCTGGTGCCTGACTTTGGAATAATCACCTTTAGAGAAAGATAAAGTTTCTTAAAATGTTAACAGGCCTCCTGACCAGAAGATGATGTAATTCACCTGAACTTTTGCATATGATAAGTTTGAAAGCCTGGCTTCGATTAGGACCAGGAACTGCTGTCCTTGCATGACTCCACCCCTTCCCCCATTATCCTCTATGCACAGCTTAAGGTATAAAAACTACTTTGGAAAATAAAGTGCGGGCCTTGTTCACCGAAACTTGGTCTCCCCATGTCGCTCTCTCTCCCAAATTCTGGCTGAGTCTCCATCTGGAGCGCGGAACCGGCCATGCTTACTAATTATGCGTGGGCTTCTAAGATCCGACCGGGGAGGCCTCAGTGTCTCCTCTCCTACGGGAGAACGGAAGGACGCCTGCGGCCTACGTAAGTGGTGCAAACTTCTTGTCTTGAAGTTTTATTGGTCTCCCACGTAAATCAAGCTACTCAGCCTCTTTTCTCCACTGAATTTTCCTACTGAGCTATCCTCCTCCTATTACTCTTTATATCTTTGATAAAATATTTAAATAAATAGGTCGCTGACGCCGTCCCCGCTTTGAATACCCTGGATCAGCCGGGGCTGGTCCCTGGCATGTAGTCAACATTTCAATTATCTTCTGGTCTAGATTCTCAACACGTAGACTTCTTGTCATCTTCTTGCAATTGTTGTTATTATTCAGTCGCTAAGTTGTGTCCCACTCTTTGCAACCTCGTGGACTGTAAGCCGGCTAGGCTCCTGTCCATGGGGTTTTTCCAGGCAGGAATACTCAAGTGGGTTGTCATTTCCTTCTCCAGTGGGTTTTCCTGACCCACATCTCTTGAATCTCCTGCATTAGCAGGAGGATTCTTTACCACTGAGCCATCAAGGAAGCCTCTGGCACAATAATGCTTGTTCAAAAGTATATAAAACAATCACACTGCCTTTTCTAGTTCAAGCTACTGACTCTTCTGAGGGTAGCACATAAATAGAAACAAACAAACAAAAAAAAAAACTTTACATAGGAGATGTCAGTAACAAGTGGCTCTCAACAGTGATTAGTATAATATCTGTTTCTAGTCATTGTATGTTTCCATTGCCAAGGGTAAGATATTTGAGGACTTCACCACTTTCCCATATGCTGTATCTAAATATTTTTGTTTTCCATGAAGTCTTCAGAAGCTCTTTTACTTTACTCACTCTTTGTTGATGATTTAAATGTCTCTGAGATCATCATTCACTAAATGAATATACTTGCCCAGTTCACCTTCTTTTGCCTGTGGTTCACTGTTTACTGCCAACCCCAACCTGGTTATTCCACTAACAGATTTGATTGAATGTGTCTCCTCCTCCATCCTCTAAGATTTTGATCTTCTGTGTTATCTCCAATATTGGAGAAAGTCTACTCCCATTTGTTGTCAGTATCTTCCTTGTTCATTCTCAAAATTTTTGTACCCTGTTTTCTATACAACTAATTCAGCAATATCCCTTTTCTAAATTACTGCAAAATTTCCCACAAATCTCCAATCTTTCCTTCCTGGAATTCCCTATTCCCTGTAACACAGCAAGAACAAACTTTCAAATATATATATATAGTTTAACATACCTTCATTGGAAGGACTGATGTTGAAGCTGAAGCTCTAATACTTTGGCCCCCTATGTGAAGAGCCAACTCATTGGAAGACTCCGACACTGGGAAAGATTGAGGGCAAGAGAAGAAGGGAGTGACAGAGGATGAAATGGTTGGATGACATAACTGACTCAATGGGCATGAGTTTGAGCAAACTTCAGGAGATAATGAAGGACAGGGAAGCCTGACAGCCTGCAGCATGCAGTCCATAGGGTTACAGTTCATATGGTCGCAAGTCAGACACAACTCAGTGACTGAACAACAATGTACCTAAAACCATTCAAAATCAAATGCAAACTCCTAAGCTGACACAGACATCTCTCTTTTGTTTTCAGGTCTGGCTTGTCCTTCCCTATTATTGCCCTTCTCCACAGAATATTCTTCCGATTTTTCATTTAGCTAATATCTTCAGATATTTCATCACAAAATGGAATCCTAGCTTCTAACAAAATTTCTATACCCTAAAACTTCATTCAGTGGCCCCTTTTTGAAGTTCCACTGTATCACACATCATATTATAATTGTAGTTTTACTTAACTGTCATGAGAATTTAAGTTTCTTAAGAGCAGGGATTTTATTTAATATTTTATATATAGTTCTGATTCTATGTTTCAAATAGTGTGAGACCAGTTAATATTTTCATACCAATTTGTAGTTATTACATGCTATTCATAGAGATATTAATTACTTTTATTAATATTTACTAGAAAATCCCTAATGGGAAATGTTTTTATCCTCAGTTATTAAGAACAAAAATGAAGTAGCTGTAACTGGCCGTTGAATTTCCTGACAAAATTTGATGGAATTTTCAATAATTTTATCATATAAAATCAGTCAAAGGCTAGATTCCCATATAAATAAGTTCCATTCCAATGTCACGGCTTTGACAGGTGAGTAACTTCAGCAAGCCTTTATTATTCAAATTTTAACTCAAATATACTATGAAAATATATATTGCAAAGGAATTAGGAAAGAGTACCTAAGGATAAACAGATCTATGCAAAATCTTTTATCATGCGTGCAGTAGTATCTCAATTTCTTATATCAAATGTCTTCCAATTGAAAATTGTGTTGTGCTGCTTGAATAATTTAAATGCATTTTAAAGTGACTTGGGATGTGCATCCCCAATATTATTCTGCTACTTTACTTACTTTTCCATTCTCTAAATTTTGTTTTGTTATGATCAGAACACTTTCTAAGCTCAGTCATTATGCTGATTTTGAACTTTCTCATATAAGTATGAGGCACTCCAATAAAAGGTCACCCCAACCTTAGTGGTTTAATGAAAATAAAGTGAAGAAAATTTAGCCTTCAAAGATCTGACAGACATGTCCTTCTATCTCCATTGCATTTCTCATGCTCAGTATAGAACTTAGATTTGCCTTCTTAAAGTCTATCAGAGAAATGCAAAACTTCAACAATAGGTTTGAAGCACTTACTGTGTACATTATGTACATTTTAACTGTTGGACATTCAACTATATTATCTGGACATTTTATTTATCTCTAAATTGATTTGGCTTTAATAGATTATTTCTAAGGCTATTTGAAGCTCTAACACTAGGTTACTTTAAGTTGGGGTATAGACTTTCATATACAGAAATAAATATATGGTGTTACAAAACTTGAGTCCACTCTGTGGGAGAGGGAGAGGGTGGGAAGATTTCAGAGAATGGCATTGAAACATGTAAAATATCATGTATGAAACGAGTTGCCAGTCCAGGTTCGATGCACGATACTGGATGCTTGGGGCTAGTGCACTGGGACGACCCAGAGGGATGGTATGGGGAGGGAGGAGGGAGGAGAGTTCAGGATGGGGAACACATGTATACCTGTGGCAGATTCATTTTGATATTTGGCAAAACTGATACAATTATGTAAAGTTTAAAAATAAAATAAAATTAAAAATAAAATAAAATAAAATGTTACAATACAAAAAAAAAAAGAATTTGAAAAAAAAAAAAAACGAGTCCATTTGTTGCTGCTTAAAAATCAATATCTGTGTGTAAGAGAGAAATGTTAGTAGAGGTGAAAGTTATTTTTAATCAGAATGCTAGCAATTTGGGGAGATGGTGGACTAAGCTGACCCCAAAACCATCTCTGAAGATTCTGTTCAGTCATGGAAGTTTTTAAAAGGAAAAAGGGAGTGATTTCTGTTAATCATTGGGATAAGGAGTCATAGTCCTCACTATCTCCCATGGTGTGCAGGCTTGTGTGCAGACTTGTCGACTTCTTGTGTTTTTTCTTTAGATATTATCTTGTTCACACAGTTTGTGAGATGGTTTGTGTTTTAGTCTCTAGGTCATGTCCATCTCTTTTGTGAACACATGGACTGCAGTCGGTCACTCTTCTCTGTCCATGATTTCCTAGGCAAGCATACTGCAGTGGGTTGTCATTTCCTTCAGCAAGGGATCTTCCTGATCCAGGGATTAAACTAGAGTCTCCTGCATGGGCAAGCATGTTCTCTACCTCTGAACCAACTGGGAAGCTCTCTCGGCTATATTAAAAAAAAAAAAAAAAGTTGTTGTTCAGTTGCTCAGCCATGTCCAACACTTTGCAACCCCATAGACTGCAGCACATGAGGCTTCACTGTCCTTCACCTTCTCCCAGAGTTTGCTCAAATTCATGTCCATTGCGTCAGTGATGCTATCCACTATCTCATCCTCTGTCATCCCCTTCTCCTCCTGCCTTTAATCTTTTCCATCATCGAGGCCTTTTCTAATGAGTCAGTTCTTTGCAACAGGTAGCCAAATTATTGGAGCTTCAGCATCAGTCCTTCCAATGAATATTCAGGACTGATTTCCTTTAGGATGGACTAGTTTGATCTCCTTGCAGTGCAAGGGGCTCTCAAGAGTCTTCTCCAAGACCACAGCTCAAAAGCATCAATTCTTTGGTGTTCAGTTTCCTTTATAGTCCAACTCTCACATCCATACATGACTACTGGAAAAACCATAGCATTGACTAGACAGACCTTGGTCAGCAAAGTAATATCTCTGCTTTTTAATATGTTGTCTAGATTGGTCATAGCTTTTCTTCCAAGGAGCAAGCATCTTTTAATTTCATGGCTACAGTCACCATCTGCAGTGATTTTAGACCCCAAGAAAATAAAGTGTGTCACTGTTTCTGTTCTTTCCCATCTATTTACCATGAAGTGATGGGACAGGATGCCATCATCTTTGTTTCTTGAATTTTGAGTTTTAAGCCAGCTTTTTCACTCTCCTATTTAACCATCATCAAGAGGTTTTTTAGTTTCTCTTCACTTTCTGGCAGAAGGGTGGTGTCATCTGCGTATCTGTGGTTATTGATATATGTCACAGCAATCTTTATTCCAGCTTTGCTTCATCTGGCCCAGCCTTTCACATGATGTACTCTGCATAAGAGCTAAATAAGCAAGGTGACATTATACAGTCTTGACATACTTCTTTCCCAATTTGAAACCAATTCTTTGTTTCATGTCCACTTCTAACTGTTGCTTCTTGATCTGCATAAAAATTTCTAAGGAGGTAGGTAAGACAGTCTGATATTCCCATTTTTTGAAGAATTTTCCACAGTTGTGAAGAATTTTCCACAGTTTGTTGTTTCTGTAGCTTTAGTGTAGTCAATGAAGCAAAAATAGGTGTTGTTCTGGAAATCTCTTGCTTTTTCTATGATCCAATCGGTATTGGTAATTTGATCTCTGGTTCCTCTGCCTTTTCTAAATCCAGCTTGAACATCTGGGTATTCTCAGTTCATTTACTATTGAAGGCTAGCTTGGAGAATTGTGAGCATTACTTTGCTAGCATGTGATATAAGTGCAATCGTGTAATAGTTTGAACATTCTTTGGCACTGCCTTTCTTTGGGAATGGAATTAAAATTGATCTTTTC
Organism: Bison bison bison; assembly: GCF_000754665.1. Classification (NCBI taxonomy): domain Eukaryota; kingdom Metazoa; phylum Chordata; class Mammalia; order Artiodactyla; family Bovidae; genus Bison; species Bison bison. Next base: position 124,464 of record NW_011494525.1, read on the forward strand.
CAGTCCTGTGGCCACTGCTTAGTTTTCCAAATTTGCTGTCATATTGAGTGCAGCTCTTTTATAGACTCATCTTTTAGGATTTAAAATAGATTGACTGGAATTCCATAACCTCCACTAGCTTTGTTCACAGTGATGCATCCTAAGGCCCATTTGACTTCACACTCCAAGATGTCTGGCTCTAGGTGAGTAAGCACACCTTTGTGGTCATCTGGGTCATTAAGATCTTTTTTGTATAGTTCTTCTGTGTATTCTTGCCACTTCCTCTTAATATCTACTGCTTCTGTTAGGTCCATACCATTTTTGTCCTTTATTGTGCCCATCTTTGCATGAAATATTCTCTTGCTATTTCTAATTTTCTAGAAGAGATCTCTAGTCTTTCTCATTATATTGTTCTCCTGTATTTCTTTGCATTGTTCACTTAGGAAGGCTTCCTTATCGCTCCTTGCTATTCTTTGGAATTCTGCAGTCAGATGGGTATATCTTTCCTTTTCTCTTTTGCCTTTTACTTCTCTTCCTTTCTCAGCTATTTATAGTTCCTCCTCAAACAACTATTTTCCTTTTTGCATTTTTCTTGAAGATGGTTTTGATCACTGACTCCTGTATAATGTATGAACCTTCATCCATAGTTCTATCATAAGGGATTTGATTTATGTCATACCTGAATGGCCTAGTGTTTTTCCATACATTTTTTCAATTTAAGTCTGAACTTTACAATAAGGAGTTCATGATCTGAGCCACAATCAGATCCCAGTGTTATTTTTGCTGACTATATAGAGCTTCTCCATCTTTGGCTGCAAAAATGTAATTAATCTGATCATGGTATTGACCATCTGGTAATGCCCATATATAGCGTTTGTCTCTTCTCTTGTGTTGTTGAAAAGGATGTTTTCTATAACCAGTGTGTTCTCTTGACAAAACTATGTTAACCCTTGCCCTGTTTTATTTTGTACTCCAAGGCCCAACTTGCCTGTTACTCCAGGTACCTCTTGACTTCCTACTTTTGCATGTCAGTCCCCTATGATAAAAAGGACATCTTTTTTGGGGTGTTGGCTCTAAAAGGTCTTGTAGATCTTCTTAGAACTGTTCAACTTCAGCTTCTTCAGCATTAGTCATCAGGACATAGACTTGGACTACTGTGATATTGAATGGTTTGCTTAGGAAATGGACAGAGAGCATTCTTCTTTTTTTTTGAGACTGTACCCAAGTGATGCATTTCAGACTCTTTAGTATTACCATTTCTTCTAATGGATTCTTGCCCACAATAGTAAATGTAGTGGTCATCTGAATTAAATTAACCCATTCTGGTCCATTTTTGTTCACTGGTTCTTAAAATGTCAGTGTTCACTCTTGCCATCTCCTGTTTGACCATTTCCAATTTACCTTGATTCATGGACTTAACATTCAGATTGTTAGGCAAAATTCTTTACAGTTTGAGACTTTACTTTCACCAACAGACACATACACAACTGGGCAAAGTTTCTGCTTTGGCTCATCCTCTTCATTTCTTCTGGAGCTATTTCTCTGCTCTACTCCAGTACCATATTGGTCACCTACAAATCTGGGGAGTTCATCTTTCAGTGTCATATCTTTTTTGCCTTTTCATACTGTTCATGGGCTTCTCAAGGTAAGAATGTTGAAATGCTTCGTCATTCCCTTCTCCAGTGAGCAGGTTTTGTTAGAACTCTCTACCATGACCCATCCACCTTGGATGGCTCTACACGGTGTGGCTCATAGTTTCATTGAATTAGACAAGGCCATGATTCATGTGGTCCATTTTGTTAGTTTCCGATGATTGCGGTTTTCATTCCATCAAGGATTAGAGGCTTGTGGAAGCTTCCTAATGTTAGGTACTGGTTATGGGGAAAACTGGGTCTTGCTCTGGTGAGCAGGCCATGCTCAGTAAATCTTTAATCCAATTTTACTCTGATGGGCATGGCTATGTTCCCTCCATGTAGTTTAGCTTGAGTTAGGGGTAAGCCAGCATACCACAGCTTCCAGAACTGTTGGAGTCAGTAGCCCTGACCCAGCGCAGGCCACTGTTGACCCTTGCCTCTGCCAGAGACTCCTGGACACTCACAGGCACGTCTGCTCCATCTCTTGTGGGATCACTGCTCTTTTCTCCTGGATCTTGTTGTGAACAAGTTTTCGTGGTGCCCTCCAAGAGTCTGTTTAAAGGTTATTCAGCTTTATGGACTATGACTGGTATTGAGTCAGTGTTTGTTTCTATGCTTCAAATTAAATCATCTCTCCTCCTTCTGCTTCTAGTTGAATAACTCATATCATAACAAGAGGAGTGGGAAATGCTCTTCTACTGAATGTCAGATAAGTTTTACCAAAGTCAATATTCAGTTCCCTGACTACCATTTGGGTTTCCAGTTTCCTTGCCCTGTAGCTTATATGTCAAATATGGGTTTATACTAAATCGTCTTTTTTGTATAGCATAGTAACAACTCACCTTGTATGATTTAGATTTCTGACTCACATTCGGGACACCCATTTTGTCCTCCCTCACTTTTTTCCTCTCAGTTTTAGTCAGTCTATTGTGTTTCCAATGTCATCACAATCCTTCTCTGTTCAGTATCCTGTGTCCATGAGAGGCATTTCCCCCTTTTCAGTAGTTGTTCCCAAGACACAGGCAATTTCAACTGTCTCATCTATTTCATCTTCTCTTCAGGTCTTTAATTCCTAGAGTTTCTGCTTGCTCTGATCCATTTCATATATGTTAGGGTCATAATTATTATTTCTCATATTCTCTGGTTTCTAAATAAGAAAATAAAAGTACCCAGAGGGTAGCCACAAGTAGAAGAAAGAGATCAAGGTGTTTCTTTTATTAAGTGATATCCAATAATTGCCAAAGTACAGAATTTGTGTAAGGTACAATAGATTGAAGGGAAAAAAAAAAATGTTACTTTAAGTCCAAGTTGAACTTTCCTCTACTTTCTACAAAGTCAAGATATTTAGACCCACTTGAAAGATATATGAACTTTCAGAGAACTACTGATTCACATTCATCAAGCTTTCTTTAGTCCAAAAGATTTCACTTCTAAGAATTATCCTTGGTAGCAGAAAAACTATAATACAGAGAAAGCCAGTTACTGCTTTCTCAACATAATATGTTTTTGCCTTAATAAAGATGTCCATAAAAGTCAAATTTACCAAAAAAAGAAAAAAAAAAAAAGTAAATATTGACCAAACTATCCTTGATGTGCCCTTTAGCTTGACTAAACTTTAGATAGATTTCTTCCTGACCATAGGCCCATGGTATCTTTTGTCTTAAAACATTTAACATATAATTATATATTTTCTGTTCCTTTGAGATATAAATGTTATCCCAGACTCCTAATCATTTTATAATGTGGAATGACCTTCTCAAATATCTGAAAAGTATCTTTTTGAAATGTAACTATGGAGAAAGATATTGCTATATTCCATTATCTATAGATAGGTGGATAGGAGTCTAGCTAATTAGCAAACACAGATGACATGATCACACTGAACAATCTCCCCTTTAATGTCAGGAAATATTTTCCCACTAGCTCATCTCAACCCCAAGCACCTAAAAATTCTGCCTTTTTATTTCAGTGGAGTGGAGCTCACTCTACACTATTAAAAGAGTTAAGAAATGGAATATTTCTTTCCATATCAGTAAACAGTGGATATCATAATCATCAAGGATTGCAAACCTCCAACATGAGTCAGTGAGCCTCAGAAACTCAGGGCTGAAAAGAATACCTGTCATTGGACTACAGGCACTCCCTAAGGTGAGCTCTGAGTATACTCAGGATGTGAAAACACAGTATATTGACCCCAGAAAGCTGTTGGTGCATATCAAAGGATTGATTTTCAGTGAGCCCAGACTCTTGCATCTTCCCATACATAGTAAAGCAGTTAATTCTTTAACTTGGTACATCTATTTCTTTCTTTTTTTTTTAAATTTTAATTTAACAATAATCTTTTGATTCTCCCAATTATCTCTACCTTGTTGGAAAATTTCCTATATAGTCTCCCCTTACCTCCTCAGTCTCATTCTCCCCTTATCTCCTCAGTCTTCTCCTCTGGGAGCTCAGTTGGTAAAGAATCTTCCTGCAGTGTACAAGACCCATGTTTGATCCCTAGGTTGGGATTATACCCTGGAGAACAAAATGACAAACCACTCCAGTATTCTTGCCTGGAAAATCCCATGAATAGAGGAGTCTGGCAGGCTACAGTCCATGGGGTCGCAAGCATGAGACACAACTTAGCAGCTAAACTACCACCACTACCTCCTCAGAGCAGTTTTTCAGAGCTATTGGAAGCAATGTCTCTCAGGCTGCAGTCTTTATTTTGCTCCAAATAAAACTTAACTTGCAACTCTCATATTGTGCATTTATTTAACTTGAAATAGTCCAGTATAATATCTCTTGGACAGAATTAATATTTCTTAGAAAAGAAGCCAATAAATGAATAGTGGGGAAAACTGGAAAGATTCCTATGTGAGAAAGAAGCAGAATATACATGTTTGGTAAAAACAGAAAGAGCAGAATGATCTTTCCTCCCTTCCACTCACAACTGTATTTATACTTTATTTTCCTGGAATGGATAACATCTAAATGCACCTATATATGTGTGTGTGCATATGTAGGCTTCCCCGGTGGCTCAGTTGGTTATAAATCTGCCTGCAATGCAGGAGATCGTGTGTAATGCAGGAGACTTGGGTTCAATCCCTGGGTCAGGAAGATCCCCTGGAGAAGGAAATGGCAACCTACTCCAGTATTCTTCCCTAGGAAATCCCATGGACAGAAGATAGAGGAGCCTAGAGGCGTACAGTCCATGGGATCTCAAGAGTCAGCCAAGACTTAGTGATTAAACAAAATCAAATGAAGGAGAACACAATGAAAAATTAACAACAGTGACTCTTGGAGAATGTGTTGATCATTATTGGACTTGAGTTGAAAACTAAGTAGGATACACATTTACAAACACGAAACTTTTGAAGGATTTGGAAAGATAAACATCATGTGGAAAAGTGATCCAGACGTGTGTTATGTGTCCCCAGAGAATGGTACCAAGATGAATGCACACAAGTTAAAATGGAGAATGTTTCAGTTCAGTTAAAAAAGAATCTTCCAAAATCCTTAAATGTTCAAACGTGGAATATGCTCCATGTTCTTGGAAGGTACTGAGTACAGTGTCAAGGGATATAAAGACATCATGGTTTAGGAAGTCTGAACTGAAGTGTTGAAGAGAAATTTCAAATACCACAGGACTAGGTGAGAAGCAGGTATGATTTTCTGTCTAGTGTTGATTTTTTCTCCTTTTGTTATTTATAGTATGCAGAGGAGATTCATATGAAATTAACAGCAGTGACACAGTACAAAATATCTTTTGTAACAAATAAAATATTGAATAGTTTTAATACAGACAGGGCCACACAGACACACACACACACACACATACACATACACACACTCACACAAAATAAAGTTAATTTCCATCATTGAAAAAGTTTTTTCTGAAAACATTTGAGAAATAGAAAATAAAAACAGATATACTATTAACATAAAACTAGAGAACTATATTCCATTAATCCTCTATTAGAAATCTATAGTCCTTGAAAGAATGAAAAGGAACACTCTTGTTGTTGCTGCATCTTTTACGGTCATTCATAGCCTTTTAAACTGAAAGTTCTGCATCTCAAAGTTCTTTTATTCACTTTGTCTTCTTAACTGCATCTTTCACCTCCAAGCTAAATTAGTCTATATATCACAGGAAACATAAAGTAGACCAATGACCTTAAGAAATTCAGAAACGGTGGGATCTTTGATTTTCAAAATAGATTAAAAATAAGATGACTTCAGATGGCCCTGTTGAATGACTCCTCTGGGAAAATCAGCCTGAGACTATTAGTGTGATTTGTCCAGTGTGCTGGACTATAAGGATATTGTCAATTGCCATGCAGAATATGCTTTGCAGAAACCTTCTCTGAAATGTATAATAGCTTCAGCCACTGAATAGAAAATTACCAGATATTTCCTGGTCACCAAATAAAAGAAGTTAGAGACTATATTGATATAAAATGATGACCCAGGGCAAGGTTAAAAATCCAAACCAAACAAAATTCTAACATTCATAAGATTTCCTAATATTCACAGGTATATACCTACCTCCATGCATTCCAGGACATCCACTGGCCAGGAGGAACTGGATGGCTCACTGAAGAATACATTTGAATCAGTTCTAATGAGGTGGAAGAAACTGGAGCCTATTATACAGAGTGAAGTAAGCCAGAAAGAAAAACACCAATACAGTATACTAATGCATATATATGGAATTTAAAAAGATGGTAATGATAACCCTGTATGCAAGCCAGCAAAAGAGACACAGATGTATAGAACAGTCTTTTGGACTCTGGGGGAGAGGGAAAGGGTGGGATGATTTGGGAGAATGGCATTGAAACATGTATAATATCATATATGAAATGAATCACCAGTCCAGGTTCGATACATGGTACAGGATGCTTGGGGCTGGTGCACTGGGATGACCCAGAGGGATGGTACGGGGAGGGAGGTGGGAGGTGGGTTCAGGATGGAGAACACGTGGCAGATTCATGTTGGTGTAGGCAAAACTAATACAATATTGTAAAGTAATTAGCCTCCAATTAAAACAAATAAATAAATTTATTTAAAAAGAAACAGACTCACTGAAATTTCAAATGTCAGGTGAAAGCACATATATTACTGATGGGAGATTGTCACTGACATCTTCATCATGTAACAATTTTTAATTCAATTATTCTCTATATGAACTACAAGGATATTGCTACTGCTGCTAAGTCACTTCAGTCGTGTCCAACTCTGTGCGATCCCGTAGACGGCAGCCCACAAGGCTCCCCTGTCCCTGGGATTCTCCAGGCAAGAACACTGGAGTGGGTTGCCATTTCCTTCTCCAATGCAGGAAAGTGAAAAGTGAAAGTGAAGTCGCTCAGTCGTGTCAGACTCTCAGCGACCCCATGGACTACAGCCTACCTGGCTCATCCGTCCATGGGATTTTTCAGGCAAGAGTAATGGAGTGGGGTGCCATTGCCTTCTCCAACTAGAAGAATATATAGTTATAAAAGAAAGGGCTCAGAGGATTTTAACATTTCTAATTTTATGTTGCCTAGTATATAGACAGGACTATCACTGTGAAATCACAGAGCATAATTTTAGTACAACATATGCATGTCCTTGGAAAAGACAGTGCCACCCCACTCCAGTACTCTTGCCTGGAAAATCCCATGGACAGAGGAGCCTGGTAGGCTGCAGTCCATAGGGTCGCTAAGAGTCTCACATGACTGAATGACTTCACTTTCACTTTTCCCTTTCATGCATTGGAGAAGGAAATGGCAACCCACTCCAGTGTTCTTGCCTGGAGAATCCCAGGGATGCGGGAGCCTGGTGGGATGCCGTCTATGGGGTCGCAC
>NW_011494525.1:132004-132558 GCF_000754665.1 Bison bison bison
TCTAGTAGTATCACCTAGGAGTCTCATGCTGCAACCACAGCTGATTTGAGGGAGACTCGTTTCACTCACGGACACACTGAATGCCCAGGCCCCAGTCTCAGCAGGCCACCTCCTACATGCATGGCCCAAATCCATGCTCCTCAGTCAGCTTGCATGAGCCTGAGCATCCACATTTGGGGAAGGACAGTGTCACGGCTCCAACATGGCTGTCCCTTCACGGCCCACCTCCAGACCCTTTACCACATGTGTCTCTGTCAGTTACCACTCATGGAACAATCTTCCCTGCTGGGGTAGTACTTCAGGGGATCGTCCCACTCGTCTTAGCTGATGATCTGGTGGCAACACGAGGAATGTCACCTCTGGGCTGACCAGGACCCGAACCTTCCCATGAGCAGCCAAGAACTCCAACATCAAGCATCAACTGTATGCAGGACCAAAACTAGTCCACCTCAACAATCCTGTTTGATTCTGGGCAGTTGTGGCCTGACAACCAGTTGAGAAAATTAAGGCTCCTGGTGACCAGCCTGTGGCTGAGTCCTCCTGTTCAAAGTCCC
>NW_011494525.1:132658-134575 GCF_000754665.1 Bison bison bison
ATTGGAGAAGGAAATGGCAACCCACTCCAGTGTTCTTGCCTGGAGAATCCCAGGGATGCGGGAGCCTGGTGGGATGCCGTCTATGGGGTCGCACAGAGTCAGACACGACTGAAGTGACTTAGAAGCAGCAGCAACAGCAGCAGCAGCATGCATGTCCTAAAACCTTGTTTTGATATAAATAGGATGGTTGTCCATTTAAATATCTATTTAATTGATCAAACAAAAATCTGATATTTCAAAATATAGGTGCCATTTTCTTACTACAGGGTCTTACCCTAAATGTTTTCTCACTTGCTTTCCACCAAAATAAAAGTGAATGTACCTCATGCTTTCTGTTATACACATCATCAATTTATACTTAAAACAGAAAGGAATTTTAAAACTTACAGAGTGCTTTAAAAATAGTAAAATAATATACAACATTGATATTACTATGAGGTACTTTTGTCAGATTTCACAAAATTTCAAGGCATGTGTCTCTTTTTGTGTTCTACATAGTCATTACTTCCTTAAGTAAACAATTCAGATCATTGAGCCTGTCAGCTTATAATTCCACTTTTCTGCTGGTTCCAATTGTCTCCAGCCCTGGAACTTCTCAGTGAAATTATGGTGACAATCTGAATGTACCTGGGGTTACAGACCTTGATCTCTATACCCTTTAAGAGAATTTTCTCTAATTACTTTGTGTTACAATTAAGGAAGTATTGAAATTTTCAGCATCAGATCTCTAGTACTTAGGGATTTTTTTAAAATATAAATTTATTTATTTTAATTGGAGGTTAATTACTTTACAATATTGTATTGGTTTTGCCATACATCAACATGAATCCACCACGAGTATACACGTGTTCCCTATCCTGAACCCCCCTCCCACCTCACTCCCCACACCATCCCTCTGGGTCATCTCAGTGCACCAGCCCCAAGCATCCTGTATCATGCATCAAACCTGGACTGGCGATTCATTTCATATATGATATTATACATGTTTCAATGCCATTCTCCCAAATCATCCCACCCTCTCCCTCTCCCACAGAGTCCAAAAGACTGTTCTATACATTTGTGTCTCTTTTGCTGTCTTGCATACAAGGTTATCATTACCATCTTTCTAAATTCCATATATATGCATTAATATACTGTATTGGTGTTTTTCTTTCTGGCTTACTTCACTCTGTATAATAGGCTCCAGTTTCATCCACCTCATTAAAACTGATTCAAATGTATTCTTTTGAATAGCTGAGTAATACTCCATTGTGTATATGTACCACAGCTTTCTTGTCCATTCGTCTGCTGATGGACATCTAGGTTGCTTCCGTGTCCTGGCTATTACAAACAGTGCTGCGATGAACACTGGGGTACACATGTCTCTTTAAATTCTGGTTCCCTTGGTGTGTATGTCCTGCAGTGGGATTGCTGGGTCATAAGGCAGTTCTACTTCCAGTTTTTTAAGGAATCTACACATTGTTTTCCACAGTAGCTGTACTAGTTTGCATTCCCACCAACAGTGGAAGAGGGTTCCCTTTTCTCCACACCCTCTCCAGCATTTATTGCTTGTAGACTTTTGGATAGCAGCTGTTCTGACTGGCATGAAATGATGTTGAGCATCTTTTCATGTGTTTGTTAGCCATCTGTCTTTGTTGGAGACATGTCTATTTAGTTCTTTAGCCCATTTTTTGATTGGGTCATTTATTTTTCTGGAATTGAGCTGCAGGAGTTGCTTGTATATTTTTGAGATTAGTTGTTTGTCAGTTGCTTCATTTGCTATTATTTTCTCCCTTTCTTAAGGCTGTCTTTTCACCTTGCTTAGAATTTCCTTTGTTGTGCAGAAGCTTTTAATTTTAATTAGGTCCCATTTGTTTATTTTTGCTTTTATTTCCAATATTCTAGGAGGTGGGTCATAGAGGATCCTGCTGTGATGTA
>NW_011494525.1:134819-137728 GCF_000754665.1 Bison bison bison
TATATATATATATATAGATCTTTAGTTTCTTTAGGTAAATATATTCCTAAGTATTTTATTCTTTTTGTTGCAATAGTTAATGGAATTGTTTCCTTAATTTCTCTTTCTATTTTCTCATTATTAGTGTATAAGAATGCAAGTGTGTTGATTTTCTATCCTGCAACTTTACTATATTCATTGATTAGCTCTAGTAATTTTCTGGTGGAGTCTTTAGGATTTTCTATGTAGAGAATCATGTCATCTGCAAACAGTGAAAGTTTTACTTCTTCTTTTCCAATTTGGATTCCTTTTATTTATTTCTGCTCTGATTGCTATGGCCACAGCTTCCAAAACTATGTTGAATAGTAGAGGTGAACGTGGGCACCCTTGTCTTGTTCCTGACTTTAGGGGAAATGCTTTCAATTTTTCACCATTGAGGATAATGTTTGCTCTGGGTTTGTCATATATAGTCTTTATTATGTTGAGGTATGTTCCTTCTATTCCTGCTCTCTTGCTGCTTCTTTTATTTGAAAAATATTAGTCAACACATTTTACTAGGACATCATTTAGAGAAAAGAGAGATTTTTCTGACAGCTTTATTTAAAGAAGATATTTACTTATTTATATATACAGTACATATGGTAATGCCCTAGCTTGACAGACAATATTGGAAATATATCTACCAGTTAGTTCCTGTCTACTCATTTATATCACGTACAATACACAACACCAACTGCAAACTAAGTGAACTATCTATTCATATCATTTATTGCTTTTATTTGTTGTTGTTCAGTCTCTCAGTGGTGTCTGATTCTTTGCAACTCCGTAGACTGCAGCACGCAGACTTCTTTGCCCTTCACCATCTCCCTGAGCTTGAATAAACTCATATTCAGTGAGTCAGTGATGCCATCCCACCACTCTGATGACAGATGCCATCCTCTGTCATCCCCTTTTCTCCTGCCTTCAATCTTTCCCAGCATGAGGGCCTTTTCTAATAAGTCAGCTCTTCACATCAGGTGGCCAAAGTATTGGAACTTCAGTTTCAGCCTCAGGCCTTCCAATGAATATTCAGGATTGGTTTCCTGTAGGATTGACTGGTTTGATGTTTAATCCTTTAATAAAGAGATATTATTTATTTACTCTGTGGCAGGCATTTGGTTACTCTAAGAGTGCAAAAAATGTTTAAGAAATTATTTCTGCAATTCAGGAGTTTATAGTCTAGAATGAAAAAATAATAATTCCCTAGATATCAATGAAACAATAATGGCATGTCATTTTTCTCTTTAGCTCCATGTTGTGGATACACTGGCTTCCCAGGTGGTGCTAGTGTTAAAAAAAAAAAAAAAAAAAAAACCTGCCTGCCAAATGCAGGAGACATAAGAGATGCAGTTTCAATCCTTGGATTGGGAAGAATCCCTGAAAGAGGAAATGGCAACCCACTCTATTATTCTTGCCTGGGAAATCCCATGGACAGAGGACCCTGACAGGCTACAGTCCATGGTGTCGCAAAGATTCGAACACAAGCAACTTCACATGCATGCATTGGGTACACACATTTTAATAAATAATTACAGCTGTCTCTTATTGACTTTTTCTTATGTTGAAGATATACAAATGTAGATAAGCACATGAAAGGCTGCTCAACATCACTAATCATTAGAGAAATGCAAATCAAAACCACAGCAATATATCATCTCATACCTATCAGAAGGACCACCACTAAAAAGTCTACAGAAAACAAATGTTGGTGAGAAAATAAAGAAAATGGGAACCTATATACACTGTTGTTGGGAATGTAAACCAGTACAGACATAGAAAACAGTATAAACTTTACTTAGAAGCCTTAAAAGTATAACTATAGCATGATCCAGCACTCTCATTTATTCATATATATTTAAAGAATACAAACTCATTATATTAAGGAGATATGTAGGCCCATGCTTATTGCTGAATTATACACATTAGCCAACACACTGGAAGCAATCTAAAAGTTTTTAAATAGATACATGGATAAAAATGGTGTAAATAAATAAAAAATAATTTACTAAATCTTAAAAATTAAGAGAATTCTGATATGTGTGATGATTTGCATGAGTGAGTTTGTAGGTCTCTATTCTAAATGAAATAAGCCAGAGAAAGACAAATACTACATGATATCAATTATATATTGAATTAAACAAATAAATAACATTGAACTGATAACTCACAGAAATAGTAAATTTGAGGTTTCAAGGAATTAGGGGCTGAAAACAATATAATGAGAGTCTGTTAAAAGGAGCGGTGCTTTCAGTTATTAGATGATCTTCATTAGGTCTAAGATTCTGAAGTATACCACGATGATTGATAATTGTGCTGTGTAAATTAGAATTACTTAAATACTATAATTTGTGTTTTTATAAAATTGAATTTTAAATATGTGAAGTAATGGATGTTTAAACTCACCAGCTCTGTAATTGAGAATCCTGTTACAATGTAAACGTAAATACACATATGTGTGTGTATATATATATATATATATATATATATATCTGTAAACTCATCACATTGTATTCTGGATATGGAACAACAGACAGATTCAAAATTGGGAAAGGAGTATGACAAGGCTGTATATTGTCACCCTGCTTGTTTAACTTATATGCAGAGTACATCATGAGAAATGCTGAGCTGGAAGAAGCACAAGCTGGAATCAAGATTCCTGGCAGAAATATCAATAACCTCAGATATGCAGATGACACTACCCTTATGGCAGAAAGTGAAGAGGAACTAAAATGCCTCTTGATGAAAGTGAAAGAGAAGAGTGAAAAAGTTGGCTTAAAGCTCAACATTCAGAAAACTAAGATCATGACATCTGGTCCCATCACTTCATGGCAAATAGATGGGGAAACAGTGGGAACAGTGTCAGACTTTATTTTTTGGGGCTCCAAAATCAC
>NW_011494525.1:137828-146423 GCF_000754665.1 Bison bison bison
GCTCAAAAATCACTGCAGATGGTGACTGCAGCCATGAAATTAAAAGATGTTTATTCCTTGGAAGGAAAGTTATGACCAACCTAGATAGCATGTTGAAAAGCAAAGACATTACTTTGCCAACAAAGGTGCATCTAGTCAAGGCTATGGTTTTTCCAGTGGTCATGTATGGATGTGAGAGTTGGACTGTGAAGAAAGCTGAGCGCCCAAGAATAGATGCTTTTGAACTATGGTGTTGGAGAAGACTTTTGTGAGTTCCTTGTACTGCAAGGAGATCCAACCAGTCCATTCTAAAGGAGATCAGTCCTGGGTGTTCATTGGAAGCTGAAACTCCAATACTTTGACCACCTCATGTGAAAAGTTGACTCATTGGAAAAAACTCTGATGCTGGGAGGGATTGAGGGCAGGAGGAGAAGGGGATGACAGAGGATGAGATGGCGGATGGCATCTCTGACTCGATGGACATGAGTTTGGGTAAACTCCGGGAGTTGGTGATGGACAGGGAGGCCTGGGGTGCTGCGATTCATGGTGTCGCAAAGAGTTGGGCATGACTGAGCGACTGAACTGAACTAAACTGATATACCATAACCATTAAACTACTTAGCATATCTTAGCTAACCATTGAGAACAAGTTAAAAGCTCATTAATGTGGGACTTTGACATAAACTTTTTATGTTTTTGTTGTTTAGTCACTGTGTCATGTCTGACTCCTTTTTGGACCCCATGGACTGTATTCCTCCAAATTCCTTTGTCCATGGACTTTTTCAGGAAAGAATATTGAAGTGGGTTGCCATTTCCTTCTCCAGGGGATCTTCCTGTCTCAGGAATTGAACTCACAACTCCTGCATTGTCAGAATTCTTTTCCACTGAGCTGACAGGGAAGGCTTTATGTCCTGACATAAAGAAATGCCCATGATAAAATTCTAAAAGTAATGTAATACCTGAAAATCTGTATAATACTGTAGATAATATACACAAGTTTTATTTAAGAAAAGAAAAAAAATGTCTACATAATATATGTCACTATATTTACTAGGTTATTGAAAGAAAATTCATCTAAGAAGGGTTATCTTCAAGTGAGAAAGTAGATTTCAGCGTGTCAGTTTTTCATATTATATAATTCTATATTATGTGACTATTAAATTTTAAAATTTGATTAAGTTTATTCAAAGAGCAATGTAACAGTTCTACATGCTATGTATTTCCATTCTTACTTTGTGTAATGTAATGGTAATAAGTTCTGTTCTGCCAAATTCACAGAACTGTTACCAGCTGAAGTATAGCATATATAAGATAACATATGAAAGTCCTTTGGCAAGCATAAAGTGCCATGCTAATAACATATAAGTAGATTCCTTGAAAGAAGTCCATAGCACTTTTACTCTTTGGAATTAATGAAAAAAATCTATGCCAAGCAACAATCTTTTTATACTTGGGGAATATAAAAACATAGTCCCCGATTGATGTGTGTGTACATATAAGTAGCTTCAGTCATGTCAGACTCTTTGCAACCCTGTGGACTGTTGGCTGTCAGGCTCTTCTGTCCATGGTATTCTCCAGACAAGTATATTGGAGTGGCTTTTTGTGCCCTCCTCAAGGGGATCTTCCCAACCCAGAGATCGAACTCAAGTGTTTTATGCTTCCTGCATTGGCAGATGGGTTCCTTTACCACTAGTTCCACTTGGGAAGCATGCCAAGATTTATACTACTATTGAAAGTATGTGTTGTTAAGAATGATTGTAAGATTGTGAAGAATTGATGGTTTCCAGGGAAAACTTTAATTCATTCAATAAATTTCTGGCCACATTTAAATTTTATAAATTTTCCTAGTAAAGGTCTTCAGAGCTACTTTATAAAGTTTAGAACCAATTAATATTTAATAATTTCATTTATTTGCCATGAACCTCTTTATCTTCATTAATCTAGGGGGCTTTTTACTTATTCCTTATTTATTTTTTCTCTTTTATTACATTGATATTTTAAAATAAGTCAAGCCAATTTGTTCTTTGAAATCACTAAGTTTGGATTTTCCTATGTTTTCTTCATGACTATATATAAATTGAACACTTTGGTAGTTATGGTGTAGAGTGGTGCTTTTTTTTTTATTTTATTTTTTAATTTTTTAACTTTACAATATTGTATTGGTTTTGCCATATATCAACACCAATACAGCATCATGGTGCTTTTTTTCTTCTCAGTGACCTTAATCAAAATATTCATATTGTGTATTTTGCACATAATAGCTAACATTGAATTGAATTTCTTAATTAAGATGATGGCCATCTGGTTTTTCTAATGTGAAGAGACAATTGTTATGTGTGTGTATATATATATATATATATATAATAAATGTTCCATAGACCATTTGGATGTTTTTTTATGAGAATATCAAAGTAAAAACATGAATCAATGCACACCTCTCATAATTAAAAATAAAGAAACACACAGAGAAATAGATAAAACAGGTTAATACAAAAAAAAAAAAAAAAAAACTTGGATAGATAGCCTAGGATCTTTCTGTGGAAAAATCTTGAATCTTAGGATAAGCATTTGTTTTTCCTTTTGTGCTGAATGTGTATGTTGAAGCATTAGAAATAGATCAGTTGTACCATAGCATAGGATAATGAGAATAGTTTCCACTATTTATTAATAAAATAAACATGTGATAATAGAAGACGATGTGAGAAAGATCTGCAGGGGGTTGTGATGAAATCAGATTTTAGGACTTCATATAGGTAAACAGAAGGAAAGAAGGCAAAATGATTTGTCTGAGGAGGCTTTACAAATATCTGTGGTAGGAAGAGAAGCAAAAGACATCTAAGAAAGGAAAATATATACTCAAATAAATGCAGAGTTCCAGAGAACAGTGAAGAGAGGAAAGGTCCTCTTAAATGAACAATGCAAAGAAATAGAGGAAAATAATAGACTGGGTAAGATTAGAGATCTCTTCAAGAAGACTGGATATATCAAGGGAACATTTCATACAAGGATGGGCATGAAAAAGGACAAAAAGAGCAAGGATCAAAGAGAAGCAGAATAGATTAAGAAGATACAGAATGAAAACACAGAAGAACTATATAAAAAATGTTGATGGTGTTGTCACTCATCTAGAGCTGGACATCCTGGAGTGTGAAGTCAAGCGGGGCTTAGGAAGCATTACTATGAACAAAGCTATTGGAGGTAATGGAGTTCCAGTCAAGCTACTTAAAAATCCTAAAATATGATGCTATTAAAGTGTTGCACTCAATATGTCAGCAAATTTGGAAAACTCAGTGGTGGCCACAACTGGAAAAGCTGAGTTTTCATTCCAATCCCAAAGAAGGGCAATACCATAGAATGTACAAACTACTATACAACTGCACTTATTTCACATCTAGTAAAGGTTATGTTCAGAATCCTTCAAACTAGGCTTCAGCATTATGTGAACTGAGAAATTAAGATGTAGAAGCTGGGTTTCAAAGAGGCAGAGGAACAAGAGACCAATTTGCTAACATTCTCTGGATCATGGGATAAGTAAGGGAATTCCAGAAAAAAAAATCTACTTCTGCTTCATTGACTACCCTAAAGCCTTTGACCATATGGATCACAACAAACTGGAATATTCTTAGAGATGGACATACCAGACCACCTTACTTGTCTCTTGAGAAATTTGTGTTCAGGGTCAGGAAAAAAGTTAGAAGTGGGCATGGAACAATTGGCTGGTTCCAAATTGGAAAAGGAGCACAAAAAAGCTATATATTGCCACCCTGCTTATTTAATGTCTATGTAGAATACATCATTCAAAATGCACGGTTGGATGAATCATAAGCTGGAAACAACATTACCAGGAGAAATATCAGCAACCTCATATATGCAGATGATAGCACTCTAATGGCAGAAAGTAAAGAGGAACTAAAGAGAATATTGATGAAGGTGAAAGAAGAAAGTGAAAAAACTGGTTTGAAACTCAGCATTAAAAATCTATGGTCATTGCATATGGTTCCATCCTTCATGGCAAATGGAAGGAAAAAGTGTAAGCAGTGGCAGATTTTATGTTCTCAGGCTCCAAATTCACTGTGGACAGTTAATGCACACATGAAATTAAAAGATACTTGCTCCTTGGTAGGAAAGCTTTGAGAAACCTAGAGAGCACATTAAAAAGTAAAGACATCATTTTGCTCAGAAAAGTCCATACAGCCAAGGTATGGTTTTTCCATTAGTGATCTACAGATGTGAGAGTTGGACCCTAAAGAAGGCTGAGCACCAAAGAATTGATGCTTTTGAGTTGTGGTGCAGGAGAAGATTCTTGAGAGTCCCTTGGATTGCAAGGAGATCAAACTAGTCAGTCATAAAGTAAATCAACCCTAAGCTGAAGTTCCAATATTTTGACCACCTGATGTGAAAAGCAGATGCATTGGCGAAATCCCTTATACAGGGAAAGACTGAAGGCAAAAGAAGGGGAAAACAGGCTGAGATGGTTAGATATCAACATTACCTTAATGGACATGAATTTGAGCGATGTTCAGGAGATAGTAGAGGATGGAGGAGGCTGTCTTGCTGCAGTCCATGATGCCACAAAAAGTCAGACACAACTTAGCAAAGGAACAACAACAATGAATAAACAGTGAAAATTAGATTTGCAGTATTAAGTCTATATAATGCAAAAACTGAAGGCACAGTTAACACTATTTTTCAATTGGTTGTTGGTGTTCAGTTGCTCAATCATATCTGACTCTTTGTGACTCCATGGACTGCAGCATGTCAGGCTTCTCTGTCTTTCACCATCTCCTGAAGTTTACTCAAACGCACGTCCATTGAGTCAATTATGCCATCCAATTATCTCATCCTCTAATGCCTCCTTTTCTTCCTGCCTTCAATCTTTCCCAGCTTCAGGGTCTTTTTGAATGAGTCAGCTCTTTGTATAAGGTGGCCAAAATATTTTTAATCAGTAAAAGTGGAATTTAAGAGGAAGATAGTTACTATATAGGTTTAGTTCACCTGCATAACAGATGACCACATGACATTTTGTTGAAGATATGAAAAGTAAATGATTACTCATAACTAGAACAATAGGATTGCAAAGCCATAAAAAGTTTTTTTGGCTGCTACTTGAAGAGAGAGAAATTGTGTAACCATGGATGTATTTATGTGCTTTGAAGCAAGAATGATGAAGAGGAGAATGGAGATTAGTGCATTGGTCCTTGTGCCCTATCCTTAGTATTTAAAAGAGAAAGAATGGATGCAAGGAAAGCAGAAAAGGAAAGGATGCTTAGAGGAAGAGGAGATATTCAATTATATTGTAATTCTATGGAAATATAATTAAGAAAGTTGGGAATTTCAACAAGTATGAGGCTGACTGATCAATATATTAAATGATGAGAAAAACTAATAAAAGTTATTATGGAGAAAATTTAGACAATTGGGAGATATTATTGAGTTATGAGAGATTATTTCAATAAGGGGATAAATGAAAGAAAAAGACAGACTCAGAGATAATGAGATAATCAGTAGTGCCAAAATACAGGGAAAGTAGTAAAAAGTAGTATCTATGCTGAAAGAAAATTTTAATCATCAGTCCCATTTTAAAATTATATGACTATTAAAGTGTTCAAAACACTTTGAAAATGCATATTGCTAATTTATTTCATAAAGCTTTATTAATCTACTCTATACCACAGTACAGAAAAAAAATGAATATGTTGGATATGTTCAAAGGTCAGACATGTTGCCTTTAACACCTTCAATTCAAAATATTGGGGCTTATTCTCCTTCTTCATTGTCTAGAGAAGACCAAGTCTTCCCACTTGCTCCTCCGCCTTGCACCTCTACTATAGTTACCCTAAATGATTATTAAGCCCCTCACATAATATTTACAACTTGAAATTTTAGGGTACAGAATGAGATTCTAAGGAAGAAACATGAATTGTTAATCATGTTTATAGAACATGAGCTTTGGCTGGCAATCTTTGTCTGTGTATGAATTAGGTCTCTTCAAGTTCAGCATTTAATATAGGAATAATGAGGCTCTCTAATTCTCAAGAGCTCTCTGCAAACTTTATCTTCACAGCTTTGAATTTTTAATA
This sequence comes from Bison bison bison, assembly GCF_000754665.1. Taxonomy (NCBI): domain Eukaryota; kingdom Metazoa; phylum Chordata; class Mammalia; order Artiodactyla; family Bovidae; genus Bison; species Bison bison. Next base: position 143,888 of record NW_011494525.1, read on the forward strand.
AGCATTTTCTGTTCTTAAATTATCATATTCTTAACCAAGTTTTATTCCCAATTTCTCCACTTTACTTTTTTGAAAAATTCTGAACATCATTTGAGCATATTTTCAGTAATGAAAGCTTGTGAACATTACTGTGGTTATACATGGAAGGTTATTGTGGGATTTTTTTCCTCTCATATCCAATGCCAGAATATTTAGCTCCTTAAAAATTCTGTGCTAGAAGGCATAAACCTGTTTCAAAGTTGTACAAACAATTACTAAAAATGATTGTTAAAAACCCTGAAAAAGACTCCAGGAAGGCCTAATTAATTTAATTAGAAAGAGTGGCAGGGTTATTTTCTCAAGCTGAGAAATGTTGAGACAGCATCTAAATAAGGGGGAAGAAAAGAAAAGGATCAATGACATATGGCTCTACTCACATATCACTTTCAGTTTGTAATTATTGACCTTTTCTTTTACAATGAAAACAGCTTACGGATGTGAAATTGAAAGACATATTCTGGACTTGAAATCTGCAATCTGTGGCCATAAACTTTAGTTCTAATAAGTGTCATGAATCAAGAAGCAAATGTAGCTTTATGCAACTTTGTGCTGTTTGGCCTTTTAAGAACCCAGCTTTTTGGTGGTGTTAGAGGAAACTTGTCATCCTGAATTAATACGTTGCAGAGGGAGAGGTGCTCACATTGGGTTTTTGGTCAGCCTTGATTGTCAAAGATGGTAAAGACATTTTAGTCACCTGGCAACTTAGCAACCTGTTCCTCACATCACATACAGAAATGGTACTTTCAAGAGATGACACCTGAAAAGAAGAGACCCAATTATAACAGGATGAATAACAAGTATATGAATTTTCTGAGTTTTGAAATCATCTTATCCAAAAACTGGCTAAAAATTAAAATAGCCATTAGTATTCCTATTAAAATATTCAGTCACCAGTATATATGCATATCTATCCAATATTTGATTAAATTGCTTAGAAATCTTTCCTATGCATTAAAGATCTTCAGTATATAAGCATAGTAGAAACCATTAGTTGTAGAGATACCAATTGAAAACATATTGATTGAAACAAAATATTTCAAAAGTAAATATATATTCCAGGTGAGTTTTTTTCAGATATTCTTCACTTTAGTAGTCCATTAAGCCTTATCTTTTAACATATATTTTTGTTTTTTGTGAATTTTCACAGTTTATATTCATCCCTTTACTTTTCCACATTTGACAAATATTTATCAAGTATTTTATATTTTCTAGGTGGCTCTACAGAAGTACTTTTGCCTTTATTGACACTTGGAACAGGTTACAAACTTTAATCTAAAATCATATAAATGTAAATATCCAAATGTGACAATTGCTGTGAAGATAAAGAATTTCACTGAGAGCTTTGTCAAAAAAGGATAGTCATAAAAAAAAAAAAAAAACAACCTTCCAAATTAGGTGAAAAGTAGGAGATAATTAACAAAATATACTTGAAAATTTAGAAAATATCATGAAGAAATATGGTAATAGAGAAGTTATTGAATAATTATTAACAAAGATCACTCCAAAACAGGGAGGAAAAAAATAGAGATAAACTAACAAGATAAGATGATCTGAGACTATGATGCATAATTTATACTTTTTAACTCACTATGTTACTATATTATTTTGTTCTTGTGTGTGTAATTAAGTATATGTGTGTATAATCATGTGTGTGCACATACGTGTGAATGCATAAATGCATCTCACATACACAAACACACAAACAACTATATATATGCACACATATATATATTCTTAAACTTTTAAGAAGCTTTTATAGAATATAATTAATAGCCCTTCATGATTTTGTATTAAAAACACTTGATGACATAAGTCACATTCAAAAATGAAAGTACAGTGAATAAAATTTGTGACTTCCATTTGGATTTGGTTTAAGCCTTGCTTTAATAATGCAATGGTTTATAGAAGGATTAATTGCAAAATTAAAAGTTGACAATAACATTAGGTACTTTATTACAGTATAATAAGAAAACACTAAAGATTTCAATTTTTTTTATATTTTGTCTATGACCACATAACTGCACCACTGCCACCTCAATGCCTATAAAATTGGAAAATAAGTTTGAACTTTGGAATCTCTTTCAGTAGCTAGATGCTTTCTCTTTTCTCTGTCTTGGCATTGTGTAGAATTATTGGATGCGATTACTGGGAGATATATGGATTATAATTTATTTTATGCTCCAGGCAAACTTGAACAGTCAAATAATTTTGTCATTCCACAAATTTTCAAAAACTTGTTTTTCTCTTTGTAAATGTATGTTCTATTTATATTTTTGATATTTGAGGGATTACAACCATTTGGAGTTCTCTGTAAGCATTTATATCTTTCATACTCTCAAAGTCTGATGTTACCTAGACCATAAAGCCCTATTCAAACCTTACAGTTGGAGATAATCTTTCTTTTAAGCTGTACTATATTTTTAATACCTTTCATGGTACTTGCTTTACTTCATTTTGTAATCTTTGTGTTTATTATTTAAAACCTCATCAGAAGTAT